>NW_016107604.1:2178908-2298286 GCF_001604975.1 Cebus imitator
TAGAAGGATGCTCAGAATGCTTTTGTTGGTCAGGGCTCCACATGCTGGTCATGGTCAGTTAGTTAACTCTGCCTTGATCCAAAAGCTGTCCTTCACCTTTTCCCAGGCCAAGCCCCATGTGTCAGAGTGAGCTCTCACTTTCTGAATCAATTGTCTTTATGTTTCCAGGAGCTACCATGGTTGTTGGAGCAGATCTGTGCAGTAACAGACAGACAGTAATTAACCACATCTGCTGGGCTCACATTCTGCTTCAAATCATCTGGTGGTGATTTCTGGCAGAACCAATGTGTTTGTGAAAGCAAGCAAACAAAAAGCCCTACATAATTAAATTGTTTGGCTGAATACTAATTTCTTCCACTCTATTTTTTTCTTAATGGATTTTCAAGCAAAAATATGCTGTTCTTCCAACTTATGATGTGGCTATTCAACTGCTTATGGTTTTATCTCTTTGTGATTCCCTTTACTTATGGGCAAAACACCACACTGATAGTCCAGAAAGATGAGCGTGTGCACCAGTAGTAGATGCACATTGCCCTCAATGTGCAGCTTGATTTGGTTCTTTGCTATTTGAGTTCTGTCCCACACCCACTTTGTACAAGTGCATCGTATTGAGGAGGCAGGGTTGGGCACTACTCTGCTGATAGGGATCTGCAGAGACCAGAGTGGGTCTGGGTTCAAGGGGAGACTTAAAAACAAGTAGAATAGATAGTTATAACATAAGGAACCAAAGTACAAGATAGTTTAAAAATCAGGACATTGTGTCTCAAATAAATGACGAGTTCAAGGTCACACAGCTGAGAAGATATCAAGCATGTACTGTGAACCTACTCTGTGCCAGTAGTCTCTGCCAGCAGGTCCTAGGCATACAAAGATTATAATTACAATAGTAGCAGCTGCAGTAATAACATTGATTGAGAACTTACAACATGCCAGCCACTGTTCAAAGTGACTTACATGTATGAACACACTTCATCTTTCTAACATGCCTCCAAGATAGTTACTATGATCACATTTCACTGGTGAGTTAATTGAAACACAGAGAGGTTAAGCAACTTAACAGAGCTAGTGAGTGACAGACTGTGACTCAACCCAGGGAGACTGGCTCCAGAGCCCATGCTCTTGCAGAGCAGGGCCCAATGAATGACATAGAATAGTACATGCATGAAACTGGTGCAGTGGAGTTAGTGGCAGATGAAAGAGAAACAAAAAGCTCTGGGACACTGAGAAGACCACCCAGCCCAACTATTTATAATAATCTGGGTATACTTTCTGGAAGTATAATCTGGGTATACTTTCTGGAAGAAGATGATGGAGTCAATAGATGTTGAATTACAAAGACTGCTCTCTGGGGCCTGGAAGATTACACAACTGTCTTACTCTGTGACAGTTAGCTTAGGAGAAGCAGAGCTAGAATGAGGATTGACTTTTTCTTTGTGAAGAATGATCCCTGGATCAATCCACAGGTTTCTGCTGAGCAAGTATTATATATTGAACTCTGATGGAGAAAGGATAAGTGGAGGTTTTCAGGTCAGCATGCAAGTTGTATGGAGCATGAATTATTTCTCAATAAAGCTGATTATAAAACAAAACCAGCATGCACTCAGCAGCCAGAAGTTGCTTCTAAATACCATTCTCTTGATAAAAGGAAAGGCTTCTTGGACAAATGACAGATTTAGGGCTTGGACAGAGAAAATAGATTAGTCTGGAGAATCCTCTAGTGCCAGAAATGAAAAAAAAAATGCTCAACAGACAAAAGGATGAAGGCATGTGAAAGGGACACAGGCGCTGACCTGGAGGAGTGCCCAGAAGTAGAATAAGCGACAAACAAGTAATATAGTATTAGGTTATAATACAAGGTATAAAATACATGTGTGTGTGTGTGTGTGTGTGTGTGTGTGTGTGTGTGTGTATATATATATATTCTTTTTTTTGAGACAGAGTCTTGCTCTGTTGCCCAGTGTGGAGTGCAGTGATATATATATGTTCACTGTTATAAATAAATGATTGAATAAGCGAATCAAAGGTGGGAAAGAGGAAAATCTTCCTTAGAAAATAATTCAAAAAATGTGTGGGGATTCTCCCTCTCTAGGAAGTGGAGGTTAGCTCCCACCATCCCCTCTTGAGGATGGTCCGAACTTAATGACTCTTTTCCAAAGAACAGAACATGGAAGATGGTGAATAGCAGCTCTACAGTGGAGAGACCTGACAGACACCACCTTAACCAAGGAATCAAGGTTAGCATCATCCGTGATAAGTCATATTGATATCACATGCCCTTTGAGGTGACACGATGACAAGAGCATTTGGTCTTTGTGGTAGTTTTCCCCAAAATTCATAGTCCCAATCTAAAAATGAAAAAAGTAACTTCAGACAGATCCAGATTGAGGGATATTCTACCAGATATCTGACCAGTATTCTTCAAACTTCTGGGGTTATGAAAAATGAGGGACGACTGAGAAACTATCACAGAGCATAGGAGACTAAGAAGACAGGACAACTAAGTGCAATGTGATGTCCTGGATGAGATCCTACAACAGAAAAAGGATATTTGGTGGATATGTGCATGAAATCCAAATAAAAGCTGAAGTTTAGTATATAGTGATGTACCCGTGTCAATCTCCTGGTCTTGGTAATCAATGTACCATGTAATGTAAGATGCTAACATTAGAGAAATCTAGATGAAAGGTATATGGGAACTTTCTGTACTATCTTTACAACTTTTTTTGTGAAACAACCATTACTTAAAATAGAAATTATATTTAAAACATAAAGCATAAAAGAAAGTCAGCAAGTGTCAGTATGCTGATCAACTAGAACTTCCATGCACTGCTGTTGGTAATGTAAAGCAGTGCAACACCTGTGGAAAACTATTAAACTTCAAAAGTTTCATAAAATGATTTGGGAAGGATTCCCTCTTTTTGGATTATTTGGAATAGTTTCAGAAGGAATGGTACCAGCTCTTCTTTGTATGTCTGGTAGACTTCGGCTGTGAACCCGTCTGGACCTGGGCTTTTTTTGGGTGGTAGGCTCTTAATTGCTGCCTCAACTTCAGACCTTGTTATTGGTCTATTCAGGGTTTCAACATGGATGAACCTGGAAGCCATCATTCTCAGCAAACTGACACAGGAGCAGAAAATCAAACACCGCATGTTCTCACTCATAGGCGGGTGTTGAACNGTGGCACATATACACCATGGAATATTATGCAGCCATCAAAAATGATGAGTTCGTGTCTTTTGTAGGGACATGGATAAACCTGCAAATCATCATTCTCAGCAAACTGACACAAAAGCAGAAAATCAAACACTGCATGTTCTCACTCATAGGCGGGTGTTGAACAATGAGAACACATGGACACAGGGAGGGGAGCACTACACACTGGGGTCTGTTGGGGGGAAATAGGGGAGGGACAGCGGAGGGTGGGGATGGCATGGGGAGAAATTCCAGATATAGGTGAGGGGGGGGAAGGCAGCAAATCACACTGCCACGTGTATACCTATGCAACAATCTTGCATGTTCTTCACATGTACCCCAAAACCTAAAATGCAATAAAAAAATAAGTTAAACCTACACCCACCATGTGACTCAGCCATTCCACTACTAGGCATTTAGCCAAGAAAAGAACAAACATATGTACATAAAAAGACCTGTACATGAATGTTCATAGCAGTTTGGTTCACAGTGGATCAAAACTAGAAATAGTTATTAACAGGCAAAACAAACCATGGAATATCCATACAATGGACTATTACTTAGCAATAAAAAGGGACAAATGGAAACTTGGACAAATCTCATAAATATCATGCTGAGTAAAAGATGCCAGATACAAAGGTGTACATATTGTATGAATCCATATAAAAATTTTTAAAACAGGCAAAAACAATCTATAGTGACAGAAAACAGAACAGTGGTTGCCCAGGGCCAGAAAGGGGACAGGGATTGTCTAGAAAGCAGAAAGAGGGAAGTTTCTGGAGTGATGGAAATGTTTTCTATCTTGATTGGAGTGGTAGTTACATAGGTGTATACATGTGTCGAAACTCCCCAAATTGCATGTTAAATTATTTAATGTGGGTACATTGTTGAGGAGATATTGGTCCAAGGAAACAAAATTTTAGTTAGATAGGAGAAATAAGTACAAGAGATCTATTGTACAACATAGTAACTATAGTTAAAAACAATGTATTGTACTCTTGAAAATTGCTAAGAGAATAGATTTTACGTGTTCTCACCTCGCAAAATGATAGGTATGTAAGGTAATGCATATGTTAATTAGCTTAATTTAGCCATTCCACATACATATTTCAAAATATTATGTTGTACATTATAAATATATGCAGTTTAAATGGCAGGTTAAAATTGAAAAAATAACTTTTAACTATAAAAAACAAAATATGGAAACTAAACTAAACTGAGTACATTGTATATAAATTACACCTCAAGAATGTTAATTAAGAAGTGTGACAGTTAATTTTATGTGTCAACTTGGCTATATATTTGGACAAGCATTATTCTAATGTTTCTGTCAAGCTATTTTTAAGATAAGGTTAACGTATAAATCAGTAGACTTTGAGCAAAGCAGATTACCTTCTGTAATGCAGATGGACCTCATCCAATTAGTTGAAGTCCTTAAGAGAAAAAGACTGATGTCTCCCAGGAAAAGAGGGAATTCTGCCAAAGGAATTCTGCCAGCAGACTCCCTTTGAAGTCAAACTGCAACTCTTCCCTGGGTCCGTGGCCTACCCTGCAGATTTTGGACTTGCCATCCCTCTCAATCGACATGAGCTAATTCCTTAAAATAAATCTGAATCCTTCTCTCTGTCTTTGTTTCTCTCTCTGTTTCTGTCTCTCTCTCCATCTATATCTATATCAACTCTCTATATCTATGTATCTGTGTATGTATGAATGTATCTATCTATCTATCTAACCATCTATCTATCTATCTCTTGTTGGTTCTGTTTCTCTAAGGAATCCTGGCTGAGAAGAAACGTAAGGCTGTATCTCAACCCTTCCCTGAGAATCTTATGGCCTTGTTGGAGAGAGAAGACCAACATGGCCACAGAATTAATACAAGAACAAATATGAAACCTCTTATTTCACAATTCTAGTTTCTCTGCCTACAGCATCAACACAAGGTGCTTCTTTGTTGAATAACTCAGAGTTTTGGGGAAGTTTTCATTGACTGTGGACCTTAAGTTATTCTGATTCGGTTGAAAGATGCTGTCAGAATGCACAGCCTGGCTTCTGAGTCAGGTTTTCAAATTGACTCAAAGTGTTTTTTTTTTTTTTTTTTTTTTTTTTTTTTTTTTTTTTTTTTTTTTTTTTTTTTTTTTTTTTTTTTTTTTGTATGTCTCTTAAGCACCATCAACAGGTTAATTCTCCCAGAGGTTATTAATTTTTAATCCTTGGAACAATGTGATCCCTTTACCTCTGTGTCAAGCTATCCCTGCAGGAAGAACCAGGTGGTATAAACATGTCTGGAAGTGAAGCTTCAAGTTGTCTAACCTTTCTGCTTTGACTTTGCTGATCTCTGGGAACTCCTGTGTTGACCTAGCACATCTGAGTCCTTGGGAAAGCTTTCTGGGCCCTGTTTTGTGGTTCGTCTAACAGATGGTTGCATTCTTGTGATTGGTTTTTCATCCGCTTCTAAGTTGTATCATGCTTATAGTTATAATTTTCTGACTCTCTAGGCACACAGAGGCTCCTGACTCTGAGATATTTGCAAGTATCATTGGCAAATAAGATTTCCTTAGTTTAACTTCATTTATATACTGGTATTTAAATTTTATATGGTAAGGGCTCCAATTTCAGAGATAAATCTCTTTACTGTGCTCGATGTGGTAGTGAACTTAACAGAGAATTTTGCTGGAAATCTCTATGCCAAAATCTTAGATGGGGTTCTAAGGACACAAGGAGCTAAAAACTTGAGTGTATATCACATATTGATAACTCACATGATTTTGCTTGCAGGCATTTACCAATTTAGCAGATTACCTACTTTTACATTGTAAATATTTCCCTTTAAAAATATCTTGTACCTCACAGGGCAAATCATACCCCTTCAGAGGGCCACTCCCACCTGTGTGGAATCCAATTACCTACTTAGATTATAACAACTTGTGGAGGACATTGGATGACATGGGGCGAGAGGTAAAACTTCTTTGACTGTATTTGTATTTTTTTGTGATAAGTTTAGTCCTTCAAAGAAAGAAAGTACAATATATCTCTAATGCCTAGCACATTGTGAGCATATGGTAACAGTTAGTAAAGATTTGTGAAATGAATGAATGAACTTTTTTCTAACCTCTACAAGAATAAGATGTCAAACAGATTGATATTTGTATACTAATGATGAGTGGGGAGAAGATTGGATGTCACTCAGCCTTCTTGGAATTATGTTTCAAATTTTGTAAATCTTGGGTACATAGCAAAATTAGACTTCTGGGTCTTTGATTCACCACGATGCCCAAACAAGTCATAAGTAAGCACACATAAAGCTTTTTTGTTTTTCTTTTAAGTTCCGGGATACATGTGCAGAACGTGCAGGTTTGTTACATAGGTATACATGTGCCATGGTGGTTTGCTGCACCTATCAACCCATCATCTAGGTTTTAAGCCCTGCATGCATTAGGTATTTGTCCTAATGCTCTCCCTCCCCTTGCCCCCACACCCCCGACAGGCCCCAGTTTGTGATGTCCTCCTCCCTGTGTCCATGTGTTCTCATTGTTCAACTCCCACTTATGAGTGAGAACATGTGGTGTTTGCTTTTCTTTTCCTGAACACACATAAAGCTTAACTGAAAATTCCATAGATATGATTTGCTGCAGCTCTGTGATCCTTGTTAAAGAGTTAAATTTATGAATGTTCTCTGGAAGTTAGTAACTTAGGAATCTGTATCTAGAAATAGCCCAGTTACAACATGCCTCTATTTATTGTGCAGGAAGTGTTATCATAAATTAAATATGGCTTGAGTGGTATGGATTTATAATAGGAAAGCTACATAGACAGCATTGATTATGCAGTAAAAGCAATATTGGGTGAATTTGGAAGACAACATTTTTCTTCTTGAAGTTAGTTTTTAATACTATTTGACTGCTTATTTAAAATGGAAAATTACAAAAATAAATAAAATAACATGGAAAATTACATCTGTCTTTCTCCTTTGAATCCTCATCTGAATGTAGATTCCCAGTGATGCCCCATGGAAGGCTCCCCATGCAGAAGAATGGGACCACATGACAATGAAGGAGCTGTTGGACAAGGTCTGCTGGACTAAGTAAGTCTTGCGATTAGGCACAGGCATTTATTGTGACCACCTTTCAGGTTTCTTTAGCAATACCATTCAACAAGTATGGGACAAGTAGCTGCTTTGTGTCTAAAACCACACCACCAGCCAAGTGGAATGCTGAAAAACATTGGAATTGGCTCTTACCCTAAACATATCTGTACATACAACTTATTTCTTTGGAATAGTTTTATATCACAAAGATGATATTACCCTACGAAGTCCTCAGAACAGACTAGAAGGTACCACCTTCTTTATCTAAAACAGCTTAAAGACCATCAGCTTAAAGCTCTCATTTGTCAAGTTGTTGATGTAGGACAATTTTTGTATTCCTCACTGGTGGTCAAATGTGAACATGGTTAGCCTGCACATTTGCATTGCAACACCTTATGTGATGTAGTGCAACCCTTCAAGGAGTTAAAGAAGAACCTCTAAAGCCTTTGTCTAAAAAGTTCCCAACTACAGGGGAAACGTGACTGGAGGACTGCTTCCCTTTAGTGAACAAACAGGTACGCATAAGTTAAGCATTAAATTCTTGTTGGCAGAACTGGAAACTGTAGAGAAATTGCGGAGGCAGTATAGACAGACCACATGGAGGGGTCACACTGCTCTTGGACAGCAGGGAAAATGGAAAGGATTCTGACGGTTCCAATTCAAACACACGGTAAATTTGTGGTAAACCATGTAAGAGAAATGGAAGCCAAATTCAAGGAGACTGTTCTGTCTTGCTAAAGAGCATTAGTTGAGAATATGTTTGGCTCTGGGGTTAATTTCTTCATTCTTAGGTACTCATTCACTGCCAACTATAAGTAAAAACAAGCTTTTAGAATATCTGAATCTAAAGAATGAAAATAATGAAAAGACATAAAATTTATATACTTTTCTATATAAAAATTCAGCTTCTTATAATTTAACTTTAAGAAAGTGAGACAAAAGAAGAGAGAGAGAGGCATAAAGGGAGAGAAGGAGAGAGGGAGAAAGAGTGAAAGAGACAGATTCAAAGCATTATTTTTAAAAGAGAGGATCTGAAAGCCCAATAATAGAAGATTGGCAAAATGAAGTATTAAACATTTTAAAAATGCAATACTTGAGGGTTTTAAAAAGTCGTGTTGTAGAGGAATATTTAGTGACTGAAGAAAATAGTAATATTAAACACACAGAAAAGCAGGTTGTTTTGGTATGGTGTATGATCTCATTTCTAAAAACAGCTATTTATTTATGCACTGCAAAAGCAATGGACATCCATCAAAATGTTTTTAACATTTAATATTACCATGCAAACATTTATTTTTAAAATGCTTAAAACCATTACATCATTAAAAATTATTTTTTAAACATCATATTTCATGGTACTAGAATATCCCATGGAAAATGAATGTATAATGCATTTGTTCATTATCATCGTGTTGAACACATTACCATTTCAGTTTTTTGTTATTATTATACAATACTCTATAATAAACATCTTTATGCCTCTCTTATGTCTTCAACCTTTGAAAGCAACCAATTCTGGAATAGTAAAATCCTTTTATGTCATGAAATCAATGCCTGTTCTAATCATATTCTTTTAAACATTTATCTAATGCTATTTAACACTTCTATGAGAATGTAGTTTGCAATATAATTTATTTTAATTGAAACAAAATTGTAGTATTTATTTTTAAATTATATGCTTTAGATTTTCAAAATATAAGTATATAATTATCTGTATTTGTCTTATAACTCCTGTTATGAAAAGCTTTTAGTAAATTCAGTTAGGTCTTTTCTCCCCAGAGAACTTTTAAGTTTCTTGACTATAAAATCAATTATATTTCTTTGGGATCACAGGGACCTGACATTTTCTATCATAGCCCTTGGCCTAGTCCTCCATTAGTGAATATTCTAAGTTGTCATTTGACAAAACAATGTATTCTGAGATGTTAGGAATATAAGAACACAAGACAATCTTCTAACTCTTCCCAAGCAAGATACACACAGTATTATTTCCTGTATTTAAATGAAGTAATCCCCAGAATATCCAACCTATTATTGTTTAAACTAAAGCAAAATCATACATTCCAACACTAATGTTGATTATTCTATCAGTTATTATTGTTTACAAAGTGCCCTTCACAAACATGAATTGTATTTTTAATGTGATCATAGCTATGTAAAAACATTTTTAAAAAAAATCCTATACTTAGAAAAAAATGCATCAAAATGGGACTAATAATTATCTTCTGGAGGGGCAGAAATATGGAATATATTCGTTCTCTTATCTTTTTATCTTATAAACTTTCCAAATTTTATATAATGTGCATGTATTTTTCATGTAGGAAAATACTATAACATTTATCTTTTAAAAAGTCAACAGGGCAAAAAATACGGAAATATTATTGCACTAGCTTCCTTGACCTTCCATCCTTCAAATATTGTTCTTATTTCTTTTCTTACTGAAGCTCCTGGAGTAAATTCAAATAAAGGATTAGGAATAGACTGGCCCTTCAGAATTACTTTTAGATTTCCCTTTATTTCAAACCAGAATTATTTCTTTCCCACCAAATTGGCAACAATAACAACTAGAATTGCAGCAATATTTTTGTTAAAAATTGGCTGTCCAATGGGCCAATGTTAAATTTTAGTTATTTATTACTCCCTTTACTGTATGCCCCTAAATTCACCTATAAAATAAGGAACAAAAGAAATAGGATTTTAGGAAGCAGGAAATAAAATACTACTTTGAAGTAGTATTTTAAATAGACATCTGGATATTTGTTTTAGTTAGATATTACAAATTGCTTCTGCAAGGAAGGCATGAATTAGCAATTTTCATTCATTCAATTATCATGAGAAATCTTACAAAGCTAACTGTAAGTCACTTTAATGTATATATGACACCATCTCACAGGCTGTAATAATGGAGACTGTAATAGATGGGCTGTCAGGTTGTTATGGCTGCAAATAATGTCAATAACTGGTATGTGTGTTAGGCATGATTCTACAAATTTCTAGGGTCAAGATACAGTAAAGTAGAGAGATGCCCCTTGGTGAGTATTTGCACTTCCAAGGTTGTCAGTTGACTAATTAGAAAACATTTTGTGGTATTAAAAGCATGAGTTTTGAGTCAAATATGATCTGGTTTGGAGTTGCGCCATTATGTATTCCTAAACTGTCCAAGACTCACTTTTCTAGCATATGAACTGTGGGAAAATAATAGATATTTGATAGTGTTGTTGCAACAATTTAACAAGGTAATAATTTGAAAGACAATGGAGTGCAGAAAGAGTTCAATAAATGGAAGACAATATCATTTATTCCACCCATTGTCACCATTACCAGGTGGAAAATTCTGCCTCAGACATAACCAGATTAACAATATGTAAACTTCACATCAAAGTCAAAAGGGGATTGGACCTTATTAAAGATATCCCAGAGTGCACAGTACTACTGGTGAATTTTAGGGTGTGCTCCCTATAATGGAATCCTCGAAATTGCATGAGATTGTTTGCTTTCTGTTGTGCTTCCTGATAGGTGATAACCTGTTATCATTTACCTGCCAATGCTAAGCAAAAGCTTACCCATTTATGCTGTACTAATTGCTGGTCCCCTCATCCATTATTTGAGCTTGTCTTCTGTTAGGCAGTAAAATAACTGAATAGATAACTGTGACTAATTTTGTGTTTGGTACAGCATATAGCATAACCTTCGCACGTGATCGATGTTTAAAAAATAATGTTTAACTGATATTTCTCATCATTCATTCATTCATTTAATCATGCAACAAGTAATTATTGAGTGCTTACAAAGTTCCAGGCACTATTTTATTAAAGGGGACACTATGGTGAATGAGAAACATAAAGTCCTTGTTCTCATAGGTTGATATTCTAGTGGGGGGAGGCAGCAATTCAAAAAACCCATAATCAAACAATTTTAGACAGTGAAAAGAGTTCTAAAGATACTATACAGTAGCAAAATGATAAAGAATGTCAGGGTGCTGGGAATATGGAAGCCAGTGGTCATTTTCATAGGCAAACAAGAACGTGGCTTTCTAAGGAAACATTAGAATGGAAAGAAGTGGGTACAAGATCAGGCAGAAAAGGTAGGCATGGGCTAGATCACTTAGGGCTCTGGAAACCCTGGTGTAAGATCTGAATCTTATTTTGGTTTTAACAGGATACCACTGGAGGTTTTTTAAGCCAGAAAATGACATGATTTGATTTACACTTCAGAGACAGCACCATAATAGGGAGGGAGGGAAAAGCCACTGGCTTTGATTGTGATGAATAGATACCAAATGAGGATGAATGGAGGCAGAGAGGCCGGTCTGGAGGAAGTAATTGCAACACTCCTGGAAAGAGGTGGATGCTAAATTTGTGGTAAAGGTGGAGTGATGTGGTGGGAGATAATGGGATTTCCTGATGAATTGGATAGGGGAAGGTTGATGGAAAGAGAGAAATAATGTTTGCTTTCTAGAGTGTTGGCTTTAGTCGTTGAGGAAATGGTGGTGCTTTTTACTGAGATGGGAATCACTGGAAGAGCAGCAGGTATGTAGCGAGAAATCATGAAAGCACAGAATCTGGAATAGAAGCTGGTTCTGAGTAAGGTGCTTTGTTTAGATGGAAAATAATCTGACATTTCAAAAACCTCTGATGTCGTTTTTTGTAATATTAGATTTTAGCGACAATTTTTTGACCTTACCACATTGTCCTAAACTTAACCAAGAAAATATATTATTACCCAAATAATTTTTAGATAATTAAGAAGCTGCTCTCCTGCATTTGCCAATTTCTTCTTGTTTCTTCCTGTGCAGATCTGCAAAGCAGCTTGCCACTCTCTTTGTGAACTTGTGTGTCACTGTAGAGACCCATGAGGTCTCTGCTCTCTGGTTCCTGTGGTATGTGAAGCAATGTGGAGGCATAACCAGAATCATGTCGACAACCAATGGAGGACAGGTACCCATCCATTCCCCCACTGTCCCGATGGAAAAACACTGCTACTAAAATGAAAGATCAGCACCCTACTTCAATCATGAACTGCTGAAGTGGGAAACAAACTTGTGGCTTTTAGAGCATTGCCATGGCAGCTTAAAGTGGTTCTTGTAAGGCACAGTCTGTTGTCAGGTACCCACTTTGAGAACCCAGTGTACAACGTAATTGTAAAACTAGGCTTATCTCTCTTTATGCACTGTTGCCATTTTCCGTCTAGATATACATTCAATTATTATTTGGCAAGTTTGTAGGAGACCATCTGAAGTAAGCTTAGCTTGAGCACTTTTTGGAGGGTTTCTAAAGGAAAGTCAGAAATGCATTTTCAATTTAAAATACACACTACGCATGGAATTCATTCATTCAATGCTCATTTCTTGAGTCCTGGCACTATATAAGGCACTGTGCTAGGCACAGTAGGAACAGATTAGAGTTCTTAGGTAATCTGCTTGGTTGTCATGTTCCTTTCTTCTCTCTCTCCCTCTTCTTCTTCTTTCTCTTCTCCTCCTCCCCCTCCTCTTTCTCCTCCTTCTTTTCTCCTTCTCCTTCTTCTCTGACCTTAGCTGAACTGAAATTGCAGAGGTGGTAGTCAGGTCAACTGTGTGCATAGCCAGGTAGAACTTTGGAAGTTTTAGCAAGGCTCAGGGCAAATGCATACAGTGAGGTGAAACGACTTCAGTGACTACAGAGGCAGCAGGCACCTGACCCAGGATAAGATGGGCAGCCAGCCACAGGGAGTAGGCTGGCCTGGGGGAAGGGAACATGGTGGGAGGCAGGGAAGTTCTGCACTTGAGCCACAAAGCAAGGAGGCTTAGGCCTGTGCAGGCACGCTAGGGCAGAGCTTTAGATCCAGCTTCACCAGGACCAGCTCCCAACAAAAGACTACAGATAGGACAGACAGCAGGGATGGTGACCAGAAAAGTGGAACACAAGGGTCACTCTGAAGATATCCAGCTAAGGTTGGAGCCTAGGAATCTACAAGAGCGTAGCTTGTAAAGTAACTTAGAAATCCTGTAATTTTGTCCAAAGACAGCAATTCCTAGTTAGAAAACAATGGTGGCAGACACTAGTCACAGCAGCAAAATGAAATGTTATACATCTCAGAGTAAAGATAGGTGAGGACAATTAGCAATGTAGAAGTTTATGCCCATTCCTGCATTTCTTATCCACCTCCTTTTCTCTTTCCAGGAGAGGAAATTTGTGGGCGGATCTGGTCAAGTGACTGAGCGGATAATGGACCTCCTTGGGGACCGAGTGAAGCTGGAGAGGCCTGTGATCTACATTGACCAGACAGGAGAATATGTGCTTGTGGAGACCCTAAACCATGAGATGTATGAGGTACCTGTGATATCGTGAAATATAGATTTGATCTTCATCCCAGTTTCCTGGCATACAACTTTAAAAATTCTTAGAATCTCCAAAGTGATGTACTGTGATGCCAATGATTGATGTAGCTTTCAGGAGGGGCTGGTCACAGGAAAGACCATGGCAGGATTAGAGGGTTGGGACTTTCAATCCCACCCCCAGACTCCAGCGAAGGAATGAGGCAAGGGGTTGAAGGTTGAATCAATCACCAGTAGTCAATGATTTAATCAAACATACCTACATAATGAAGCCTCCATAGAAACCCAAAAGGACCTCGTTCTGGGAGCTTCTGGATATCTGCACAATTTGAGGTTCCTTGAGAATGGCATGCCTGGGGAGGGCATGGACATTCCTTGCCCCTTCTCACATCCCTTGTCCTATGGACCTCTTCATCTGTATCTTTTGCAATATATCTTTTTTTATAATACAACAATAAACATGTTTCCCTGAGTTCTGTGAGCTGCTGTAGCAAATTAATCAAACTCAAGGAAGGGGTGTAGGAACATCGGCTTGAAGCAGATTGATCAGAAGATCTGGAAGCTATACTTGTGACTGACATCTGAAGGTGGGTGACTGTCTTGGAGACTGAGCCCTCAACATGTAGGATCAGAAGCTGTCTCCAGGTAGATACTGTCAGAATTGAATTACAGTCAGAGGACACACAGCTGGCGTCTGCTGTAGAATTGCTTTCTGGCTTCGTGTGTGGGGAAAACCCACCCCACATTTGGTCACAGAAGTCTTCTGTGGTGGTCATTGTTGACTGAGAGAATGGAAAAAGCACTTTGGTATGATTTTTTTTCCACTCAGAGTAACCAAGACACTTAAACAAGTGGGAAGAGGCCACAGGCTCATAGATAATCAAAGTTCAAATGAAGTCGAGAATACTGCACATTTCACAGTCTTTTTTCCAAAAGTGAAAAAGCTACTTCTAACTGAAAAAAAGGAAAAGAGAACCAGAACATTTGGGGTGGGGGAAGATTTATAAAAGCATATAAATGTATTCTAATGTAGATGACAGGGTGATGGATGCAGCCAACCACCGTGGGACGTGTATACCTACGTAACAAACCTGCATGTTCTGCACATGTACCCCAGAACTTAAAGTACAATTAAAAAACATATAAAGGTATTGTCAATCCTCTGTATTTTGCTTTTATGTAATTAGAAAAACACAGAAAGTATTTATTTCATAAATATCAAGCACATCCTATGTGCCTGACATTATTCTAGGAGTCAGGAACATAACCCTGAACAAAACAGATACAATTCTCTGCCCACATACAATTCTTGTTCTAGTGAAGGAGAAAGATCATTATGAAACATATAATTAAAATATAAAGTATGTCAGATAGTGATAATTAGTGTGGAAAAAATCAAGCAGGGAGATGGGGAGAGGGCATACCAGAAAGTGGGATGGGAGAATGGTTATGCAAATTTAAATAAGGTTATCAGGGAAGGCCTCACTGAGGTGGTATCTGATAGAGAATTGGAGAAGACGAGGGATTGAGCCATGTGGCTCCCTGGGAGGAAATGGAACAGCCAGTGCCAAGGCCCTGAGGCGGGAGTAAGCCTGATGTGGCCAAGGAACAGCAAGGTGATCAAAATGGCAGAAGTAAGAGTGAGGGCAAAAGTAACAGGAGGTGAGATCAGTGATATAACAGGTCCATTTCATGTGTGGCCCTGGTGATGATGGTGAGAACCTTGGCTCTGACTCTAAGTGAAATGGGAAGTTGTTGGAGGTTTTGTACTAAGGAACAATTAGGGCTACTTTAGGTTTCAACAAAATCCTTCTCACTTCTTTAAGAGACAGAAAAAAGGGTAGATAGAATGAGAATCATTGGGAAAAAACAACAGCAACAGGGCAACAATGTTTAACCACGTTGCTTTTCTTTCAGGCTAAATATGTGATCAGTGCTGTTCCTCCTGTTCTGGACATGAAGATTCACTTCAATCCCCCTCTGCCAATGATGAGAAACCAGATGATCACTCGTGTACCTTTGGGTTCAGTCATCAAGTGTATAGTTTATTATAAAGAGCCTTTCTGGAGGAAAAAGGGTGAGTACTTTCCTTACATTAAAATCTTTAGAAGAAGGTCCAAGAAACTTGTTGCTAAGAGGTGCATTTAAAAAAATGTCGATTTTTATTTTAGATTCAGGGGTATATGGATATGTTGCATGGTGCTGAGCTTTGGGATATGAATGACCTTATCATTCAGGTAGTGAACATCATAGTATCCAATAGGTGGGTTTTCAGCTCTTGCCTCACTCTTTACCTCCCCCTCTAGTAGTCCTCAGTGTCTATTATTCCCATCTTTATATTCATACTTACCCCATGCTTAGCTCCCACGTATAAGTGGGAACATGCAGTATTTGGTTTTCTGTTTCTGCACTGATTCGCTTAGGATAATGGCCTCCAGCTGCTTCCATGTTGCTGCAAAGGACATGATTTAGTTATTTTTTATGGCTGCAGAGTATTCCATGGTATATACATGCAACATTTTCTTTCTTTCTTTTTTTGTTAATGCGGAGTCTCACTTTGTTGCTCAGGCTGGAATGCAGTGGCGCTATCTTGGCTCACTGCAACCTCCACCTCCCAGGTACAAGCAATTCTCCTGCCTCAGCCTCCAGAGTAGCTGGGACTACAGGCATGTGCCACCACGCCCAGCTAATTATTTTTGTATTTTTAGTAGAGACGGGGTTTCACCATGTTGGCCAGGATGGTCTCTATCTCTTGACCTCGTGATCCGCCTGCCTCAGCCTCCCAAAGTGTTGGGATTACAGGTGTGAGCCATCGCGCCCCACCCACATTTTCTTTATCTAATCCACCATGGATGGGCACCTACATTGATTCCACATGTTTGCTATTGTGAGTAGTGCTGTGATCAACATATGACTACATGTGCCTTTTTGGGAGAACGATTTATATTCCTTTGGGTATATACCTAGTAATGAGATTGCTGGGTCTCATGATAGTTCTATTTTTAGCTCTTTGCAAAAACTCCAAACTACTTTCCATAGTGGCTGAACTAATTTACATTCCCAACAACAGTGCCTAAGTGCTCCTTTTTCTCCAACGTCTCTTCTTTTTTGACTTTTTAATAATAGCCATTCTGACTGGTGTGAGATGGTATTTCATCATGGTTTTGATTGGCATTTATCTGATGATTAGTGACATAGAGCTCTTTTTCATATGCTTTTTGGCCATTTTTATGTCTTCTTTTGAGAAGTGTCTGTTCAGGCATTTTGCCTACTTTTTAATGGGATTATTTGGTTTTTGCCTGTAGAATTAAATTCCTTGTAGATTCTGGATATTAGACCTTTGTCAGATGCATAATTTGCAAATATTTTCTCCCATGTTGTAGGCAGTGTGTTTACTTTCATGATAGTTTCTTTTGCTGTGTAGAGCTCTTTAGTTTAATTAGATCCCATTTGGCAATTTTTGTTTGTTGCGATTGCATTTGAGGACTTAAAGGCATGTGTTTGCATGTAACTGTTTTGTTACGATGCTGGACATAAAATGTTAATCCAGGTTTTAAGCACAATTCTTTCAAATAAAGTGTATTGGCACAAACTCATGGAATTAACTTCCCTTAGAATATAACCAATTCTTTGTAAATCAATAAAAAGTTTAATCCTCCCACAAAATCTTGTGAAAAGAGGTGAGTAACCTTTTCTGATTCAGTGTTTTAAAGTATGGGTTTATAAAGCCATTCACAATGGTTGGGATTCTGAAAGTTCTTGGCTCTCTCTCACTAGTGTCGATTCTACCATATTCAATTCAATTCATTTATTCATTTGCACATATTCAACAAGTGTACTACTCAACTGGGTAGAACATTGCAGGGATGCTCACTAAAGTGCTAGATTCTACAATGATGGGAATGTTCTAGAGCTGCTTTAATATACTAGTTACTAGCCACATGTGGGTACTGAACACTTGAAATGTGGCTAGTGAGACTTAGGAATAAGATTTTAAATTTTTATTTAATTTTAATCGCTTTAAATATAAATGCAAATAGCTACATGCAGACAGCACAATGCTAGAGTCTTGTCATATTTGCTCTTATAGCATCCACTTTTCTTCCAAGTGGAGACCATGTAAGAAGAGTCAGTACCTAGGACTGAGGGTGAACGGCAGGATGTACTTCAAGGAGGAGCAAGACTGCAGAAAGAAGTTTAGAGGCAAATGGGGAAAATGCCACAATTTTGCTTTAGGGTGCTTCTTCCTGTATGCTGCTCTTTTTCAGCTGCATCACAGGCTCCTCATTCTCCACCTTGCGGGTAATCACATTTAGGACTACTATTGGATTGGTGCATCAGTTGAGCAAATAATCTACTCTTTGCAAAGTCCAGTGCAGTGACCCATCACAAAGGGCCCTGTCATTTTAGTCTTTGAATCTAATGGCAGTAACACACTGGTGCTGAGTTACTTCCTCTTGTGACCCAGGTCACCCATTTTAAATGGCTGGCTGGTAGCAAGTAAATAAGGTTTAGGACAAGGAATACAGTCTTCTCTTAATGAGTGTGAGTGCCTTTATTTATGGAGAGAAACCAACTTTCCATTCATGCCTGCAAATCTTTATCTTAGGCCTGCTATGTGCCAGGCAAGTTGTTAAGCGTCAGTATTAGAAAGAAAACCCAGGTTCTCTACCTTCAGGATCTGACTTGGTCCTTGTTGGTAATGAGCCTTGAGTAAGACTTTTAAAAATGACTGTGGGCAGGCCAAAGTGGTTCACACCTGTCGTACCAGAAGTCAGGAGGCTGAGACTGGAGGATTGCTTGAGCCCAGGAAGCGAAGGATACAGTGAATGAGCTATGATTGTACCACTGTACTCCAGCCTGGGCAACAGTGTGAGACTCCATCTCGATCTCAAAAAAATAAAGTAAAATAAGATAAAAGATTGTAGACATGAGATAGCCTCACCAAAGCATTTGAGATTTCTTTTGAGAAACAACTTTAATGTAGTTCTTCAACTGATCACCTGTTGTATGCCAGTCACTGTGCTAGGCATTGAGAATTCAAAGGCACTTTTCCTTGCCCAGAAAATCCAGATTCAGGAGGAAGACAGTCATGCAAACTGGTAATTGCACAACAATGTATTGAGTTCTAGGCTGTTATCGAAACACCAAGCAGGGCTCCAGACTCATATCCAATATGATTCCTGTTACACTGATAGGTGATTCAATGACACTTACTTGAAAACTTTTGTAATGAAATCTGAAGAAGTTCACTCTTATAACAGGATCTTTGCTTTGCATCAGACTATCAATGTCACTGCCAACGACACTGTAATTAACGAGTATCATACAAGTTCAGTCAATATGAGGTAACAAGATAGAAGGGTATGAATTATGCAGCCACAACAATCCAGCACAGTGACTAGCACATATCAGGCACGCAGTCAGCAATCACAAAAGAGTTTTGTTTTTTTTTTTTTTTGTTNTTTTTTTTTTTTTGTTGCTTTGTTTTGTTTTACAGTGTGGCTTGGGTTATTAAAGAGAAAGTAACATTTTGTATTTTGATACAGACAGCTGTAGCCAGCTCTTAACTGCTTCTCCCCTCCACACCCCCCACCCAATCCCAGCGTCATGCTAAACCCTGCTTTTATTTTTAATTGTAGATATTTAAGGTGTACGCCATAATGTTTTGACACATATGTACGTAGTGAAATCATTTGTGGTCAAACAAATTAACACATCCATTTCCTCACATGGTTACCTCCTCTGTGTAGTTAAGAGCACCTGATGGCTTTTAGATTGATTATCCCAAGAAATGCTTCCCAGTCTCTTTGTGTGTAACATCATTGTGAACTTTCAAGGACGAGTCGTCTCCTTTTCTTTGTTGGCCTTCCACCGAGATATCCTAAGTCTAACCATCCTCACCGTCAGCACCCCACCCTACATGGGATGCATAAGCCCTTCATTCTAGCCCACTTCTGTGGAAAGGGTAGGCTGTTAGCAATGCATTGAATTCTTGTGGTCTCCTTGCTTTTGTTCATCTATGAACCATTTCTACTTTCCCTTAAATATTTACATCTAATTTATATCAATTTCTGTTTTCAATGACAGGAGCAGTACCTGTTTTTCTAAATTACAGAAGTAAATCTAATGATCATAAAACTTTCGAAAAATAAAAGTGTGTGAAAAATATTTCTCTTCTATTGTTCCTCCGCCTATAAAGCCACGGTTAAAAACTTAGATTGTTTATCCTTAAAGATTTGCTGTTTACATAGGTAATACAAGCTGAACACCCCTAATCTGAAAACTCAAAATTCAAAATGCTCCAAATTCTGAAACTGTTCAAGCACCAACATGATGCCTCAAGTTGAAAATTCCATACCTGAGCTCATGTGACAGGTCACAGTCACAACTTTGTTTCATGTACAAAATTATTAAAATATTGTACAAGATTACCATCAGANGCAAATCTGCAGTTAACAACAGAGCCGGAATCATTGTTAGCCAGGTAGGAGAGAGGAGGGGAAGAGGGAATTGGAGAGCATCCTTGTTGAAACATAAATGAATCTGTTGTTTAGGCTTGGGTCTCACCCCCAAATATCATTATGTATGTGCAAGAATTTTAAGATCTGAAAAGAGCCCAAATTTGAAACACTTCTCGTCTCAAGCATTTCAGATAAGGGATACAAATACTCAAGGTGTACTTTAAATATATGTGTGTGAGCATCCCTATATATATGTAGACAGAACTATATATACTGGAAATACATGTTAAATAATATAATAAATATTTTATACAAATGTAACTTTAATTTTAAATAAATATGTTAATATATTTTTCCAAAAACATGTTTTTTTAAAAAACGTCATACATCATACATCTCATATTGAAATTTGCTTTTTCCTGTGAACAATATGCCATGGACATCTCTCCATAGCAGTACGTTTAAATTTACCCCCTTTCAACAACTGAATAAACAGTATCTCATTTTGTGCCTTATCAGAATTTGCCCAAGACATTTGCTGTTGATAGTCATTTTTCTTGTTTCCAACCTTTTGCTATTATACACTATGCTGCAATAAACAGCATCCTCCATATAGCTCTACAGATTTGTATAGGAGCATTTCTTTTTTATAAATGTTCTAGAATGTCAAGTCAATTGATGTGGGTAGACCTGTGAAACTTTTGTTAGGGTTTCTGTCCTCTCACACCCTTGCCAGTTGATTTAAGTTCCATATTTGTCTTCTCTAAATACCATGTTAAAATTTGATTCCCAGTGTTGGAGATGGGGCCTAAAGGCAAGTGTTTGGGTTATGTGGGCAGATCCCTCATGAACATCTTGGTGCCATCCTTCTCCCTGAGTAGTAAGTGAGTTCTTGTTCTGTCAGTTCCCATGAGAGCTGGTTGTTAAAAAGAGCCTGGCACTTCCCTTCCCTCTCTCTTGCCTCCTGTCTCACCAAGTGATCTGCACACACCAGCTTTGCTTCACCTCCAGACATGAGTGGAAACTTCCTGAGGCCTTTAGGAGAAGGAGATGCTGGTGCCATATTTCTTGTACAGCCTATAGAAACATGAGCCAAATAAACCTCTTTCTTTTATATATTACCCAGCCTCAGGTATCCCTTTATAGCAACACCAGCAGAATAAGACACAAGCTTATAATATTTAAAATTTTTCTGTCAATCAGATAAGAGAAATTACCTCATTTTTCTATAATTTGTAATTTTTATCATTAACAAAGTGTCATTTTGTTAATTACCTTTGCTCATTAAAGCTTTTCTTTTCTGTATATGTTGCAGATATTTTCTCCCAGTGAATCAGTTTTTAACAATTTGTTGTATGATGGTTTGCCCCTACTAAATTCTCATATACACATGGATCCTTTCTATTCCACTGATCTTTGTCACGCGGTTCTCAACATTTCTTTGAAGCTCTATTCATTTAAAAATGTAGACATAAACTACCGTTACAGGTATTCCTAAACTATACACAAGTATCTCTGAAAAATTGTATCATTGTAACTATAAAACATATGAAAAGTAGACTTTTTAAAAAGCCTAAATTGAAAAACAAGAATTTCTAGTATTTTCTTCCACGATCTAGATGTGCAATCTAGGTGTACACCCCCACTTTGGAGAGCACAGGTTTATATCATCTAATCGTATTACAGCATTGTATTGTTTAAATATCTGTAGCTTTATAATATGTTTATAGTATGTTATAATATGTCAGGTAGGACATTCCCTTATTATTACTTTTCCTTTAGTTTTGTCCTTCGTAAACTTCTTCAGTTATTCATCCAGATGAATGTTATTATCATCTTGTCAAAGCTGCTGCCTCCACACCCCTACATTACAAAACCTTCTATTGAATTATTTTATTCTAAACATGCCTCTTTGTCACCTCCCAGAGCTACAATGGCTTCTTTTCTCTCTGAAAATGTTACTTAGCACTTTGGGGTAAATTTCTTCTACTACCTGAATTATTGGGTCCCTCCCCATCCCAATGATAGTTTTTCTGGTTTGTTTGTTGTGAATTTGTTTCTGCTTTTGTCTTTGCCTTTATTCTTTAAGAACTTCTTTAAGTGCTTGGATGTCCTTGAATATCTCCCATCTTTTTCTAAGCGTAAGGCCCTACAAAGCTGATGAGATGTTTTGTGTGCATGGGTGTGACTACTGAGCTTTCTATCTGCAAATGGCAGAAATCCCTTCCATGCTGCATAGCTTGTCCTGGCATGAACATGACTTTTCTCTCTGTCACTTGTTCCTTCACCTCCACTAAGCGCACCCACTTGACTCAGACACCAGATTCACTCTGAGAAGGAAGTGTCCAAGGAGCCCCTCCATTGAGAAAGCAGTACTTCCGCCTCAGCCAGCCTGGCGTTCTGTGCTAGTCCTCTCCAGCTAATCCCTACATGATCAGTATGCTCATGCTCTTTGATCAGATCTAGTCCTATTTGTCTCCTCTTTCTCTTGCCTTCTTATGACAGGGGATTCCTAGGATGTTGTATTTTTAAATCTTGAGTTCTTAGACTAAACATTTCTTTTTCACATACTTCAGTCTTTCTCTACGTCTTTTCCTGCCTCAGTACGCCTGAAGGGCATTCAAGCACCCTTCAAGCCAGTGGCTGGTTGGAACATTGATTCTAACAGGTGCACAGTGGGGAGGGACGCAGGAGGAGAGAAAGAGACAAGTTCCCTTTAAAAGGCTTACTGGTGTGTCTGCTCACACACGCGTATGCGCATATGTTGGGAAGGTCCTTTCTATGCTCTTTCTTCCTTATTTTGAAATCTTTTTATTGGGTTTTCTATACAACATTTGCCACTGAGTCTTCCACAACAATTTTGTTCAAATAACCTCAATTTTGTAAGTGAATGATGGAGCAGGAGGAGTGGTACACTGCAGTTATATATTGTTAGAATGTTTCAGACTCTGCCCTAACATTTGCCCCAGTGCCCTGTCACAGTCTTTTGAAATTGCATATACAGTCACACCTCTTTTTATTGAACTTAATTTTATTGCGCTTTAGAGATAATTGCACTTTTTGCAGATTGAAGGTTTGTGGCAACCCTGCATTGAGCAAGTTTATCGGCATCATTTTTCCAACAGCGTGTACTTACTTCATGTCTCTGTGTCACATTTTGGTAATCCTCACAATATTTCAAACTTTCGTTATTATTATATTTGTCATCGTGATCTGTGATCAATGCCCTTTGATATTACTATTGTAATTGTTTTGGAGTGCCATAAACGGCAGCCATATAAGATGGCAAACTTAATTGACAAATGCTGTGTGTATTCTGACTGTTCAATCAACCAATTGTTCCCCCAGATCTCCCTCATATTCTTGGGTATCCCTATTCCCTGAGACACACAGTAATGAAATAAGGCCAATGAGTGACCCTACAGTGGTCTCCCCAGTGTTCAAGTGAAAGGAAGCGTTGTACATCTCTTGCTTTAAATCAAAAGCTAGAAATGATCAAGCTTAGTGAGGAAGGCATATCGAAAGCTGAGATAGGCTGAAAGCTAGGCCTCTTGAGCCAAATATCCAAGTTGTGAATGAAAAAGAAAAATTCTTGAAGGAAATTAAAAGTTGACTCCACTGAACATATGAATGATAAGAAAGTAAAAAAACTTTATTGATATATGGAGAAAGTCTGAATGGCCTGGATAGAGCATCAAACCAGCCGCAGCATTCCTTTAAGCCAAAGCTTAGATCTAGAGCAAAGCCCAATTCTCTTCAACTGAAGTTGAAACAGGTGATGAAGCTGCAGAAGAAAAGTTTGAAGCTAACAGAGTTTGGTTTACGAAGTTTAGGGAAAGAAGCCATCTCCCCATAATATAAAAGCACACGGTTTAAGCAGCAAGGGCTGATGAAGAAGCTGCAGCAAGTTATCCAGAAGTTCTACATAAGAATGTTGACAAAGGTGGCTACATTAAACAACAGGGTTTTGTTTGTTTGTCTGGTTTTGAGATGGAGTCTCGCTCTGTCACCCAGGCTGGAGTGCAGTGGCACAATCTCGGCTCACTGCAACCTCCACCTCTGGGTTTCAAGCAATTCTGCCTCAGCCTCCCAAATAGCTGAGGTTACAGTCATGTGCCACCATGCCCATCTAATATTTGCATTTTTAGTAGAGATGGGATTTCACCATGTTGGCCAGGCTGGTCTTGAACTCCCGACCTCAAGTGATCTGCCCACTTCAGCCTCCCAAAATGCTAGGATTACAGGCATGAGCCACTACACCCAACTGTAAACTCAGTGATGGCTCAGATGGTTGTTAGCTTTTTTAGTAGTAAAGCATGTTTAAATTAAGGTATGTACATATTTTTGACATAAGTCTATTGCACACTTAATAGACTACAGTATAGTGTAGATATAACTTTTATATGCACTGGGAAACCACCAATTTGTGTGGCACAATTTGCTTTATTCACTTTATTGCTGTGATCTGAAATGAAACCCACATTATCTTTGAGGTGTGCCTGTATTTTGTTCAGGAGGGAACTGAGAGAGACACTCTTATCCAGGATGAGCTGAAGTTGTTTTTCAAGTTGTTGATGGGGATTTCCTTTATAGATATTTGGATTTATTCTGATTTCTTATGAAAGAGAAAATGGGGAACCCAAGTATTAACTGCAAGGAAAACCAGATTTAATTAAATGGTGACTTGGATGAATTTCTAATATCATATGCTTTATTCTTTGCAGAGAAGGGTTTACGGTTTGATTTTTTCAGAAAATGGTGGCCACTTAGCCCTCCTTTGACATCAGTTTGGTTTGCCTTCATATATTTGGGGTATAATATGCTATATTTGGCCTTTGGGCTTCTCAAGTTTAAAAACATGTGCTTCATTATAACTGCCCTGGGTAGTTTGATAGAGTGATGAATATGCTCTTCTATTTTGCTGTTCTCTAAGATTACTGTGGAACCATGATTATTGATGGAGAGGAAGCTCCAGTTGCCTACACATTGGATGATACCAAACCTGATGGCAACTATGCTGCCATAATGGGGTAAGGCACAATTATGGTGTTGTGGCTGCTATTCAGTGTTGACAAGGTAATCACATACTATAAACAAATATGCTCCAAACTTTGATAAATGATTTTTTTTAACCCAATGGCATTATTTTTCAAATTCAGCAGTATAAAAATTATTACTGGTTCTTTTCTAAATAATGTCTTCCAATGAATAAATATTTAGATGGAAACAAAATACCAATAACATTTTTAAATTGTTATGTTAATTTTCTATTAGTATTTAGTGTTGGTGGTAGAGATATTTTGGTGACCCATCTTTCATTGAAAGCATGATATAAAGACCTGACTTGGGGTGTTTTACTAAGAGACTTCTTGTGGAGGCTGTGTGGGCATCCATGTTACTTAAGTGGGATGCTAAGATTTCTGAGTCCCATGAAAGATCCAAGACCAGCCTAGTCTTCAGCTTTCCAGGGAAGAACAGCACATGGGAAGGGAAGGCCAGGATGTCCTGACGCAGAGAGATGTTGACCTGGAGCATCCAAAATTGAAATAGGCCCTAGGACAAGTATGAGTTTATCTCAGAGAGACCCAACAGTCAGAACAGGGAGATCAAAGCCAATTGTAAGTTGAAGGCAATCATGGGGCTAGAAATGGAGATGGAATCTAGAAGGTTGGGTGCTAGGGAGACACCATGGTGGAGACAAAACCAAAGAGCAAGGACTGGATGAAATTGAAAAGGCTCAGACATGGCCTTAGGTAGGCATTTGAGGCCCAAGGGTTATTCTTATTGACCACCAACTGGGTGAGGGGAAGTGGGTCAGCCATAGTGTTATCCAAGTCAAAAATTATGGCCAGTCATCTATTTTTAGTCGCTTGACTCCTTGAAGTTAGACAGTGCTCTTCAGTGTCAGAAATTTGACATGAAACTTTGAACGTAAAGTAAGCCAGTATATAGTTTGTTTCTTTTGGTTGACTTTTAACTGTGTAAACTGGGCATCTGTGTAGCTACAGAAATGAGGCTAGGATGAAAGCAACCACTAATTTCTCCCCTTTTTTCTTGTTTATATGTTTTAGATTTATCCTGGCCCACAAAGCCAGAAAATTGGCACGTCTTCCCAAAGAGGAAAGGTAACAAAAGAAGTGCTGCTTCTTTCTTTCCTTTCTTCCTTTCTCCCAACTCCGTCCCTCCCTCCCTTTTCTCCTTCTTTCCTTCTTTTCTACCTACTTGCCTGTCTTTCATTTTCATTTAACTTTGTAACTTACAGACTGCCTAATTATATGTGTATTGCCAATGCTACATGTTTGCTATGTTAATTATAATGTTCTTGTGTAAAAGACATAGTGCCAATAACTTAAGAACCAAAGTATTCAAATTAATATTTGTTGAGTTTATCGTACATAAGAAAGCATGCTAGGGGCTATGGAGAATACAAAAATGGATATAACTCAGGGGCTGAAAATTTACTTGTGAAGAAGATAACCAGATAGACAAATGACTGTGTTGTGGGGAAGTCTGCTGTACATACTATATGAATGATGCATAACAATTATGGAGTATAGGTACAGGGGGACTAGTTTCTCTGGAGGTGGCAATTTCTTCTTGCAATTAGTGTTCACCATTGCCAATTATTTATTCCTACACCATTGCTAATAACCTATTTACCAGGAAAGAGCTCCTGAATTATGTTATCGTGCGTGCTTTCCACTTCCATCGGGTGCTCCTCCATGACCAATGTCACCTCTGCACGTGGCCAGGGCTATAGTGGTCTGCCTGGGCTTCTTACATAAAAATGTCCCCACTAGAATATAAGATCATGAAGGTAGGATGTTTTGTCTGATTGGCTCACTGCTGGGTTTCCAATGCCTGGAACAAATCTTTTCCCACTTTGTCTTTTGATCCTGTTTGTGACTTATTCATTTTATACTACAATAAAATTTTATCTTTTTATGTAGTCAAATTTATCCATTTTAAAACCATCGTTTCTGAATGTCTATCATGCATAGAATAGACTTTCTCATTCCAAGATAATGTTTTAGAAGTCACCCATTCTTCCCTTAGTTTTATGGTCTCACCTATTACATGTAAATCTTTGATCCTTCTGAAATATATTTTGGTGTAAAAAAAAGTAATGAATCATCCAACTGTTTCTTTCATGGGCAGCTATTTGTTCTAGTGCTATTCTATTTAAAAATCTGTCTTTTCCCTGTGGGTTTAAAATGTCCACCTTTATGAATTCTAAATTTGGTTCTACTTCTGTACTTAATTTTATTTCTTTGCTCTTTTTAGCCATTCCTCTGCTTGTGCCAAGTTACTTCATTTGTATAAAAACAAAAAGACAGAAAGAGTGAGAAGGTAGACAGGGAGGGAGAAGAACTTAGTCATTTTCATAGGCATGTTTCATAAACATTTTGTTCATAAACAAAAGAGCTTCTGTATTTAAAATAATAAACTAATATCATAATTCAGTCAATACATCACTTTACTTTCTTAAAAGATTTATCAGCAATCCTGTGTGATTAATATTTGCAACCTCAAAGATTTAATACATCTGAAATGGAACAAAATGCCTTGTTTTAAAACATTAAAATGAAATGTTGGAGTGGAATCTATGGCTCATGGACTCTTTTTTATGAGGGGATAAATGCCTCTTTCCCACTTTTTCTTTCCTTCCCTCCTTTCCTTTATTTTCACTTTAGTTTCTTTTTATTTACAGGTTGAAGAAACTTTGTGAACTCTATGCCAAAGTTCTGGGTTCCCCAGAAGCTCTGGAGGTAAGACTGCTTCCTGACCCTATACTAAAGGAGAGAGACCTTTCTTTGTCCCCAAGGGGCTAGCAGGGATAGGTTGATGCAAATTGGGTCCTGAAGTTCTTGTTTTTCCCGACGTATTTGCAGAGGCATCTACTCAGGACTGGTCAATTTATAAGTGGTTCCAGAGAGTTCAGGCCCTGGCTGTGCTGGTGGCAGGTCAGGGAACTTGTAACATGCTATGGTTTAGGTGGTGCTACATTGCCCCTGAATTCAGAGTTCTTCCTGGAAAAGGACATTGGGCCACTCTGCTTCCAGTTCTGTTAAGGGGGTAAAAGAGGGGAGCATCTACTACCCATAGGGAGATCCTAGATCCCAGCAGCCAGGATGGGGATGAAAAGGGCTTTTTCCCATTTCTGGTGATCTTGTAAAAAGGGCAAAGTCTCACTCATGTATATAAATCTATACCCACCTCATCCCCCACTGTCACACAGTTAAAAAATATGATTACCTGCCCCCATTCCTGCATGGCTCCCTTTCTGCCTTGTTTTACCCTTGAACATGAGAGATGTAAAGAAGACAGGCTATCTGTCTGTCTGCCAGTTGAGTTTTAAGACACCTTTGGAAGTAGCCAGAGGAAACACTGATCTTCAAATGAATCAAATAGAACTCTAAGGTGGCTAAAGGTGGGATGGGGGCAGAGGGCATTTGGTGACAGTCAGAGGGCCCAAAGTACTCATAACAAGTACCCGTAATCACCTCCCTCATCAATATTTAAAATGATGAATCGGTTCTCTCATGACATTCACCAGACTGCTAAATTTTTAATGTTTTGACATAGACTATGTCACCTCTTGAACGTGATCATTAAATCCAATTATCTGTGAAACATTTGAAGACAATGGAGACCAATGTACAAATGAGCAGTTAATGCGTGAGAAAAGTATAATGAGGAAGCTGAGAATGTTTAACTTGTTAAGCCACTTAAATCCAAATCTCTGTAGTATATACCATGGTCTAGTTGAGCAGCTGCATGGCTTAGTCCTATTACCCTAACACTCAGCTTTGGAGTGGCTTGCTTCCTCCTTGTCAAGTTGTTGTGTCTTTGAATTTGTCATTTTGTTGACTATTTTAAAGCAAAATTCTCTCCTCCCTGCTCATCCCACCACTGCAGATCTTCTGTACTTGATATAGGTGAAACACATGCTCTTGATGTTTCTTGGAATTCTTTCTCAGCAAATAAACTAAAACAATTAGGGAAACAATATGAGGAATGTGCTTTGCTTTTTTGTTTTGTTTTGTTATTTGCTTTCATATACCATTTAGCAAGTTTAAATGTAGGCATAGCCCCCAGGCTCAAGGGTATTGAGTTAAGTATCAAAACAAAAAGTATGGCCAGGTGCAGTGGCTCATACCTGTAATCTCAGCACTTTGGGAGGCCGAGGCTGATGGATCATGACGTCAAGAGATTGAGACCATCCTGGCCAATATGGTGAAACCCCGTCTCAACTAAAAATACAAAAAAAATTAGCTGGGCGTGCTGGCAAGCACCTGTAGTCCCAGCCTCTCAGGAGGCTCAGGCAGGCGAATTGCTGGAACCCAGGAAGAGGAGGTTGCAGTGAGCCGAGATGGTGCCACTGCACTCCAGCCTGGCGACAGAGCAAGGCTTCGTCTGAAAAAAAGAAATACAGTATATACTCACTACAAAAGCACTTAACATCTGTTAAAAATTATTAGTTTTTCTGTTTAAAAATGTCATTCAATGGCACAGGTCTGGAGAATAAAGAGTGTGGAGTTAATTTTTTTAAAAAAGCCATTCAAGATATTTCACCCTGGTAGCTATTCAAGCTTTATGAAGTTACATTCTGAGACATTCTCAGGCTAAAGCAGTTTGTAATTGAAGTTCCTCTGACAACTCGTGAGATGGTTGGGAAACATCAGTTGGAGAGGAAAGCATTTGTCCTCATATTTTGAAAAAGTCTGATCATTTTTCATTTGAGAAAGTCTCTTTTTCTGAGAAGGGTGTGGATGATTAATTCCTGATGATAAAAATAAATTGGTCCTGTCCTTGTTTGCTCTTGGTATAGAGAGGGCCACTTGTTTTATTTTCACTTCAGTGTCTATTTTGTGGAAGGAAGAAATTCCTGGGAACAAGAAACAGTGAAAGATAAAGTCCTACCTTTCTTCTGATTGGCTGGAGACAGCCAGAGAAGCTTGCTTAGGAGGTAGATGTAGCCATCAGGTGCTGGGGAAAGTAGCATGGTGATACCACAGAAGACCTGGAGCCACTTAACCCATCAGGCAGAACCTCATAGTCATACTTTGTAAATAGGATGCCTTACAAATGACTGTTCAAAGTCAGCTATGTGATAGCAATTCTTTTAAACAAAATATTTTTCAAAACCTCTTTTTAAAACATCATTTTCTTAAAACTTGCTATGTTGATTTTATCTTTTCAAAGTAATGGTTAATAATGAAGCTTCTGTTTAGTTACTTTAAAAAAGCATTTGACCTTTCCAAAATCTTGGCCAGTTTTGCGTATTCATGGCAAAAACATATTTTTCAGATCAATCGTTGTTTATAAGTACCACCATCAACAGAAGTGCTTGCGTGCCACAAAATCATGTTTGTCTGTTCAGTTTCCCTAAACAAAGCTCACCTCCACCAAACCATGAACCTGATAGTCCTTTTTCTTCAGCAGACATATTTTTCTGCCTTTTTTTTCTTATCCAGCCACACCAGTAAACATAAATCCTTTGAAAAACTTTTCTTGAAACCATTAGGCAGTAAGGCTTTTTAATAGGTAAGACCAAGGTAAAAATGGACATAGACTATCGCGATTTATGAACAATACCTAAGACATGAAGAAACCAAATGAAAAAAAAGATTCTAAAATCTGAATTTCTTAGAAGCTTATTATCAAGGACATTTACCTGCCCAAAGACATATCTTCAAAAATATCAGGATAATGCAACTCTATAGCCTACTAAACTATTGGGTTTATTCTAGGCTAGATAGCTTTCTCTGTGTCTCCTCTAAGCTTTTGTAACTCTGCCTTGCAGCCAGTGCATTATGAAGAGAAGAACTGGTGTGAGGAGCAGTACTCTGGTGGCTGCTACACGACTTACTTCCCCCCTGGGATCATGACTCAATATGGAAGGTAGAGTAAAAGCATGCTAAGCTCTGACTGAAATCCCCTGCACCTGAATCCAAACTCTAAACAGGTTCGGGTAGCTCTTCTCCCTTGGTTCTTATAAATACAAAAAAAAAAAAAAAATCCCACAATTTCCTTTGTGTCTTGTGCATCTTATGAATGAAATTGTTATAATTATACACCATGGTGCTGCTTTCCAATTTTAATTTCTCTGGAAGAGAAATTCCAATCAATATAACCAAAGAAGGTTTCGGCATATGAATAGCATTTTACCCCATTCTTCATGATGTGATTATTATGCATTACATGCCTGTATCAAAACACATCATGTACCCCATAAATATATACACCCACTGTGTACCCATAAAAATTAAAAATCAAAAAAGAGTAGCATTTTAGGCAGTCCAAGGGTTCATCCACAATGTCAGAAGAAGTGTCCTTATACTGACTTAGGACTCAGTAAAACTTCCTCAAATGCCACTGTACAACTGACAACATGGGGACAAAAAAATGATTTCTAGACTGAGCATGAAGAGACTTGGGTTCCAGTCCTGATTCTACCAGTAACCAACTTTGTCATCCCAAACAGGTCACTTCTCCTTTCTGAACCTCACTTTCTTAGCAAGTGGATGGGAAAGCACAAAATGATGAACAGTGAGCAATAATTAGTATGTTCAAGAAAGTATGAGGTTTTTTTATCCTAATCCTTACATGCTGGGAAGTGTGAGTTATTTTTTAACACCCTTATTGAGACATAATTCACATACCATACAATTCACCTATTCAAAAAGGTGCATAGTTCAATAGCTTTTAGCATTCACAGCATTATACTTCCAAGTATATTGTTGTTTAGTTTATTTGATGACAACAAATGAACTAATAATATAGCAATAATTTAATGGCTATTATAGTATTACTAAACCAAGCAAAAATTTAATGCCAAGAGCTTGATCTAAAGAGAATGAGAAATATAGAATAGTGAGTCAAAGACTGTTGCAGCAAACAGAGGGGGTAAGTGGAAATGGCTAATCAATCTGTCCATGAAAACTGATCAAATAAGGATTAAGACCTGCTTATCAGAAGATACATAATAACTTTGGTTAGCACTTTCTTTACCTGCTTGAAGATGGCAAAATATTATCCAAGAGAACATCCTGAGGCCAAAGGGCAGCACCTGATAAGCTGCTGGGTCATTAAGTTAATTTTTAGATATGCTGAGTGTATTAGTCTGTTTTCACACTGCTGATAAAGACATACCCAAGACTGGGCAATTTACAAAAGAAAGAGGTTTATTGGACTTACAGTTCCACATGGCTGGGGAAACTTCACAATCATGGTGAAGGCAAAAAGGAGCAAGTCACATCTTATGTCTATGGCAGCAGGCAAAGAGAGAGCTTGTGCAAAGAAGCTCCCATTTTTAAAACCATCAGATCTTGTGAGACCCATTCGTTATCACGAGAACAGCACGGGAAAGACCCACCCCCATGATTCAATCATCTCCCACCGGGCCCCTCCCACAACGTGTGGGAATTATGGGAGCTACAAGATGAAATCTGGGTGGGGACACAGAGCCAAACCATATCAATGAGTTTAGAATATGTCAATGGTATTTGTTTCATTATGCGTTTATTGGCTAAGTGCCAACCATTTGCCAAACACTGTGCTGAAAACTTTAATACCAAAGACGCCCTCCCTGCTAAGAAGGAGCTGACAGTGTTGAGGGCCAGGATGGTGATGGGGAGAGGACGTAACATCAAAAATTGACTCTAAAGTACTGACATATGTCCCTGGAAGGGTATAAGGATAAAAGAGGGCATTACTGTATCACCACTCAGAATGTTACCACTGAGGTAAATGCTCTAATACAGGGGCATAGCAATAACACTGGGACACATAGAGGCACAGGCTAGCCTTACTTAGAGAAATCTGGGAAGGCTTCATAATGCATATACCACCTGAGGGTTGCAGGAGGCAGAGAAAGGCTATTGGGGATTCAGTCTAGGCAGACAGAATGGTATGAGCAAAACACTAGGATCCCACAGGTTTCTGGAAGGTCAGGGGAAGAGCTTTGCATGGATCATGTATTAGGCCATTCTCGCATTGCTTCAAATAAATATCTGGATCTGGGTAACTTATAAAGAAAAGAGGTTTAATCGGCTCACAGTTCTGCAGGCTATACAAGCATAGTGCTGGCATCTGCTCAGTTCCTGGTGAAGCTTCAGGATGCTCACAATCACGGCAGACGGCAAACTGAGAACAGGCAAGTCACATGGCGAAAGCAGGAGCAAGCAAGTGTTGGGGGGAGAGGTGCCATGCACTTTTATGTGACCAGATCTCGTGAGAACTCACTATCATGAAGACAGACCAAGCCATGAGGGATCTGCCCTCATGATCCAAACACCTCCCACCAGGCCCCACTTCAGGTGTTGGGGATTACAATTCTACATGAGATTTGGGCGGGGACAAATATCAAAACTATATCAGATAGGCTATGGGTGATAAGGACAGAATGAAGAATCATACCAAAAGGGGAGCAAGGACCCTTTGCCCTATATGACACATTCAGGAATGCAAAACTTGATATTGCAACAGAGAATAGCAATCACTGCATTAGTTTTGTTTTTGGCTTTGTTTTAAATCGGAAGTGTGATATGATTAGATTTCTGACCACAGAGTAGTAATTTTATGCTCAATTTCATAAAGAGTGTCAGGAAAATACCTTTTGGTTTGGGGAGCAAAGAGGACACTTACCTGAACTGGCCTGATCCTGATCACCTGAAAGAAGCAAGATAAATCCCATTGTATCTGGCACTGGTGGTGATACAGTAGTGCCCTCTTTTATCTTTATTCCTTCCCAGGGACATATATCAGGCTTCCTATAATTACCTTCAATTTGTAGGGTAGAAACTAAGGCACAGCATAGCTTAATGTAACTCCCAGCTTGAACAGAGACTACCTGCCCAGACAACTTCCCTTGACACTTCAGGGCCATGGCATTTACGATATTGCAGTACGTTTTATATTTAGGGCCCTGAAAGTTCACAGTAAATGTTCTGCCTCCAGAAGAAAGAGAGAAGACAGAATCAACAGTATAACTTTAGTAAATAATTAAATACACATTTATTAAGGAAATTTTCTTCTGGACAGAGTAAAAAAATGATTGCAGTGACTATGCAGTAAAACTCATAAGCCACAAGAAATCTATGTGTTCTCCTTTATGATGTCCTATATGTTTTGTAAATATATACTGTCTGTTCACTCACCTGCAAAAGAAGGGGCAAGTATTTTTCTTGTCTGGTTATTGGACTATATTTTCCCTTAAAGAAACATAATTTCCAAATGACAAGTGAAGGGAAACTATCTCTTCCTTTAAAATTAATTATTGGCTTTTACATATTCTGATTGTTAGTACGATTAGTTCTCTAAGCCTTTTTACTGCTTCCAATATTTCATTCTAGGGTCTAGCCAAGCCTCCCAGAGATCTCCAACTGGGGTTAGTTTTCTCCATTTGAAAAAAAAATGTAAATATGCAGTGAAAAACAGCATTGTTTAATCAACATGGTGAAAGTTAATCCACCTTCTTTTGCAGGAAGGGTTCCTTCCTGAATACCTTAGGCTCTGAATAGTTACTGATTTATTTCATGTGTTGTCATCAACATACTAAGCCAGATGTTCCTCAAAATATGATTGGGTTATATCCCAATAAACCCATCATAAATTGAAAATATTATACATGGAAAATCTGCTTAATACAACTAACCTACTGAATATCATATTTTAGCCTAGCTACCTTAAACATACTCAGAACACTTACATTAGCCTACAGTTGGGCAAAATAATCTAACAGAAAATGTATTTTATAATAGAGGGTTGAATATCTCATGTCATGTATTAAATACAGTATTGAAAGTGAAAGACAGAATGGTTGTATGGGTATTTGAAGTATGGTTTCTACTGAATGTATATTGCTTTAACATCATCATAAAATTACAAATTATAAGTTGGAGACCATCTGCATTCTATATAATATATCTCCTTATATTTTCTTCTCCTATGTTTGATGATGTAATTAGAGCAGGTGAAAGAAAACACACCGATGCAAGCCAGCTCGTTTGGTTTTCTAATAAAAGGCCCAGTGGTGTACAGTGTTGACTAAGATGGAGCATGGGTGTTAGCTCTTGACATCACTTATCAGATATAAGAGAATCCTGGGACAGGATGAATAGTGCATGTTGATGGTGCTTTCCTTATGGTATTTTTCTCAGAGAAACAACGAACTGCCCCTCTTACAGGCCATGTGCTGTGACATTTCAGTCCCTTGTATAGCATGTTGGCACTCTACTATTAAATATTATAGGGTGATGATACACCAGGCAAAGAATATAAGATAAAAACATAGACTTTGACATCTGGTAGTGATGGTTCAAATTCTGGCTTTGTTATTTTCTAGGAGTGTGGCTCTTGGCATATCACTGAACATTTCTCCAAGACTCAGCTTCCTCGTGTGAAAAATGATATAATGATAATAGTAGCTATGTCACAGAGTTCTTTAAAAGATTGAAGAAACAGTGCAGTATAGGGAGGAAGTAAAACTAAGTGTGAAGACTGTAGGTTCTAGAGTCAGATTGCCTGAGTTCAGATACCAACTCTGCCCCTTACTAGCTGTGACCAAGAGCAAATCATTTTGTCTTTGTTGCTGGTTGGGTTCCAGGAAGCAGATCCTGAAACAACAATTAGCTGACAGGATGTATATTAAGGCATGCCCTTAGGATTGGCACCTGTGAAAGAGAGAAGGCAGCAGGAGTGGGCATAGGGAGAAGTTAGGCTGTAATGCAGTTCCAGTGAAGGCCTCAGCTGACCCCAGAGGGAGTTCCCGAACTAGAATGACCCTTCAGAGTGGTCTCAAGTTGGAACTTGGGAATCAGGTATTTACAGCCCATGATGACCAGTCACTGGGTGCACCTGCTGCTGGAAGGAGGCGTGACCTAGGTGATTTTTCAGCAAGGCAATTTCCAAAGAGGGCTGACATCGGTAGGCTGGGAATAAGTCTTTCATTCTTGAAGGGGGCCTGTGTGGTTCATCACAGTGTCCACCACAGTCTACTTCCATATTCTCATCTGCGAAATCGGGATAATAATAGTACCGACCTCATCAGTACAGGCAAGTGTTCAAGGAATAGCAGTTAAGGAGCCATAATCAGACTTACAGATTTGTTAAATGTTACTGATGGAAAGGGTCTTATAAATCAGTGGCTCATTCCCTGTAAGAGGCGAGGAAGCCAGAGTTCAATGAGAGGAAGTGATTTGCCATGTTCACTAGTGGAATAACCAGGTGGGGAATTGGGGGCATGTATCGCCTTGCCCAGAGCTAGTGAGCCATAAAGGGAGCCATATGACTGGGCTTATACGGTCCCACACTTCATGTTGATGAAGCAAATAAATAATTTACCTCCATCAATGTCAGCTCCTTCACTTGCAACTCTTGGTGCAGGAGTGAACTTTGGTTTTTATTCCATTTTGTTTCTGACAAGGATCATGCAGGAGCTGGAGGAACCACATAAACAAACATTATTCCAAAATTGCCAATGTCCTTCTTGATTGTTCAGAATCTGAGGAAGCTGATCAGCCTCGGTCTTTGTGGGAAAGCTTTTCTCTGACTCTCTGAGACTGACCACTTGTGCCTCTTTGCTTTTGTTCCAAGGGTTCTACGCCAGCCAGTGGACAGGATTTACTTCGCAGGCACTGAGACTGCCACACACTGGAGCGGCTACATGGAGGGGGCTGTAGAGGCCGGGGAGAGAGCGGCCCGAGAGGTAGGGCCTGGGGTCACAGATTATGGGGAAGGAGGAAACTCATGGTCCTAATATGTAGGTCAAAGATATCTGAAAGCCTGGAGATTAACTCTCCAGTAACCCCCAACTCAAGACCCATAAAATACCATCTTAACAGTTGTCTCAGGTGAAGTGAACACTTTAGCCCGAAGTCATAATGAAAATACCTAACATGTCACCGAAGGTGAAAAGAGTTCATGGAGCAAATGATCAACCTGACTATACTTGAAAGATAACCCAGGTCTGATCTTCCAGGACCAAACATGCTTCTATTTAGGACTCAAAATTCAATTCATTTCACAGGAAAGATTTTTGTGACAGTTCCTCTGATCTCATCCCTATTTGAGGTGTGTTCACAACTATTAAAATTTATGCACTGCCACGTGTGTACCTATGCAACAATCTTGCATGTTCTTCACATGTACCCCAAAATCTAAAATGCAATAAAATAAATGGGAAAAAAAATTTATGGTAAGCCTAATGATTGCAACCTCGTATACTAGAATGGAAAGACATTTTGGTGCCTTTTAAAGGTTGAGTGGAGTGTTCTGGCCTTTACCATGGTGTTTTTGATGGATATCTCAAGAGACTGTTACTTAGTCCTTTATTTAGAGAACAGATTAGAAGAAAGATGGTGTCACTTTTGCTCTTTGCCAACATGCTCTTTCATTTCAGATTCTGCATGCTATGGGGAAGATTCCAGAGGATGAAATCTGGCAGTCGGAACCAGAGTCTGTGGTAGGCTATGTTTTATTTCATGAATTTAGATGTCTTTTCTCTAAAACCCATTATTTGCAAGAAGAGCACACTTGTCTATATTCACATATACCTTTTCCTAAGTGATTCAACTAAGTGATTTACCTAAGTGATTTAAAAATGAATGTTTAAATAAGTATTGTGGGTTAGGGCAGAGGTGAGAGATTTAGACAAACTTTGATAAATTTGTAGGTGCCACATTCATTACGGATTATTAGGAAAAAATATTTTTTGATGAGGAGGGAGACATTTCTCAGAGAGTTCTAAAAATAATAACTCAATAAATGCCTGTTGAATAAATATCTAGCCTGGTGATTCTCAACAAGAGGTAGGAAAAGAAAGGAAAGTGTGTTAGCATCTCCCGTCCAGGGACAAACAGATGGAATGAAATGGAGAATATTGAGATTGAGATTTTATTTTTAATATACTTATCATTCTGGCAATAAAATCCTAGGAAGTTTTCCTGGCTGGAACGAGGGATGCATAGAAGTTAGAGTGAAAACACACTGCAGAGAATAAGGTCAAAAAGGTTAAAGTTATTGCTCTATCCTTTTAAGTGTGAAGTCAAAGAAAATAGGCCCGCCACTCCAAAGTCATTCTCTTAGTGCTTCTGCTAGGAATGGGATTGTAGGCTGTGGGGACCATGGATTCATTTACTAACAAGTATTTATGGCACACGTGTTCTGTATCAGCCATTGCGGTAAATGCACAACAGCATTTTAGTGGAGCTCAGCATCTGGTGGAGAATGCAAATGATAATCAAAAAGTACAGAACAGTGAAGAAGGCATGCTGAGAAAAAAAAATGCAAAAGGAGAAGGTCATCCTAGGCTGGGGGCCCAGGAAATAAAGCCTCCCTGAGGAAGTGAAGGGTCCAGTGAGGAAGACAGGGTAAACAGTATAAGCAGAGGGTACATTGGGTTTAATGGCCTAGAGGTTGGCAAGAATGGGTCATGTTCAGAGAGCTGGAGGAAGTACAGACTTTCTAAAGTGCACAAGCCCTGTACTAACACCCAGTGTTCTCTGAACCCAGGATGTCCCTGCGCAACCCATCACCACGACCTTCTTCGAGCGACATTTGCCCTCCGTGCCAGGCCTGCTCAGGCTGATTGGATTGACCACCATCTTTTCAGCAATGGCCCTTGGCTTCCTGGCCCACAAAAGGGGGCTACTCGTGCGAGTCTAAAGAGAGAGGGTGTCTGTAATCAGACTCTCTTCATACTGTCTTTGGGGTATGGGTTTGCGGAAGGAGTTGCAGTCAAGTTCCATGAAGACAAATAATGTGGAGTGAGTCGGGGAGCGTGAAGATAAGTCCAACTCTGACTGTAAAATACATGGTATCTCTTTCTCCATTGTGGCCCCTGCTTAGTGTCCCTTACCTGGCTTATTGTTCTGTATTGCCCTTGGAACCTTTAGAATAGTTAAATCGGCTTGTTTAAGGTTCTTGCTGCCCGGCAACACACCTTGCCCATGCATAAGCAATGAGTTTTTTCCTACCACTGTGGCTTTGTGCTTGTCCTTCCTCTTACCTGCAATAGCCTCACCTTCCAAAGTTCTTTGCATTTGTCCTTAGAATACTGTATTGTTACAGCTGAAAGACATTAAAGACCATTTAGTCCTCACCTTCTGTTTTAGAGTTGAGCAAACTGAAGCCGACAGAGATGGAACTTAATGACCTAAGAGCCACAATAAGCCACTGGTATCTGGAGAACTAGAACACAAATCCAATGTTTTTCCCACCTCCCTGAATGTATTCCCCAATTACCCTCCTTTGCTCCCTGTGGTAGTCACTGATGGTGTCCCCTTGTGTGGGTTTACTCTGTACTAAGTTGTCTTACACTACTCAAATGCTACTCAGTATATAGCCGTAAGCCTTACTGTTTTGTGCAGTGTGTCTCCAGCTGATTTTAACTTTTTGATGGTAGAAAGTTTATCTCTTCTTCCTTTTGTATCCTCCATTGTATCTTCATATAAACTACAGTACACACTTGGGTAATTAAAAATAAAAGGTGGTTAACCATATCTGCTGTCCTTTCTTTTTGGGTAATGACTTTCAAGCTTTGGACAGATCAAGTCAAGATCCAGTATTAGGTATATAATTGTGACTTTAAAGCATTTAGTCAAAATTTCCTTGAAGCCTGGATGATGCATGCATTTTAATTGCATAATCCATCATGGGTGGCATGTATGTGAGTATGTTGTAAATGATTTATAATGATATGGTAAGAATACTAAAAGATACAGTTCCTTGCCTTCACTACTCCAAAAAATACCTGTCAAAATAAATGACGTATTAATAAGCAAGATGCTTAAACTATTAAGATAATGACAATATTTCAGTTGACATTTCATATTCTTTCTTGGTGCAAAGCCGTTTACTAGGTACAGTCATTAATTTAAAACTACAGTTTAGCAGTGCATTAAATCCTATTTGGACTATTTTTTCAATGATATCATAATCTCAAAGCACTCATGCCTCTAGACTCCCATAGTCAGTTTCCATAGGGATGTCTTTTAAATCCATAAATGGCCATTCTTATACTCTTCTTTAAAAAATGAAGTTTATTCTTAGCACAATAATGAACACAAATTTATTGGCTCATGATTGTGGAGGCTGAGAAGTCCAAGATCAAGGAACCGTCATCTTTGAGGACCTTTATGCTGTGTGGCAGAAGGCATCACATGGGTGAGAGAAAGCAAGAAAAAGAGGGCTAAAGTCATCCGTTTATAGGGAATCCACTCCTGTGATAAGAAACCCACTGCCACGATAATAGTATTAACACATTTATGAAAATGGCGCCTTTATGATCCAAACATCTTTCATTATTAGTTCTCACCTTCCAACACCACTGGACTGGAGATCAAAGTTCCAACACATGAACTTTGGGAGATACATTCAATCCATAGCAGAGACTAAATGAGAAAATTCAAGAACCCACCAAGATTTTCTTTGTAATCATTTTTTTAAAACTGTCTAAAAATGTACATAGCATGGGGAAGTCTTCTTGAGCATCTTTTCCAAAAAGTCTCCCTAAAAATTGATCATATGGCTAACTATAATGCATCTGTTATCAAAGAGTCAATGGCTGGCCACAGTGGCTCACACTTGTAATCCTATCGCTTTGGGAGGCTGAGGCAAGCAGATCGCTTGAGCTCAGTAGACCAGCCTAGGCAACATGGTGAAATCCTATCTCTACAAAAAATGAAAAAATTTGTTGGGCATGGTGGTGCATGCCTGTAGTCCCAACTACTGGGGAGGCTGAGGCAGGAAATTGCTTGAACCTGAGAGGCGAAGGTTGCAGTGAGCTGAGATCACACTACTGCACTCCAGCCTGGGCAACAGAGTGAGACTGTCTCAAAAAAAAAGGAATCGCCTTCTCCAAAAATCTCCTGGATCACTCATTCTCCAGCAGAGTGAGGAGGGCCTTTTTTTTTGTTTTCCCAATGTCACATACATTGACCTCTTGTCCTGTGCTGACAGCATAATATTGCCATTGTGTCATCTTGTTAAGTTACATGATTTGACTGAGGTGCTGTTTCTGGGTTTTGGGGTTCAGGGGAGCCCTCAGTTCCCCTGAGACGTTGTTTTTCCAGGTTCTTGGTCTATCATTCCCCTAAGAATGGGAGAAGAGACCATGGCACAGTGCACAGTAAATGCCGGACTCAGAAGTGTTTGTAGAAAGTGATTTATTTAAGCAGAGAAAGAGAAACAGGAGGAGAGAGAAAGAAAAAGCTGACTCTCACAGTGAGAGAATCCAGAAAGATGGAATCCAGGAGAGGAAAGCAGCTTCCACACTGAGTGGAAGGGAATAGAGAGAAATGGAGTTTAGGAGGGGAAGACATGCTTCCACAAGAGAGTGTGGAAGGGGATTCCAGAGGGAAAATCCAGGAGAGAGAAAGATGGCTTCCACGAGGGTGGAAGGGGATCCAAACATGGAGTCTGAAGGGATGTGGAAGAAGGGGACTTTTAACCTGGGAGGAACCCCCACCTTCTCCGAGACCCCCTGGCCAACGAAAAGAGTTCCCTTAAAATTCTGCTGGAGTGATCGACTTTTGACCCTTTCCCGTGCGTGAAAATCAAAACAAAGACTGTTAAATCTCCCAGATGGAGAGAGATGGGAGAGGGGCATGGCACTGGGAAGTTCTCGCCCTTAAAACTGCGCCCCCTTGTGGACCCGGAAAGAGAACATTCCCTCAGTGCCAAGTTCATTAATATCAGTTACCAAGGTGAGACCTGAGATAGACAAAAATAGAAAACGTCAAAGGAAAGATCTAAAAAATATATGTTTTTTTTTCTGTTGTAACCCCTCACCAGTTTTGAGGATCTAAAAGGAATGGAGAGGGTTTTAAGAGATCTCTTTAGAGAGAGCTGCCTTCTCCCAGCCTACCCAATTTTAGGAAGTCTGGTCATGTAAGAAGTAAATTCAACCATTTTCAATATAGGTTTTCTGTTACAGCCCAAAACATCCTAAAACATCCACCTCACTTGACAAAATTTTAAGACCGTCTTATAAGACTGCCTTTAGATAATAATAATGCTTATTAATTATATTATTATAACAACAGTTGCTTTCATTAAACATTAATTACAAGATGCTATACATCATCTTATTTTATCCTGATTCCACTCCCATCACTTCCGTTTTCCACATAAAGAGTCTGAGTCTCAGAGACAAAGCAAAGGTCCCATAACCAGTGAGAGATGTAGATGGCCTTCAAAGCCAGATGAGAGTTGCTCTAAACCTCTGTGTGTTCTTTTCACTGTCTCTACTCCCTGGGCCAGCCTTATAAGATTACTTATCCAGAACACCTAGCACCTGATCTTTCTAAATTATTGCTATCTCCAAAACTTAGGTATTTTTTATCCAAAACATATTTTTATTTGCTTCTACCACCTAATATGGCCCCAATATCTCCTGGATATGGTCTTTCGCTTGTTCCATTATAAGAATTAAAGAATGATAACCATTCAACAATAACTCAACAAATATATAGTGAATACCCTCTCTATTTCAGGTACTTTTGTGGGTGTTAGGAATATAGGTATGAACAGAACTGAGAAACTCCCTTCCCTCATAAAACTTAAGTTCTAATGAATAGAAAATAAATAAATAAATAGTGTAACCTATACTTTCAGGTGATGAGAAATGTCATCGAGAAAAAGTTAGCAAAGCAAGAGGATAAAGAGTGATGTGGCGGCAGGGGATGGCTATAGTAGATTGAGTGGTCAGGTTAGGCCTTACTGAGAAAGTGACCTTTACTAAACTGAGACCTAAATGAAGTAAACAAATGAGCCATGATGCTACTTGCAGGGAGAGCATTTCAGGCAGAAGAAACAGCAATTGCAAGTCCCAGAGGTGAGAATATGATCGGAGTATTAAAGGAATAGCAAAAGAGCCAGTGTGGCAGGAGCAATGGTAACAGAAAATTAATGCAGAAAATGAGATTGGAGAGATAGACAGGGGCCAGATCAGGTACGAAGTCTTAGGTCACAGGAAAGGGTTTGGCTTTTATTGTAAGTGTGAGGACAATCCACTAGAGTATTTCTAGTAAGGGAGTAGACAGTCTGGCAAATTTTTACAAGAATTCGTCTGTTGTCGATACTGTAGTATGCTACCCAAATCTTCCTTTGGAAATGATGCACTCATTCATTCACCCAGCTGCTCGAAGTTGGGAGGCTGACAGCTCATAGCTGTGTCCCTTTCTGCAGGCTGAAGGAAACCCCTGCCCCAAAACATGCCCCTTCCTAGGAGTAGTCCAAATCCAATGAGTGGATACAAATAACTATTTTAGTTCCAGAGCTCCTCGTGGAATCAGCTAAAGGCTTTATTGCAATTGCCTCAGAGTTCTGCTTTATCCTCTGCCCAATTTGCTTCCCTCGCTTCTTTATAGGTGTTGATTCCAAGGACACATTCCAATAAGCTTCTTGCATGCAAATCTCCATCACTGAGTCCGCTTCCTGGAAAATCCACCCTGTGACACACTTAGTGATATGGAGAGCAGGCTGCTTTGTGGTAAGAGTGAAAGTAGGAGACTAGCTAGGGGGCCTGGAAAGTTAGTTGTCTAGGCCAGAGGTTCTGTTGGCTTGGTCTAGAGTAATAAAGATGTAGATCCATGGAGATCTATGAAGATCCAAGTGGAGGTGTTGGGGAGGCTTTTGGCTATGTGTATTAGAGCTCAAGGGAGAGGTTGGGGCTGGTGATATAATTTGGTAAGCCATGGGATTGAATGTAAACAGAGATATCTTTGAAGATAAGCCCTGAGACACTCAATCATTAAATTTGAAATGTTCAATATCTATTTACTCAATTACAAACAGCTGTGATCCCAAAAGGAAATACATATCTAAGAGCTATGACAAATTCTGTACTCATATTACAGTGATTCCACTGTAATCGTTCATTATAATCTCCATTATTGCAGCTTTTTAGTGATTATAGTAAGCTGATGTAAAAAATGTAATATTTAAAAAATTTTAAAACATTTCTGTTCTGTATTTCTCATGTTTGGACACCTGGTTAAACAATCTGCTGCTGTATTTATGTATTTGCTTATTGTCTGCTACTTCCCAGAGAATTTGAGACAACATCCAGCAACACATTTAAATACCAAGTTAACAAAACAAAACAAAAGGAGATGGTGTGTGAGCAGTAAGGCGATGAGGAGAAGGTGGACAAGCAGGTGGGCACAGGGAAAGCCAACTGCTGTCTAGGTAAGGAAACCGAGGGACTCCAGCAAAGACCAAGGCCTGAAAATGTTTTTGTTTCACTTTGTCACACTGTCTGAAATGTTACATCAGAAATCTCTTACATTGGGGTCTCTCAAAACACACATTTGTCCCACCAAATGGATTCCTGGCACATCTCACTTAAGTGTGAATAAGCTTTATCAAATTGTGATTACTTTGGGGAAAAAGTCTACTCCAAAGATGAAATTCTGGGCAACACCAGCTCAAGGTGACTTCAGGATATTGGGAGACTCAATGATTCTCCTTCTTCATCACCCTCTGAACTCTTCTGCCTACCTCCTCTATGTCAGCTCTTCCTCCTGTTTCTCCTTGATTTCCTCCGGAGTGCTTTCGGTGGGTGACTGCCTCCTTTCTCAAGATCCTGCTGATGGAGGGAAGAGAACCCTAAATATGTCCAGTGCTTCTCGGCAGGCATGCTAAAATGACACTTTTCATAGTTTGACCTCAGAAGGTTACGTTCCCTATTTGAAAGGCCTCTATGAAAAAGTGGATGGGTGAGGAAACTAGAATAAAGATAGGAAAGCAGGGAAGGCTCTGATCATTTCTACAGGCCTTTGGTCCACCCAGCAGACTATGGCCCAAGAACCTTCCCCTGGGGCTTGTACCTGCGGGAAGTCCTACTCCCTCTGCCTTGGGTGTCCTACCCTGTTGTCAGCCTGGAGTATTTCTACATTTAGTCTTTAGCAACTCAGCTTCAGAATTTCCTTCTTTGAGAAACCAAGAAGAAGAGAGTCGGCTGGGTCCAGTGAGGCTCTTTCTCCACCCCAACCCATCCAGGCTGGCAGTGCCAATCACACCATATGCCCAGCTTAGTAGAGTGACCCAGATAGGCAGGCAGGGAAGAGAAGCAGGGTCCCAGTGTTCCTGGACGATGATTCAGCCGAGGTTCTGCAGAGGCTAATCCAGGTGGATTCGAGGACCTGGTATTCAGCAGGCATGCAAAGAGTCATATTCAACCAGGGAGCAGAACATTGGCAGCAGCTGGGTGCCAGCCATATCCCTGCCCCAAAGGGATCTGTGATGAGAGCAGGGTAGTTAAGGTACCCAGTACAGACCACAGGCCTCAGGCTGGATCTCAGATCCCATCCTCTCTCAGATGGATCTACCTCAAGGGACAGGACCAAGACTCCACGTCCAGTAGCTATCAGCAATTCCTTATCCTCTGCTCCTTATGAGTATGGCTTTCCTGTCTGAGCCTGAAAGGGTGTCTTTCCTATATTTTGTGTTATTATCCTCTGCCAACCTGTCCCCACCAAGACTCCCTGGATCTGTTTGCCTGAAACTGAGAGTGAGGATGGCTAAGCCCTTGTGTGGCAAGCCCACCTTCTCCTCTAACCATTTCCTGACCACTAAGGCTGTCGCTTCCCTTTGCTCCCCCTGGCCACCCCACCACATTGAGTATGTCCCAAGAGAGGGCATTGTGCCATGCATGGGCCCCTTCTCCCTGTCTCAGAGAGATTGCTGTGCAGAGCCCTCATTTCCCTGGATGCCGATCCGTGAGGGATGTGATCTGCTGAGTGCTCAAAAGCATCCACCTGATGCCAAACGACCTTTACATTATCCCAATACTACCTCCTCTCCTTACCTAGCTGGAAATTTTCATCGTGGATTCATGTGTGGGGGTGGGGAGAAGGTTAGCTGAACTCTGAGAAGCCAAGGGCTTCCCTACCCCTTCCTGGGTACGCCCAGTGTCAGTCCTGGCCCTTGGAGTCAGCTGGGACGAGACTGGATTTTTTTTTCTTTTCTGTGCTTGTTAATTTTAATTTGTTAATTTTGCATTTCAGCCAGATACCCAGCTTCCCCTAGAGGCCAGGTTTGTCATAAATGATCAGATGAAATAAATAATGAATAAATGCTTCTCTCTTGGATTCCAATTTAAATCCAAGGAGCCCTGGTGAGATCTGAGGACTGGTTCTGTCAATTATTTCTTCCAGACTGACCTTCAGTTACTAATTGGCTCATTTAAATTCATTCTTTTGAGGGCATGTTACAATGGAAGTGAAATAATTAAAGAGCAGCAAACTTGAATTTGTGGTTGGACATCTTTGAAGGTATGTTATTACCATTATGATACTGGGCACCGTATGAAATTGTGGTCCTGGGAAATGACGGTGGGTTTTTTACTTTTTCTCATGCAAGTGATGTTTCATGGTAAAATCTGGATCCTTGATCCCTGCTTCCTCACCTCTCTAGCTACACCAAAAATACTGGCATAAGGCAGTGCTTGCCAACCTTTCTCACATCACATCACACAGAAAAAAAAAAAAAAACGGTTACATTCGCTTTGGCACACTGGGTAAATGGATATAGTTATATCCATTTATAACTATGCATGGGAGCTAGTAGCTGGGGGGATGTGGACACCCAAGTTCCTCTTCCTCTGGCTGGAGAACTGATGGCCTCTAGATCTCTACATACTTACAATCCATTTGTGGTGGGGCCTAACATTAGAGACATTAAACAAGCATTTCAGAAAATACGTAATTTCAAATCGTTATGGAGGGAAAACAAAAGCAGTGGTAAGAGCATTTTCTCATACGTTTCTTGGCCATTTGTATATCTTCTTTTGTGAAGTAACTCAGGAATGGAAAACCAAACATTGTATGTTCTCACTGATATGTGGGAGCTAAGCTATGGGGATGCACAGGCATAAGAATGATACAATGGACTTTGGGGACTTGTGGGGAAGAATGGGAGGGGGCTGAGGGATTGAAGACAACAAATATGGTACAGTGTATACTGCTCGGGTGATGGGTGCACCAAAATCTCACAAATCACCACTAAAAAACTTATTCATGTAACCAAATACCACCTATACCCCAATAGCTTATGGAAAATAATTTTTTTAAAAAGCAGTGATGAGAGATTATAATGGAGAATTAATTGTCGGGGAGGGGTTCTCAGGAAATGTATCTCTGAGGAAGTTCTATCTTATCCTTTTGGAAATGACCCAAAGGATATAGCCAACTGAAGAATGGAGAAAAAAACCTTCCAGGGAGAGGGAACCAAGACAGAAAAGAACTGGATAGATCTGAGGATTTATGAGAACTAGATGGCTAGAAGCTTCTGAGGGAGAGTGGAGTTACTCGAGGCGAAGGTAGGTAAATAGGAAGAGGAAGGAGCATGCAAGGTTTTGGGAGCCACAGTGCGTCATATCTAAAGTGCATCAAGCAGTTATTGAAGGGGCTCCAGTCAGTACTGAGAGGATCAAATTTGCAATTTTAAAAGATCTATTTGGGCTGCTCAGGTGGTATAGTAAAAGCAAAATCAGGGAATTTTAGCAAGAGATGACTAACCAGAGAGGTGTTACTAGCGGAGAAAGGTAATTTGAGATGCATTTTTGAAGTAGGAATCATAATAGACCACCAACAGATCCTAAATCTTTATTTTTTTTAAAAAAGCTATCATTTATTGTTAGTACTATAACAACGTCATGTATGTTATCCTATTGAATGCTCAGAACAACTCAACAGCTACCTCCATTTAACAGATAAGAAAATGCATGTTCAGGCTGGGCGCAGTGGTTCATATCTGCAATCCCAGCACTTGGGAAGCCGAGGTGGGAGGATCACCTGAGGTCAGGAGTTCGAGACCAGCCTGACCAATATGGAGAAAACCCGTCTCTACTAAAAATACAAAAAATTAGCCGGGCATGGTGGCATATGCTTGTAATCCCTGCTACTCGGGAGCTGAGGTAGGAGAATCGCTTGAACCCAGGAGGCGGAGGTTGTGGTGAGCCAAGACCGCACCACTCCACTGCAGCTTGGGAAAAAAAAGGAAAAAAAGCAAAAAAAAAAAAAAAAAAAAGAAAAGAAAATGTATGTTCAATACCAAGATTCAAACCCAGGCCTAGCTGGCTCCAGAAACCTGAGCTTTTAACGTTTTCGCTTTCCTGCAAAAGAAGGTGACTTAACAAAGAATCTGTTTCTAACAACAGTTCTCAAGGCTAATAAATCAGAATGTGCCTTTAGGAATAATAAGTAGTGCAAGTTGTGTGTTAAATGTAGGAAGCTGAAACCAACAGACTTTCCTGTCCCTGAATTAAAAAACACCGAGCCAGTCAAAATAACCTGGTGACTTGTCCCAGGAAATACTTGCTCCTGGAATACAAAGCTTTGAAGTAACTAAAACAGATTATTTGTCAAGATTAACAGTTTCCTCATCAATACTCACTTTAAGACACCACTTTACTTTGCCTACCAATCCACAACTACTCTATCATAAACATTTCCAATTCCAACCATTTTTTGCCTTGCAAGATCTGCCTTAAAGACAACCCCCAGATTGAAAACTCTATGAACCCTTCCCCAATCTTTCCACTTTGACAACTAGTAAGACTGTCAAGGTGATGCTCTCCCTTATGGCAGTGTATCTGATAAACTCAGCTTTTCTTGATTGACATGTTTTCTGATGATCTTTTGGGAATTCAGTGGTTGACAAGTGCCTGGTAGGATACTCTTGCTTTGAGGCTTGGCCACCTAAAGGGATGCCTGAGCAGGTTCGTATGAAAGTACAGTATTCAGATATGTGCAGAGTCTGAGAGAATTCAATTGTTGGGATTAGAGAGCAAAAATTTCTCTTCTGTAATTTATTAAAGGGACAAAGTTGGAGTCTGGTTTTATGCTTATGTAAGACAAATACATTTGCTTCTCGGGATACCAGATGCCAACCTTTCTGTATGTAGAAGACAAAGCTGGGTAGAAGCTACATTGGGGTGTGCATGTGATAAGGAAGAGGGTAGTCATTGGTGGAAATAGGGCAGAGACCATGTGGTTATAAATCATTAAAAGTTCTACTTGCTGCTCCAAATTCAGGGGCCTGGAACAGCAAGGATTTGAGGACAGACAAATTGTGGCATTTAACTCTTGGTTTTCAAAAATATTAAGGCCCATGTGGTAGGCGAGATACTAGTCTGGCCAAAGACGTCCACATCCTAACCCTGGGCCCAATGAATATGTTACTTTACATGGCAAAGGGACTTTGCAGATGTGATAAAATAGGGAGATACTCCTCGTGGGCCCAATGTAAAAAGGGTTCTCTTAAGAGGGAGGCAGGAAGGTCAAAGTGAGGAGGAAATGGTGCATCCATGGAAATGAGATTGGAGTGATGTAGCCACAAGCCAAGGAATGCCAGCAGCCTCTAGAAGCAGAAAGAGTCAAGGAATGAGTTCTCCCTTGGAGCTTCCAGAATCAATCATTCCTGCTAACACCTTGATTTTAGCCCTGTAAGACTCATTTCTAACTTTTGACTTCCAGAACTTTAAACTAATAAGTTTGTGTTGTTTTAAGTCACTAAGCTTGTGCCAATTTGTTACAGGGGCAATAGGACATTAATACAGCTGACAAAATTTAAATGGCTGACATAGCAAAGGTGGTCAGGCTGCTTGAGAGAGAAGCTGACTTGCCCTCACTCCCTTTGGCCTGTCTGAACTGGCCCCATCTCTCAGTGGACTTACTTTTCAGGTGTATCCTCTGGCCAGCTCTACCCAGTCTAAATATAAAGCCCATCTGATACCAGCTGCCTCGTTGGATCCGTCTAGGGGCTTCATACCTGCATCTTCCATGTTTGCTAGTTGATGTGATGTAGTAGTCTATAGTAGCCAGATGAATATATGACACCAGGCAAGCAGAACTCCTTTGCTCATTTTCTTAATGTAAATCTAATTCACTGCCGGATGTATTACATATTTAGTGTATGTCTGGCATGGGGTACACAGTTTACCAGCTTAGATGTTGATCTTGCCAAAGACAGAGTTGCCAAGGTTTAGTTCCACTGAAATCCCATAAACTGAACCCACAGGGCACTTACATGACATTCCAGATTCCAGCCACTATTCGGTGCATGTTTTCTGAATTTGTACAGCCCCAAATAACCGAGGGTGCTCTGGGGACCTCTAAGGCAGTCCCAGCACAATTCAGTGTCTAAAAGAAACACAATGTTGACTCCCAAAACTTAAAAGTAATGTAAATATTTACTATACCACACAACTCTAGCCAAACTTAGAAAGCTTCCTTCCTTCCTTCCGTTTCCTTTGATTGTCAAGGCAGTTTTTGAAAACCCCTTCTTCTCCCATCATTCTCAGCAAACTATCACAGGAACAGAAAAGTAAATACTGCATGTTCTCGCTCATAATTGGGGATTGAACAATTAGAACACATGGACACAGGGAGGGGAACATCATACACTGGGGGCTGTCAGGGAGTGGGGGCAAGAGGAGGGACAACATTAAGATAAATGCCTAATGCATGCGGGGCTTAAAACCTAGATGATTGGTTGATGGGTGCAGCAAACCACCATGGCACATGTATACCTATGTAACAAACCTGCACGTTCTGCACATGTATCCCAGAACTTAAAATAAAAACAGAAAACCCCTCCTTCTCTCTAGCTGCCCTCCTCCACAGCCCTAAGTTGCCTTTCTGAAAGTTTCTCCTCTCCCAGCCCCCTTCTCCTGCTTTCGCCAGATTACTTCTGTGCCCTTTCTAAGGTGAGAGCAATTCTACCTGTCTCATCTCCCATCTATTTTCTCTGCACACAATAGAGGCTGAAGAACCGAGAAGTTTTAACCAAAAAAACTTCCTGAGAGATTAGGGCAGAGGAAAGGCTGGAAATATTAGATATCAGTATTGATCCATGTCAGAATTGAAAACAAAGTAAGAGAGTGCAGACAAATGTACTGGAGGAAATTCTGGGTGGAAGTGACAAAACTTAGTTTCCCCAAGGACGAAGCCGTCTTGAATACTTTAGGATTTCCACTGGAAGGAAACAACAGTGTTTGGCCAGAAGATGGCACTCTTCTAAAACAAATTGGGGCAGCTCCCTTGCACAGGGGTTGGGAGATAATCATAGTTGATAAAGAGCTCCAAGTACAGAGAAGGGCTGGGCAGACAGAGGAACAGTAAAAGACTAATGGGGCGAACTATTGTCAATGGGACAAATAGGACTTAACAGTCAGCAATTATTAGTTGCACATGTGGTTTTCATTACTATTTAGTCATGCGGTTTCTATTTTTTACTTCCTGTCTCACTATTTGGTGTCACTCTCTTGCCACACAGTGATGCTTACAGAGTCCTGAGGGTTCTGGTAACTTCCTCTTAAATCCTAGTTCCCCTGCATTTATAGCATCCAATGCTTTTCTTCTTTTCTTTCTTTCTTTCTTTTCTTTCTTCCTTCTTTCTTTCTTTCTTTTCTTTCTTTCTTTCTTTCTTTCTTTCTTTCTTTCTTTCTTTCTTTCTTTCTTTCTTCTCTCTTTTTTTCTTCTTTCTTTTTCTCTCTCTCTCTTTCTTTCTTTCTTTCTTTCTTTCTTTTTCTTTCTTTCTTCTCTCCCTCTCTCTCTCTTTCTTTTTCTTTCTTTTTTTTTTAGACAGAATCTCACTCTGTCACCCAGGCTGGAGTGCAATGGTACAATCTCAGCCCACCGCAACCTCTGCCTCCCAGGTTCAAGTGATTCTTCTGCCTCAGCCTCCTGAGTAGCTGGGACTACAGACACGTGCCACCACGCCCAGCTAATTTTTGTATTTTTAGTAGAAACAGGGTTTCACCATGTTGGTCAGGCTGGTCTTGATACTCCTGATCTCATGATCCGCCCAACTCAGCCTCCCAAAGTGCTGGGATTACAGGCGTGAGCCACCGCGCCCAGCCCTGATGCTTTTCTGTAATAGTACCGACTAGAGCCACAGTTAATGCGTTCCACAGCATCTACCATCAACTGTGTGCTCCATGAGGTGGGCTGTGTCTTGTACACTGCTGAATCACAGCATGGTGCCTACCTACCACATAGTAGGTGCTCAGTAAGTATGTGTTGAATGATTGTAAGAAATTCAAGGCAATAACTGCTCACAAAACTTAAGCAGTGCTTCCTGTCTGCTAGTCTAAAAGGTCAATGGAGAGTAGCTGATACCTATTGAGTGCTTGCTGCATTAAGCCCTTACCTGCATCATCTCACTTTTCCCATCAATTCTATAAGACAGGTACTGCAAGTCATAGTAGCTATCTAGGGGCATGCAAAAAGTAAATGATACAAGGTGCAGGGGTGCCCTATATCAGTCCATCAAGATTCTCATTATTGCGCTGCTCTGTGGAACTTTAAGCACCCTATCCCCGCCAATCTTTGTCTCTTTTTTTCTGTCCATACCCCCCATTCCCTAGCACACACCCACATGTCTCTCCTCCACTCTATTTCACCCATAGACCTCAGTGGTTTGTGGAAAATATATGAGGCCCGTTAATAGGAAAACCTGGTTTCCATTGAGGCATTACTGTTTAGAGTGTAAATAAATAATAGCCTTTTATGGATCACATGTGCGGGGTCTTACTTGAAGGGCCCACAGCCCACCTTGAATGAACGGCAAGTTTCCATAAACCAGCTTTTTCACATGAGATTTCCAAAGCTACTTTTCAGAGCCTTGGCTCCAAGCTGAGATAACCAGTTCACATCAACTGTCACTTTAAGATCTGCTTTTGCCTTCAAACTCTGAAGAGAATGGCCTTGATCAAGGAAGAGAGCCAAACCCTGGGCTCCGATAGAGGAAAGAGCTGTTACTATTACCTAGTACCTTCCTTTGTTTTCATCCTCTTCCTCTAATGTCTCAGTCAGCTTCATTAGGCTATGGGACATGCCTTGCATGTTTACAAGCACCTCAGTGTAAGCAAGGAGTATAGTTTGAAAAAATTAATGAGCTCAATGTTAATGTCCTGTATGCTGAAATTATAGCACAGAATAAATGTTAACAGAAGAGCAGTGATTCTATCTCACTGCAAATACGCAGTTTTTCCAATGAAGTCTGACACCGCTCTCATCAATTGTGACATTGCCATAGCAGGAGATAAACATTGCCATGGTATGCTGGACTGGGGGAGGGTAATTTCTTAAGGGAGATTTCTGTTCTAAAAAGACTTTTTTTCTGTCTTTGTTTTTCTTGTCTTTTTGCCCTTCCAACCCAGGCCTCTCTTTCTCACTGTAGGTAATTTTACGAAATGGTTGCTGGTCTTTATGCTTGTTTCTCAGAAAATCAAAGACACCCAAAAAGAATTTGTCATTTAAGTGATGCAAAACCAAACTTTGCACTTATTTATCAAGTACTTGAAGACAACTTGGGCATGTGAACCAAGCCTTCAAATAAATGTGTTTTATTTTTATTTTTTTGAGATTGAGTTTTTCTCGTTGCCCAGGCTGGAATGCAATGGCACGATCTTGGCTTACTATAACCTCCACCTCCTGGTTCAAGTGATTCTCCTTCCTCAGCCTCCCAAGTAGCTGGGATTACAGGCATGCACCACCACACTGGCCTAATTTTTGTATTTTTAGTAGAGATGTGGTTTTGCCATGTTGGTTATGCTGGTCTCAAACTCCTGACCTCATGATCAGGAGGCTCAAATGTGTTTTATTTGGTCAGCAACCTTTTCGAGGAATTTGAATATACATGCTTTTTAGAAGGGTACATACTTCCTAAGTCAGCCAGTCCTCAATAGTCCCTAATGTCTCATGTCTGCTGCTGTTGATTTTTAAGCTGCCCAACTCCTGAAGACATTGGATTTAGGACTTGTCTTTACAAATGCTTATTTCCCTCTTTGATCTTTCTGTTAGTTTTCTGTAGATGGGGCTCCTTCATTGAGACAGAGATTGAATCATTTCTAGGGCTTTTTCTAATTCTGATTTTTTTTTCCTTCTATATAAATAGTGCAGAAATACAACCTTCTAAAAGAAGTTACCTTACCTAACAGGGATAGGTTCACAAAGAGAGCTCCATTCTATCTATAAAGCCAAAGCTCAAGTCCACAATGTCTTTTACGTGACAAGGCAACTCCCTATTTTCTATGAGAGTAAAGTAGATAATGCAGCACTGTGCCCTGGATCTGCAGGGAATACAGGCTGGTCGAAGTTCACAGCTACAATTCCTCATTAGGAATCGTCCTTGAGCCGGCCTCACCCAGGGTAGCATCCCCCCTCAGGGGGAGGCTGATGAAGGGTCACAGAGTCCAGACCTCCTGTTCTCAATGAGGGACAATTCTGAAGGGTCTTCCTAGCTCCTCATTAGAATCTGTCATTGCAACTGCATTGTAGGTCTACTCTCCTGCCCAATCCTGCCTTCCTCACCCTCTTAGGTGTATTTCCTGAGGACTGTCTACAATAAACTTTTTGCCTTGACTCTGTATCTTAGAGTCTGTTTCCAGAGAACCCAATCTAGGACAAGGAGGGAACCACGGTACAGAAAGACTGATTTTTTTGCCCCTGCCATACCAACAGGCAAAAATAGATACAGTACTGGCAACAAAATGCATAGATCACATTATGCTGCCATGAAAAGAATGCTTAGAAACCATCTAATGCAATCCAACCTTTTCCAGATATGAAGACTGAGAGAACCAAAGTGACTTGCTCAACTTATCATAAGCTAATTAGGTGAGAAAACTTGGACCAGAATGCACATCTGTGGCCCAATCAGGCAGGCTACAGAATTTCAGCATTTAATCAGTTCCCAGAAAACCTCAGTAACACATGAGAGTCAAACTCAACTTTGAGAATTTGTAGCCGATATCAGAAATGATTTCCTAAGTCTATCCTCCATGGAAAATGCCTCATTGTGACCTCCTGCTATAAGAAGCCATTGAACTTTCTGCGTTGAGCTATCAACTGAATACAGGAGTCGAGTCTGTATTGGGGATAGTACTACACTTTATTAACAAAACAGAACCATACAGGCAAAATCTTACTTCGGTGGAAAAGCACACATGGGTACACCCCAACATGTAGCACTGGGGCAAACTTCAGACATGGAACATTAGGCACCAAGTTCACAATCAGACTAAACATTGTTCACAATCCTTCAATCCATACTCTTCAGTGGAGTATGAGGTCTTATTTAACAGTTAACTGTGACAGACAGACAAAAGTTTTAAAATCGAATTCTTGGCCTAACTATGGAGTGGGGCCGACTCAGCCTTCAAAACTGTGAAGTGGATGCCTTAACAGGGCCAAGATCTGTCAGCCTCTAAAAGTGATTTTCATATCTCTGGTTCAGAGACAAGGCTTATGGTATCTTCATGTTGGATGAACTCACATATGGTGAGAGTTCTCAGCTCCAATTTCTTGTCTAGGCACATCTGGACTGGAATTCATTTTGATACCCAATCCGTAGATTAATAGGGTTAATCTAATTAGAATAAATCAAATGGTGTTCCAAAAAGTTGAAAAGGGTAAATCACATGCTTATAACTTCTTCAACATTCAAGACCTTAAATATGTTAGCAAACCGAGTACTGTTCAAACTGTTACCAGTTAAGGAGTTTAAATCAGCATTTCCCAAAAGGTGTGTCAGGACTGAGTTAATCAGTAAGTCAATAGAAACAACTGCAATAGATTAGGGAAAAGATTTCTCAAAGCAGTTTGATAGAATATGTGGCAACTCCTTATGTAACGGGGCACATCCAATACATTCTCAAAACTCCTAAATTAGCTGAAATGCAAGGTAAAGAGCAGCAGAAAACTCCAGCTCTTGGGATAGGCAAAACTTGGAAGATTTATGTGCTCACACCAGGGTCCAGCAACTTAGGTTTGAATTCATAAGGTTAAATGATATAATAAACTTGGGTTGGCTGGTTTCCCCTGGCAATTGTTAATTCCCCTTAAATAAAAAATATATTGATACATTTTAGAAAGAAGTATTTTATGGTTGAAACCTTGGGAAAGGGCCTTTAAAAATCGTAGTTTTTAATATGGGAAAACAAGAGGTGGGCACCCTTCTGGGCTGACATTACTCCTAAGATAGAGAACTTAGTCTTCACGTATAAAATGACTCAATTAAATGTCTTTTATAAAACTTAACAACTAAAGCAAGTGAGCTTGCTTTAAGAAAATTAGAGCCCTAATTTCTTTTCTGTTTGGCAGTCTCAACAAATAACAGTCAAATTTATCACGTGTATTTCAGTACTTATTTAAGAGAAATTGGCATGCTACGCTAATATTTATGCAGAGGTAACCATGTTGAAGACATATGTAAGTTGAGGGGTATGTCTAACTCTATGGACGTAGGAAAAAAAGAAAAAAAAAAACACATATGTCCCTAGAGGCCTTCAGACAGCCAGGGGGCACCTGAAGAAAAGAAAACTGCTGCTTTCCTGGAGTTGAAATAGAATGTTATAACTGGCAAGGATCACCTGGTGTCTAGCTGCCTTCCAGGGGTAAGAGAAGATGCCAATTGCAGTTGGTCTCACACAGAGCTAAGTGGGGAGATGTCCTGGGGGACAGTCCTGCCATTATTTGCCTCTACTCAACTGGAAAGCTGCACATAAGTCACAGCAAGTCAGTTTCAACATTCTCACTCAGTTAAATACTCTCCTCCATAAGAAGTTAAAGAGGAGAAACATACAAATAAGTGAGCACTGAGACTAGATGTCTAGAAAAGTCAGAGGAATTAGAAGTGGTCAGGAGATCCCTGAGGCAGCAGCCCACAAAGATATCCCCATACTGGTCTGAGGGTCTGCATGCCGCTACCCCCAACACTGCTTTCCTTTACTATTTCCTGATCCAAAGTGGAGGCTGCTTCCTCCAGGAAGCTGTGAGCCTCTAGGCTCTATAATGACACTTCACCATCACCTAAGGGAAGGAAAAGGACAGTCACAAGCTGGGCCTTCACCTACTCCACCTCTACAGAGAGAAAGTCAAATGCTTTGTTTCTGAAATCATCAGGCATTTTGCATTGAAGAGAATAAAAACAGGACACAGAAATTGTTTCTGATGAGCAAATCACCTTTAACTTTTTGAATTTAAGTGATCACAAGGCTTATTCTATCAATTAACATGAGTTGGTTTACACAAACAAATGAGATGGAGCTTGATCTTACTGAAATTAATTAGGTGATTCTTTGAGTTGTTTTTTACTTTAACGATGATTGGAACTAAGCCGAAGGTAGTTAATCAGAGTGCACTTAAAAACGGCCCAATGACACAGCCTTTAAACTTCTCAATATTTTCAATACCACCATTGGGTGGTATTGAAAACTGTTGGGCAGGCATATGCATGAAACTTCAAAACCGTGGCAGTAGCTTGTATTTGTACATAATAAACCCTAAGGCAGTTACTGAAGCGGTAAATCCAACGATTTTCATGAGGCCAGGAACAGATGGCAGGTTTCTCTCCCAGAAGGTGTGGGTGATTTCCACCGCTGGAACATCCTAGATGAAGGAACACAGATTATTAGGAAAAAACTCATGCTGACAAGGAGGAACAAAACACATCTGTAAGATTCATGCATGGAGATCCCTTGGGTAGTTGCATCTATAATAAATCAGAGGCTAGAAGAAGGGAGATGTGAGTTTTATGTTCCACGATTGGTCTAAGGAGATGGTGTCCAGAGCTACCAAACGTACCTTTGATTCAGGTTCTTTTACCCAGATGTCCTTCTTGGCCACCTTCCCAAGTGCATTTAAAACCTGAAAGAAAGTGACCATGGTATTATGAAAAGAGGTTGTATAGTTTCTACAGATTTAAGGCTCTGGTAGACACAGATGAGCCCCATGAGTGAGGGGCAGAGAAATGGACATATAGATTCTATCAGTGTCAAGACTAGCAAAACCAGATGCCAAAAACGTCACCGTGACTCAGGAGGGAGAGAGTCTCGGCTTCCCTGCTTACCTCCCTGGCTGCTCGTTCTCCAGCCTCAACTGCCCCTTCCATGTAGCCGCTCCACTGTGTGGCAGTCTCCGTGCCAGCAAAAAAAATCTTATCCACAGGTTGACGAATCACCCTTCAAGAGAACCAAGAGGTCGCACAGAGTTACTTGGGAAGATGGGCAAGGTAAATGAGCCAACCATTGTCCTCATTTAGTCTGCAGAAGGCATGGAAATTCAGACTGTTAGAAAAAACACCTGTATGCCTCAGCCCAAGGTGAAAGGCCACTTTTTGCTTCCTGGGTCTGCATAGAAGATCTGAACTTTCAAGGCAGGGAGAATCAGGCTGTCAGATCATCGATCTCTAAAAGTGATGTTGACCTTTTCCAAGCCAGTCAGAGCTGGAATATAGACCATGCATTCAATCCCCAAATCAGATTTCTTTGCTATGTTTTCTGCTGGCAGTCCATTCTGCTCCCTATCCTGTCTTTCTCAGGGGAGGGGGCTCTCTTTTTGAGGACAGCCACAGACCCAACTTTGCAGGCATTCCCAGTGGGTGAGGAGGAACTGCAGTGGCAAGTGGAAACACAGGGAGGTTAACTATCATTTCTGGCAAAGGAGAGACCTGAGAGATTATATGGGTATGTCTCTTTAAGAAAACACCACCTCTGTACAGTTAGCGTCTCTGAACTTCTCTAGGGGCTGGCTGGGGGCAACAAAATGGGTCTCCTCTTACAAAGAGGTCCTGCCAAAGAGAACCAAAGAAGGGCTGGACTCAATGGACAGCTCTCCCCTCCAGCTTTCTTGGCTTTGACTCCTGCCATGTCCACAGCTAGTTTCATGAACTCTCCCAAGCTGCACGTCCTGCCCTCATCCTGATGGCCTTTACTTCTACCTGTTTGCACTCCTTACCCTGGGCTTTATCTATTCCTTATCTTAGTCCTGTCTTGTAGACTTCTACTTTGGTACCAGAACAAATCCAGTTCCTCAATCCTGCCATGGTTAAGAAAGTTGATTTGATTCAATTAAGAAAAAAAAGACCAAAGCTCCTGTAAGAAAAAGGTTAACAAATACTTCTTCCTTTTCGGTGGACAAATGTGAACTTGTGTTAACTTTCTAGCTCTGTTACTCTGGAAACCAGATGAAGGTGTAATGCCACCTGTGGAGGCAACATGCTAAAAGTGCCTCTCCACCCCACCCACATTAGCAAACCATGCAAGCTGGGAAGACTCTGAATGATTTTAAATACCTGGTACGAGGCTATCACTTTCGGTTTCCCTGAGTGTGGTGTCTCTTGTAACTGAGCAAGTCTTATAAATGAGCAAGTTACTAGACACTATGCTATGAAGCATAGAGATAATGGTTCCCATGAAGCAAGGGGCTTCTAGGTCAAGGTGGACTTCCCCACCCCACGTGGATCTCATTTCCTCACACCTCAACTGTATACAGTGAGAACTCTTCTCCTGAAGAGGACTGTCTCATGCTGCTCTGTTGGCAAGACAGATGTGTTAGATAAACACATCCAATATCCTTCTGTGTTGACTGGTGCCAAGGAGCCTAAGGCAGTCGTGTGAGACTAAATGTCAAGCAGAGCTCAAGGAGGACACTGCAGCTTCCTTCATTCTCACAAGCACTGTTCACATCTGAAATCCTCCCCAGTGTTCCGCTATTGTTCTATATGCTGACAGTTACTTTTCTACGTACTGACATCCTTATTTTTCTATGGACATCCAGAAATATACAAGTGTTAACTATGACATAAGAAATGGGGATTTTGACAACTATTTCTAGAATTCCCATTGAACTCTGCGTTTCCTTTGAAATTTGGCACAGGTCTTGGATTAGCTGGCGTAGTACTTGGGTCATACCTTCCATACTGAGTCATGATCCCAGGCGGAAAATAGGCCGTGTAGCAGCCCCCAGAGTACTGCTCCTCACACCAGTTCTTCTCTTCATAATGCACTGGCTGTAGTTCAGTGGGGGAGAAAATGCCAAAGAGAAAACAAAGCTGAAATGCTGCAAGCCCACAATATTGTTGCTTTACTTTAACAAAAAGTTTACATTAAGAAAATAAAGAAGATCCTGTTTCTATAACTCATTTAAGGGGAAGCATGATAGTACCAAATAATGGCCTTTTGTGAAGTACCATGTGGCAAAACATGTATACTTTGGTCTTCTCATTTTCTTGATTAGGAAAGACATGAAGTATTCCAGTATCTGGGTGATAGGGGTATCCATCCCTCCATGCGGATTCTGAAGTCTCTTTAGAGCTAAGTGTATAGGAAACCCCATTAACGATTTGGCTGCTCAAATCTCTGGAATCTCTAATAACAGGTTTACTTCCCCATCTACCAGCCATTATTGCTGAGAAAAGGGTGGGAGGGAGGAGGTAAAAGACTAACGAATGTCTAAAAAAGGCTTTTTTCCCAACCAGCTTCTCTAAGCTGGACACCTGAATGATGGGAATTCCACCAAAAAGGGGCAATTAATATGAAAGATGTTTCCTAAGGGACATGTAAGAACCTTCTCTAATTTCCCTGGCACATTCAGAAAGTTTTATTATTTGAACAATTCAGAGATAAACCCCTGAAAGAGCCCCCAGCTATTGACATTTTTTGTTTCAAAAAGATGTAATTTCATTCTCCTAATCGCTTTCAGTGGTGGACTGCAAGCACTGATGTTCCTAAACGAGCTGTGAATCGAGTTCGCACATGGAAAAATAAATTAGTATGACTATGACCTGGGAAGAGATTCTAGATTCAGTCTATTTTGTCAAGTACATACTACTCTGCCTTCACCAACAAATGATGCCATATCTGGAATTTAATTGTGCAGCAGGTAAGTGACACTGGCAGGGGGCAGGACCACTGTTCTGGGAACCCATCTCACCCATTCTTGACATAATGCCTTCAGCTCTAGGCTCTGATTACAATTGGCTGCCAGTTATCTAGTGAACATTTAAAAAGCCCAAAGGAGTTGCTGTCTCAGAAAATCCAGGCACCTCACACCAGCTTTTAATGACTTTTTGTGACTGCTGAAGTTTATCTTCCAAGTTAAGCATATCCCTTTATACTCTCCTTCATAAGACTGTCAAAAAATCAGCATCTGCTTTGCTTTACCACTTATACTGAGAAGAACCTGCTAGGGATTAAAGCTGGGAGTTTCTTACATCTAAAGCTTCTTGGGATCCTAGCACTTTCGCATAGAGCTCACAGATTTTCTTCTTCCTATAAAAAAGAGCCAAAAAAAAAAAAAAGTTAGAGAAGGAGTAGCTGATGGGTATAGAATAAATCTAGTAAGTTCCAGGGCTTTTGCTCATCAGTCAGATTTGTTACAGAAAAATTCAAATCAATGGCCTTCTGTAACTGCACAAATGAACAGTTCCCTGAATCCCTGCATTCAAACTAGCTTTCAATGCCTCAATACAGTGATTTGAGGATTCAATGGAATTATTATTTTCTTTTTTATATTTTTGCCTCTTTCACTACCTAATACGATACCTGCTCAAGATAAAAATGGGAAAAATAGATTCAATTAAGTTTAGCCAGTCTTAGGAATTGATTCCATGTAACTTTTCTGGAATATGTACAATTCAAAAATGGCCCCTTTTATAAGACTATAGTATAAGTGATGGTGTATTTTAACTATCCTATACTTGTGTTTTAATTACCTACAAACATATAAAGCTCATTTAATCATTTATTTTAATTTTTCATTTTATTCAAAGTTGTTACAGAATTGCTAACATTTCCATAAAATAATTACTATACTTCAGTTACAGAAAATACCACAGAAAGGAATATACTTTGAAAGAAATATAGTTCATCTTAAGGTTTCCAAATATTTTTGAAGGCTAATGCAGCAGCTGGCAAAATAACACACAGTACACAAAGAACAGTGTATTTTAGTGTCAGTAATGCAAACTGACAGCTCTTTAGCAGATATGCTTCATTTTTTTCATTTTTAAACAATAACATTTTAAAAAACACATGAAACCATGATCATATATGTTTACAATTAAAAAAAATCAGATTGTACACAGTAGGTTAGAAGAGACAAGTTAGAATTGTCATAATTTTGACAATCTTAAATCTACAATTTCAACTGTACTCCTTTCGATATAGAAATAACGTGCTTTATGCCAAATTGCTTGCAATTAAAACACTGTACAATGAGATGGATCCAATTAGTCAAACCTTAAAATTAAAAAAGCTGCAGACAACAGAGGACTGGAAATCCATTTCCATGTCATCTTTTAAGCATAAGTTATGCTATACTGAAAGTGTCTACAGTCATTTCAGTACAGGAATTTGTCACTGGACAGAATGGTCTGTGGACCACAGTATTCCAAACTGTACCTGAGGGATGGGCACAATATGCTAATGTTACCTCAAACACAGCCTTTTGTTAGTCTCACAATTCATTATCTAAATGACTAGCCCAGAACACAGTATTTTCATGTCTGAAAAAATCAGTGGTTGTACTTATGTAAACTCTTTTTGAAATGAAATACATTTTAAACTCAACTACTCATGGTGAAGTTTTTTAAAAGGTCTAATTTACTAAAATCACCTGTTTTAGAAATTAATGGTTTTATTTCTGGATTTGTTTGCATAGGTTCACACTGATCCAGTTATATACTTTTCCTATTTACTTTTTATAGTTTTTATATAGTTTAAACATTTGAAAATGCTCTAAAATATTTGTTAAGGGATAACAAGCAACTGGAAAAATATTTGCTTAAAAATGTGGCAAAAGGTTTGAGTCAAATCTATAAGACAAGTATTAAAAGCTGAAGAGACAAAATTATGCAGCGGGGAAGCTCAAGCTTACTGGTAATAAAGAAATAGAGATTGAGGAATATACAATTTTATGTTGTCAATTACATTAGAAAATATTTTAAAGACATGCCCCTAATTTCTCTGAATAATGTGGGACAAAATGTAACCTTATAAATTTATCTAAATGCTCACACTTATACCATTTATATAACTTCCAGAACACTCACCTCATAAGTATAAAGTTAGGAGGAGGCAGATTATAAACATTGCTTATTGTCACCATTTTCCATGGAAGGTTTCAAGGGAAAGACAAATGCCACTCCTGAGATGATGTCATGCAACATTAGGTAGATATTTAGGTGGATAAATTCCAGGATAGTCAGAGAAAGTTTGGTTTCCTTCAAAGAACTGCTACATTATACATAAAAAGTCATAAAGGAAAGGAAGAATGGGAAGAAGTCTCAAGACTACTGTCTGCCTGTCTGTCTCTCTCAGTCTGATTCAAGCCCCTCATTTCAGAGATGAGGAAGCTGAGGCTCAGGGAGCTACAGAGATTTATTTGATTTTGCTCAGCTAATTAGCAGGGTAAGGCCCTACCCTTCTGAGTAATCTGCCCATAGTAGGTACTCAATAAATATTTGTTCAGTCAAAATCCATCCTCAGTCTAATATGACACCCTCTTTGCCTAGTCTATGAAGAGATGACTGATTCTAATACCTACTTCGCAAGGGTGTTATAAGCAATAATTCAGACATTTTGAGTTAATTAGAAATAAAAGTACTGGCAATGATTATTCTACAAAAGCTCACCAGTACTTAACTTATTACTATTATTATTATTTCTGAGATAGAGTCTCACTCTATCACCCAAGCTGAGATGCAGTGGCATGATCATGGCTCACTGCAGCCTGAACCTCCCTGGACTCAGGTGAACCTCTTGACTCAGCCTCCCAAGTAGCTGGGACTACAGGTACATGCCACCATGCCCAGCTAATTTTTCTATTTTTTGTGGAGATGGGGTTTTTCTATGTTGCCCAGGCTGGTCTTCAACTCCTGCGCTTAAGCAATCTGCCCGCCTCAGCCTCCCAAAGTGTTGAGATTACAGCTGTGAGCCTTCCCTTTACAATTAAAATTTTTTGGAAAAGATGTAGGGCAAGGATGTTAAAAACAATGCACTGATTGATTAATTTGGCTCTAAAAATGACAGAACCTAAGTGACGGCCAAAAGAGGCCACTGGGCAAATTATCCTGTTGAACTTATTAACTGGTTTCTAAATCTGGTTGCTTATCATAATCACCTGAAAAGCTTGTTGAAAAATACAAATACTCGGACCCCACCTCAGACCTACTCAATCACAATCTATAGGTCTTATAAAAACATATTTTCCAAACATTCTTTGAGATATTTTGATGCAGTCAGATCTGGGAACCACTGTTCTTGTCAATGACATATTCAGTAAGAGTTTTGCTTTACAAGAACTTTTGAGAAGTTCAGCCACTGTGTGGAATCATAACCAAATGTCTACCTACAGGCTGGTATTTATTTTACTATTAATAAGGAGGGAAAGCAGGAAATCCAAAAGAAAATGTCAGCTTAGAGTGGTGTAATGAAAAAGTATGCATTATATGCTACTCCTGGCTTTGTCACAAGCTAGCTGCGATGATTTGAATGTATGTGTCCCTCCAAAATTCAAATGTTGGAACTTAACTTCCAAGGTCATGGTATTAAGAGGTAGGGTCTTTGGGAAAATGATTAAATCAGGAAGATTATGCCCTCATGAATAGATTAGTGCCCTTATAAAAGGGCTGGAGGAAACTAGCTAGGCCCTTTCTGCCCTTCTTCCTTCCTCCATGTGAGGACACCACCTTCATCCCTATTTGTCCTTCCCTCTTCTGTCTTTTCTGCCATGTGAGGGCACCATGAGAAAGTGCTACCTATGGAACAGGCCCTCGCCAAATACTGAACTGAATCTGCTGGCATCATAATCTTGGACTTCCCAGCCTCTAGAAATATGAGAAATAAATTTCTATTCTTCATAAATAACCCAGTTTGGGGCATTTTGTTGTAGCATCACAAATGGACTACGACACCAGCTATGGAGCCTTGAAAAAATCATTCCCCATCACTGGACCCCAAATCCCTCCTCTATGGAGGAAGTAGAGTTTATTTTAACAACCATGAGATACAACAATCTCATGGTTGTTTGAATCTCATGGTTGTTGGGATTCAACCATTTACCACTTAGAGTGAACAGAGAAGAACCTGCTAGGGATTAAAGCTGGGAGTTTCTTCCATGTAAAGCTTACATGCAAACCATGAGATTGTTGAATCTCATGGTTGTTCAAATAAACAAATCTGTGTGCACATGTAGGAACTCATTCTGTAGCCTTTCCCCCACATCTAAAGTCATTAGAGTCACTCCCAAAGCAAGGGCTGCTAATGGGTTAGATGTTTAATTTTTTAAATTACATTCAGAGAAAAGTCTATATTTTGGTGTATGTATTGGACCTCTTTAAAAGCTAGCAAAGTATTTAGGGCTACCGTGAGGCATCCCTCCAACAGCCAAATAACTCTGATGTTAAAAGGCTTACCTCTCTGGGTAAGATTTTATTTGGACAAAGGATTCCAAAACAAAACAAAACAAATATACCATGACAGAAAGAGAAAAGGAGAAAGAAAGAAAAAGCCCAGATCATAAGTATGAGTACTTTCATGTACACAAGTTGCTACAGGTTAAAACACACTTTTTAGAAAGTCCACGTCAGAGAATCTTAGAAAAGGATTATGGCCTTGCAAGGGGATTGAGATTCAGTTTCTACAGCTTTTTTCACAGTGAATATTTTCTGTGACTTTTTCTCCATCCATCTCACTGGGAAATCCTACCTCTTAACCACTGTAAAATCAATACAAACATGTAAAATTAAATTTGTATATGCACACGGGCAAGGGATAGGTCAAGATGACTGTAGCAAAATACAAAAGGTTGGTTTGTTGGAATTTTGAGAATATTTGTGAAATATTGTGTTTTTCCTCATGTTATTCTACTACTGTCAGTGCAAAAACACAATATAAAGCTAACTTTTAAATCTATTTTTCAGTTATAAATCCTTACCTTACTTCCTTATGAAGCTTAGCAAGTCGATCAGCTTTCCGGGCAAGAATGAAGCTGGAGAGAGAGGTTACATTGAATAATCAGGTTACAGCTGTTTATCTTAAGAGCTGCCCTTTCTTTTTGAAGTATTCTTGACCTGTACCTATTCAGCATTAAATGAACTCTATCAGACCCTCTTCCTCTACTAGAGCAAATGCCACGTTGTCTTTGGTCTGCCTATGTGTCCAAAACCCCTGCTAGGCTGTGTTCTCCTACATGACAGGTGACCTCCTATTCAGTATTTTACTTCTAAAAGTTTAACATGGTTTTTGGCATAGTAGGAAATCAAATGTTGAATGAATTAATGTTGCACTAAATGATTATTCTGGTAATGACTGTTGCCCTCTGCCAAATACTTTATAAAAGCTGGAAAAACAAATATAAACATGTGCCTGTAGTGGAGGCCATGGTGGACTCCCCAGGCCTCCCTTTAGGACCAGGCTCTCCTTACTCTTTAGCTCACAGCTGAAACCTTCCCCAGTAACTGAATGGGGTAGCAGAGAGTGCCTTGCTCAAGGTCCCACCCCTCCCCAGAGTTGTCCTGATCTAGGCTGTTGAAGACAACTCTGAAGAGCCACCCAGCTCCAGAACTTCCAAGGAGGCCTTTGTTGGAACAACACTGGAGCTCAAGTTCTGCTTCATCCTTCTGCCATAGGTGGTCATCCTCAGAGCACTGTCCAATAAATCTCCAGCACCTCAATCTCCAGCTCTGAGTCAGTTTCCCTGGAAACTGACCTAATATAGTCCCCAAATAAAGTAACTCAATAAAACTCAGTTGTAACCTGCCTGCTCCCCTTTAATCAAATAGATTCTATTTATTATACTCATATTACTAACTGCATGTGTATTTGAAAGAATTGAATTGTGACATGAAGTCCTTAGTTATCCTATTATAAGAAAGCTTTCAAAAATCCAAATGAGCTAAAGGACAATGTAATTACTTTTCCATTAAAAAAGTTTTAAATTTGTATTTCGTTTATTCAAGACCAAAAGGACAAGAAGATCAGTGCAAAAAAAAAAAAAAAATACTTCCTTCTCTCCCTACCCCCAAATTAAAGTGTTTCTCAAATTGGATTGGCAGCTCCTTTACAACTGTTATTTGAGATCACTCTGAGAAGCAAAGGTGTATGTTAATGCAGAAAAGAGTAATTCAGAGAAAGCTGTGGACTATTTAGGAAATTTGAACTATTGAACTTTATGGGATATAGTCATAATTTTGTATGATTTAACACCTTAAGTTACAGCTTGTTATTAATTATTTTAGTTAGATTTTGGGCTTATGCAAGAATCAGTAAGTTTAGATGTGTGTAGCATTTTTTAATCATCAATATCCGATAAAAGATTAAATGATTTATCTGTAAACATTAGTCAACTCGTCTTGTATACTTTTTACAATTCCCTTCCCAAAGGGCAGTTAGTGTTGGTTATTTCTGTGAAGTCTCAAGTCATGAATGAAATAATCTCTTTGATCTAATCCCAACTATGGATAAATAAGCTTTAACTTACTTTGGTGTTTTATTGAGGAAATGAAATATGCTGGCTTTGTGTTGGAAACATTTCACAAAGTACATGGTCCTTTCTAGTTTCCAAACGGCTATTACAGACACAGTGCTGGGCAATTACCACCCCTATCTTCAAGGTTTTCGTGGCTGTGGCCATGAGCAAAGAGCCGGGTAGCGGCAAGTATCCAGATAAAAGGGATTAGAATATCACTTTCTAGGAATCGCCTAAATAACTCCATTAACCCCTGGAAGGTTATTTGAGCCCTGAATAACCTAGATACTAATAAAGCTGAAGAAAGTCCAAAAGCACTGTATACATAAAAACTTGCACCAGCTCAAGCCTGTAATCCCAGCACTTTGGGAGGCCAAGGCAGGTGGATCATGAGGTCAAGAGATCGAGACCATCCTGGTCAACACGGTGAAACCCCGTTTCTACTAAAAATAGAAAAAATTAGCTGGGCATGGTGGTGCGTGCCTGTAATCCCAGCTACTCAGGAGGCTGAGGCAGGAGAATTGCCTGAACCCAGGAGGCGGAGGTTGCGGTGAGCCGAGATCGCGCCATTGCACTCCAGCCTGGGTAACAAGAGCGAAACTCCGTCCCCCCCCCAAAAAAAAACTTGCACCTACAACCAGTGCTCAGTAAATGGTAGCTTTAATTTTTAACACCTCATCGCCGAGTTAAGAAACAGATTGTTTTGCTATTCCTCAGTTTCCAAGGAAACTCTTGTCTTCTATACTTGGTCGTCTCTAACCAATTATTATTATTTCATATTTGTTTTAGCCCCACTCTCCACAGAACACAACTGTTTAACATTTTCCTTTTATGCTATTTATCTTAAATAAAATCATTAAAATACTGAGTTCCGTTTTCAAAAAAAAAAAGAAAGCACCAAATGGCAGAAGACATCACTACATCTAACTTCCAGGGCAAGAAAAACATCAATGCTCTTCCATTCATAGTTGGATTCGTCTTAACTGACATTCTCCTGAAACCTGTACCTGAATTTCCTGCTTTTCTCTGGCATATAGAAGGTGATGTCAAACCACCCAAACAACCTATATCCTTTCTTGCCCAATGGAGTTAAAGAGGATGTGTTATTCCAATGGTCACTATGTTGTAAACACCTGCCTTTCTCAGGGAGGCTGGTGTATTTCTTACATGTTACAATGAGAGAAGTGGTTATAAGATGTCTCATTAGTAACAACCTGCTTTCTAAGTCCCCTGGGATGTGGGTCTGCTCCTTTTGTCTTTGTAATTTTCCTTTAATGTCATGATGTGTACGAGTTCACCTTTCCTTTTGAGCAAGAGGTAAGCATTTCCCAGGGGTAAAGAGGAGACCACTGGTTTTTAAGAGTCACTTGATTGCCACTGAAGCTATGTTCTTTTGCTACAATGTGGTAGAATAAATTGCCTTTTATTTGTATAGTTTTAAGGAGGCCAAAAGGGAGGAGGCAACAGGGAGGCTGTAGAACTCCTTAGCAATTCCTTTGTGGAGACCCCACTTCCTTCTCTGGGCCCCTACCCCTCACCACGTAGGGCAGCTGTGTGCAGGAATGGGAAGAGAGGGGAAGAGCTCTCATTTTTCCTATGCAGAACCAGGCTCTGGACCATCTGCACACTTCGGAGGTTAAGTGAAGCACCACTGGTGATGGATAACTTGAGTGACCCACCAGAAAAACTGCCATGCCATCTACTCAAGGCCTGGCTCAACTCTGAACTGTGCCTCTTAATTGGTCAGCTATCTTATATCTCAGGGTAATAACTAACATTTGCTATGTAGCAGATATCTGTAATGGAGAAAAAGATAAAACCCAGAAACCCTGCATTTAGATTTTTTTTATAGGATAAAGCAGTTAGTTCTCATTTCAGAATGGCTGTGGATATTCTGCCTCTAGGCAGGGTTGGCTACCATATTGCTTGTCTAGCTGGGTTTTTTTTTCACTCCATCCTCAACATGTAAGTGTTATGAGAGAAAGAAATACATGGGCACAAGTTCAAAATGGTGCCAATTTCAGTAAAGTTTCCCAGTATTCTTGTGCCACACATAACACATTACTATAATATTTTAATACATGGAAACATTATATATTTTGATAGCTTTATTCATCATTGCTTGAACTTAATTCCAAAGTAATATGCTTTGACAGCATCCACACCAATACATCAACACAATTTGGAAAATGCAGAACAGCCAGCTTTAACTTACCCCATGATGGCAGGCAGTGAGCCGTCTGGCTTGGTGTCATCCAAGGTTATTGAAATTGGAGCCTGTTCATCCTCAATGATCATACAACCACAATAATCTTAACCGGGAGAAAATCAACAGGAGATTGAGACCAAGCTCATCAGAGATACTCATACATACATAAATATATATAAACTATTTTTTTAAGAGGAAGGCAAATCTTAAACTCTTGGTCTTGGCCCCATCCCTAGATGCTATGTCTTGTTAAATACACACACTGAATATATAAGGATGTCTATTCACCCACAGGCAGAAAATGACCCATCTCCATCACCTTTACATAAAGGGCTTATGACCAACCAATGCATGACAAAAATGGTAAGATGACCCTGGCTCCTAGCATACATGAGGAAAGAGAAGGGATGCATTGGAGGGAACCACACCAACAATCCAGCGAAGTGGTGGCAGAAGAGAATTTGATGAGTGTAAGCAGAATGCTTATCAACAATAGCCACCATATCTGGGAAGCTTTCTAAGTCTGAGACCCCCACCTCATTTAATTCTCACAACACCTTAATGGTAGGTATTATTGTCAGCACTTTATACCTACAGACTGATGCTAGCAAGCAAGTGAAGTCCTGGAATGTGTGACTTCAATGCAGTGCTCTTTCCATGGTGACTGCTGACCTCATTCTGCTCATAAAAAGTAAGCAGTAGGACAGATGCCAGGAGCCAGGGCAATGGTGGCCTTATGAATGATATGATCTCCTTGTTCCCTTCCATTGCCAACAAATGCTCTTGGGGTCATTACATATGGCCAGGGATATGAGGAAATTGACAGACCAAGATTGCTAATCCTTTGTATATCAATTTGAAAATACTTTTTTTTTTGTTCAGGACCTTCAGTTCAATAATCCTAAAAGAGTATCATTTCTTCATATAATACAGTTTAAACATGAATAATAGCAGCCTACCCTTCTTCTTCCAGAAAGCCTCCCTGTAATACATCATGCACTTAATGACAGCTCCCATTGGAAGACGCTGAATTAACTGGTTCCTCTCTGGTGGAAGCTCTGGTCTGAAGTGAATTTTGGCCGTCAAAGTCGGGGGAATCGCACTAATTACATATTTGCACTAAAACACACACAAGCAAATATTACCTCAGAAGTCTTTGTAGAAGGCATGAAAAATCATCTTTATCACTTTTAAACAACATTGAGCAATAAATACATACAAAATGAGAAAATGAGGCAACTGTGAGGCAACAAAACAGATCAAGGTAGGTCAACCAAGGCTGGTAATTTGGAAGACTGAGGCAGAAACATGTCAGCATTAATTATGCTACTGCTTGAATTATATCTGATTAGAAGCTACAGAAGACAGAAGGCCTCTATGTACTATATGCTCCTTTTGACTGAACTGAGTTACCTCATAATGTTCATGGTTCAATGTCTCTATGATGACATTGTCACTTGACTGGTCAACATGAGTGACAGGACGGTTCAGCTTCACTCGGTGCCCGAGGCGGTCCATTATCCGTTCGCTCACTTGACCAGATCCACCTACAAACTTCCGTTCCTACAGGAGGAGGTAGGTAGGAAAGGAAACGTTATGAAAGCCCAAGGAAGGAAAACCCTATTTGCTACTGATTAGAAAACCTCTAGAAAGTCATAGGCCACACCTCCAATGTTCACACATTTAACGGTCAGAAGAATTCATCAGGACAGAGGCAGAGTTGGTCAAGACAATTCAATGCTCATTCCCTGCACAGCTTCCAGCAAGGAAAAGCCATTACAAGTTTATAAAAATCACAGAATGAGAAGAAATGCTCCACTATGCCAATGCTGCCCTGACCAAGTGGGAATATCAGCAAGTCTGTGGGCTTCAAATGCCCAAAGAGTGCAGGGTATGCAGGGAGCCCTGGGAAGGGGAGGGCACTGTGCTTATCCCACAGGATGAGGTTTCTAATTTCCTTTGATTCCTCTCGTTCTGGGCTGAGGTTGTCCAGGCAGGTAAGGATGCAGATGGTGCCATATTATAGGCAAAGTTACAGGGTGCTTTTAGAGATAGTCATGTCCTACTAGTCACCACCAAATGATGTTTCTAAGAATTGGAAGACAGGCCAGGTGCGGTGGCTCATGTCTGTAATCCCAGGATTTTGGGAGGCCAAGGCAGGTGGATCACCTGAGGTCAGGAGTTCGAGACCAGCTTGGCCAACATGGTAAAACCCCATCTCTACTAAAACTACAAAAATTAGCCAGGCATGGTGGCGCATGCCTGTAATCCCAGCTACTTGGGAGGCAGAGGCAGGAGAATCAATTGAACCCAGGAGGCAGAGGTTGTGGTGAGCTGAGATTGTGCCACTGCACACTGCACTCTAGCATGGGCAACAGAGCAAGACTCTCTCAGAAAAAAAAAAAAAAAAGAATTAGAATATCAGATCTTGAGTAACTTTTTGCAAAACTATCTGGAAGTTTCAAGGCGGAGGCAGAGGGTGAAGGCCAAGCATCTGCTTGTTCCTTTAGATATTGTTAAATAGTTCTTTTGGGCAGCCCTCGAGCACCAGAAGTGCTCTACCCACTGCCTTCTATGATCACCATGGAAATGTTTCCAGCTTAATCTAAGAAGGTAAGTCCTTAACACAATGCTTTTGGTAAGAACCAGGGGGATATTTTTAGCCTATTATAGAAGAGTCTTTAAATGGTTAGAAGTGCACGGCCCACCAGTTAACAGGGATTCCTCAATCATGCTCCTCCAGAAAAATGCATAAACAGCCATACAGTGATTTTTCCACTTTTGTAACTGGCTACTCTTTTAATGACACCACCAAAATTCTTTATAAAAAATATTCCTGGCTAGGCATGGTGGCTCATGCCTGTGATCTTAGCACTTTGAGAGGCTGAGGTGGGAGGACTGCTTGAGCCCAGGAGGCGAAGACAAGCCTAGGCAATAAAGTGAGACCCTGTCTCAAAAATTAAATTTAAAAAAGGGGGAAAAATCTCATAGTGGTTCAGACTTAAATTCATGATTTGTCCTTCCTCAAGAAACCTGTACCATTTATCTTATAATCTGGTCTATGTTTTCTAAGAGTTACTTTTAGTGTGGTGGACAGACCAGGAACTATTTCTGTCTTGTTCACTGTTCACCCCTCCAGGTCTAGTATTTGTTGAATTAAATTACATGATAAGTCTAAGTTCTTTATAAAAATGTTGTAATCATGGTTTGAGACTAATCATCTGAATCATACTTTCCAAAAGGTCATGTAGAATTTGGCTAGAAGTATCCTGGCTCCTCTGAATGAAGGACACAAATATCAAATATGAATCAAAATACCTCAGAAAGGAAAATACTGGCTAAAAGGAATAAGTTAGCATTTCTGCCTGTAAGTGAAGACACTTAAAAAATGCAAGTGTCCTGCATTCGCCAAAGCTAAGGGTCAAATGGGCAATAACTCTTGGTGTCACAAGAACTTGGGGATTTCCGGTGATCTCCTCAGGAGAGGAATAATTCACTTGGCAGAGAAAGACTCCACCTTGTACTGTGCACTCAGAATTCTGGAACTCAGAGAACCTAAGTTAGAAGCAAATTGCTACTAATTAAACCTCATACCATCCAAGTATAACATTTCTAGAACAGAGATACCCATTCTCTTTGGATAACATAAATGGTTGAAACAGAGAATCTCAGAATCTGGGGAATTAGGATTCTGGCTTCGCCACTGGTTTGCCATGTGTCCAGCCAATGAGCCAAATGAGTTCATTTATTAATAAAGGAAATGATATGGAAACTGGGCAAAAGTAAGTGGGCAGCAAAAATGAAGAATCCAAAAGGCAGAATTTACTATTGCAAGAGAGGCCATAATCACTTGTGTGAAGTAGAAGGAAGAACAGTCACTTCCATTCTGTAACAGTTAACATAAAAGAATAACTCAGATAAACAGATGGGACAGAAGCCTTATATCTGGGACAGAGATGACTTTAAGTATAATAGCTGCACAATTTCTAGAATATTTTGGAAATTACTTAATATTAGGAATTTAGCTTCTACTACATAAGCAGCCTAATTTTACCTGCCATATAAAGGAAGGAACTTAATTCCCAAAAACTAACTAATTCAAAATGAAACATTCTTTATCTGAGAACTCCTTTTTAGGAATGACAAAAGGAAATGAGAAACTGGTTCTTTTTTTCCAGAAAAGATTTTGAGATCATTTCACACTGCTAATTATTCATGTTTCAAAATACTGCAGCAATTATTAAAGACGCTGCCCTGGGAGAAAGCAAAATCCCAGATGAAGCGCTTGTTTCAGAACAGACACACACACCATACCTGGCCGCCATTGGTGACAGAGAATATCCGAGTGGTGCCCCCGCACTGCTTCACATACCATAAAAACCATAGAACTGACACTTCGTGGGGCTCAGAGGTCACATTGATATTCACAAAAAGAGAAGCAAAACGCCTAGCAGTCCTGTTCACAGAACAAAAGTAGAAGTCAGGTGTCAAGATGTACAGGAATCAGAGAATGTCATGTTTTTAAAACACTATTTGGTGTGTTCAGAAAGTATTTCTATTGCAATTGGAAAAAAAAAAACCCTCAAAGATTCAATTTCTGAAGGAATGCATTTTATAACTCTTGAGGAGACTAAAGTTTTCTCCTGCTATTAAGAAATCATGAGTTTGCTCCAAATATGCTAATCTAGGTTCTCTCTAAGGATCAATATGCTTGTTTCAACACCCATCCTCTCCTCTCCATCTTCATTGCCATAGCCCTGGTCCAGGCTACCAATATGTCCAGGTGGCTCCTACTTGGTCATCCTATATTACCTCTTGTATCCTCCACACTACAGCCAATGAGGTCTTTTAAAAGTGCCAAACTCAAAAAACCCTCTGCTTAAAACCCTTCAATGACCTTCAGTGGAGAAAGGACAAATCTTGAATATGGCCAATAGATCCTGCAGTATCAGCCTCTAGACACGTCCTACAAACTCCCCTTATACCACTTGCTCTTGTCACCACTATGGTCCAGCTACACTGTCCAATCAGTTGCTCAAACATGCCAACATGCTTCTCACTTCAAGGCCTTCACAAAAGCTCCTCCCTGTCCCCTCTGCCTAGATGATTATATCATCCACTCGTCCCTGTCTCCCCACTCCCCTGCGAACTTTGGGTTATTCTTGAAAGATACGATTCTCCACACTTCATCCAACCTTTCCTGTCTCTTTGCGTACCTCTGGGTAATTTCTGGAAGGCAGCATCCTGCCATACACCATTGACTCTTCCTGTTTACCTGCTACTCCTCTGGTTCATTTCTGGATGGTACAATTGCCCCCAAAACATACAGCTTTCCCTATCTCCCCTCAGCAGTTGTGTCTCATTCCTAGAAGACAATACCCATGCAAACACATTTTCTATCTTCTCATGTTCCCACTGACTCTGAGAGTCATGCCTACTAGATATCATCTGCCTACACCACTCAATCTTCCTATCGCCACCCTAATACTGTGGGTGATTTTAGGATATCATTACCTCCCCATGCCCCTCCCCCAACAAATTCAACCTTCACCATCCCTTCCAGAGCTTGTGTCACATTCATGGAAGATATAATTCCCCCAATACTGTCCAATTTCCCCAATCTCCCCCTTGCACCTGTGGGCCATCACTGGAAGATATCATCACCTCCACACCATCTACTCTTGCTGCCTCCCCTCTAAACCTATGGCTAATTCCTGGAATATACCATATACCAACACCATCCAATCATAATGTCTCCCCTCAAGCCCTCATGGCTCATTCCTGGAAGATGTATCTTGCTACGGCATTCCTGTATTCCTGTCTCCCCCAGTCTCTGCTATGTCATTCCTGAATACCACCCGCCCACAACATCCATCCTTCCTGCCTCTCCCTACCACTACCCCTGTGGTTCATTCCTAGAAGATACTATCTCTCTAAACCGCTGTCTCCCCATGTCCTTGTGGGCCGTTCCTGGAAGATACCATCCTTCCATACCATCTACTCTTTTTGTCTCCCCAACCACCATACCTGTGGTTCTCTCCAAAGCCAATTCATGCCGTCTCTTGCTTCTCCTGTGGGTCATTCCTAGAAGACACCATCTCCCCACACCACCCACATTTCCTGCCTCCCCTAGTCACCACCTGTGTGGTTCATTCCTAGAAGATAGCATATTGCCACACCATCCAGCCTATTTCCCCCCTACTCCTGAGTCATATCTGGATGATACCACCCCCTCCCTAAGGCATCTACCCTTCCCTGTCTCCCCACAGTGCTTGTGTCACGTTCCTGAAAGATACTATACCCCTATACAAAACTATCCACTCCTCCCTGTCTTTCTGTTAGATATCATCCCCAGTCCCGTGTCCCCCCAAAGCACCACCAGTGTGGTTCATTCCTGGAAGATACCATCCTGCCACACCATCCACACTTCCTGTATCCCCCAGAACTCTAACCACCCTTGTGGCAGATTGCTGGAAGATACCATCTCTTAAATCCAATGTACTGTTACCTGCTGCCTCGGTGGGTCACTCTAGGAAGATACCATCAACATCCACCTTCCATCCTGTCTCCACCCCCACTACTGCAAGTGTGGCTCATTCCTGGAAGATAACATCCTGTCATACCATGCAACCTTCCTATTTTCTCCCTACCCCTCTGGGTCATTTTGAGATGATATCACCACATCTCCCCTTCCGTTTACCCACAGTGACTTATACCACATTCCTGAAAGATACTATCTCACCCCCCCCCCCACCCAACACTTCCACCTTGCCTTGTCTACTCTTTTGGGTTACTAGGAAGATGCCATCTCCACATACCTCTTCCTGTGTTCCCCCCCAAGCACCACCAGGGTGGCTTATTCCTGGAAGACACCATCTCTCATAACACAATCCATCCGGTATCCCTCTGCCCCTTTGGGTCATCCCTGGAATATACCATCATGGTCACCTTCCACACTTCCTGTCTGAGTCCCACTCCTTTGGGTCATGGATGGAAGTTATCTCCCCCACCACTCCCAACTCTTTGGGTCACTCCAGGAAAAACCATTCCTGCCAAAAAGTCAATGTTCTCTGCATCACTTGGCTCCTGTGGACCATTCCTGGGCAGTACCATTCCACCTCACCATCCACTTTTCACGTTTCCCTACTGTCCCTGTGACTCATTCCTGGAAAATATGCCCTGCCACACCAGTCATGCTTCATCTCCCTGTCCTGTCTCTCTGGGTCATTTCATAATGATACCATGCCAGCAACATCCCCCTGATGGTCTCCCCCACCACTCACAGTGTTGCTCATTCCTGGAAGATACCATCCTGTCACACCATGCAACCATCCTATCTCCTCACTACCCCTCTGATCATTTCAGGATGATACCACACCCTCCCCATCTTCTAGGCTTCCCTGTTTCCCTGCAGAGCCTTTGTCACATTCCTGATGTGACCCCCCCTCCAACACTAATCCTCTGGCTCATTCAATGATGATATCATTCCCCCATACTTCTTCTCTTACTGTTTTCCCCCACCACTACCCAAGTGTCTCATTCCTGGTAGATACCATTTTTCTATAAACCCAATGTACCCGTCTCCTCTGCGTCTGTGAATCATTCTTGGAAGATACCCTCCACCCATACCTTCTGCCATCCCCACCACTGTCATTTTGGCTCATTCCTGGAAGATGCCATCCTGCCACACCATCTAACCATTCTATCTCCTTGTTATCCTCTTGGTTATTTGGGGATGATACCACCTTCTTCCTAAAACATCTACCCTTCCCTGCCTCCCTGTAGTACTTGTGTCACACCCTGAAAGATACTGTATACCCCTTATATTCCTTATATTATCCAGTCTGCCTTGTCTCCTCCTTGGCTCTGTGGGTTATCTTGGAAGATACCATCTCCCTATCTCATCCATCATTCCCCCCTCCCCGAATTCTGTAGTTCATTAATGGAACATACCATCTCTTCTACTGTATTCATCCTTCCTATCTACCTTCTGCCCTGTGGATCATTCCTGTAAAATAACATTCGTCAAACCATCTACCCCACCAGTCTTCTCCCGACCCCAGTGGGTCATTCCTGGAAGATACCATGCCCCTCACGACCCCACCAGTGTGGCTCAATCCTAGAAGATATCATCCTGCCGCACCATCCTGTCTCCCCCATCCCTCTGGGTCATTGCTGTAAGTTATCTCCATCCACAACGTCTACCCTTCAGTTTTCCCCCATGACCCTGTGGATCGTTCCTGGAAGACTTCATTTCATCAAATCATCTACCCTGTCTTCTCCCACACCTGTGATTCATTCCCATAAGATATGTCCTACCACACCAGTCAGGTTTCCTGTCTCTCCCTTCTTCCTCTGGGTCATTCTTGAATGATATCATCCCAGCCAACATCCACCTTTCTTATCTCTTTCTGCCACCACCAGTGTGGCTCATTTCTGGAAGATACCATCCTGACACACCATGCAACCGTCCTATTTATCCACTATTCCTCTGGGTCATTTTGGTATCACTCCCTCACAAAACATCTACCCTTCCCTGTTTCCCCCCAGAAACTTAGTCACATTCCTGAAAGAGATAGCCCTGTCAACACTATCCACTCTGCCCTACTTCCCGCTACCCTTGAGGGTTATCAGGGAAGATACCATTTCTCCTACCATCATTCATCTTACTCTCCCAACCTTGTGGGTCACACCTGGAAAATATCATCTTGCCTCACCTTCCCCACTTCTTGTCTCTCCCAGCCTTCTGTGTCATTACTGGAATTTATTCCCCAAAACATCCACCCTTGTTATCTCCCCCCAACCTTTTGAATTGTTCTAGGAAGATACCATGTCCCTAGTCAGGCCAACATTCCCTGTGTCCCCTTAGCCCATATGCGTCATTCCTTGAAAATATATCCTGCCACGCCATTCATGATTCCTAACTCCCTACTAACCCCTTTGGTTCATTCCTGTATGATATCATCCCCAGTATCCACCCTTCCTGTCTCCCCCCACCACTACCCTTTTGGCACATTCCTGGAAGATACCATCTGCCTAAACTTATTTCCCTGACTTCTGTGGGTCATTCCTGGAAGATACCATCCACATACACCCTTACTGTCTACCACCCCCACCACTGCCACTGTGGCTCATTCCTGGAAGATACCATCTGCCTAAACTTATTTCCCTGACTTCTGTGGGTCATTCCTGGAAGATACCATCCACATACACCCTTACTGTCTCCCACCCCCACCACTGCCACTGTGGCTCATTCCTGGAAGATACCATCTGCCTAAACTTATTTCCCTGACTTCTGTGGGTCATTCCTGGAAGATACCATCCACATACACCCTTACTGTCTCCCACCCCCACCACTGCCACTGTGGCTCATTCCTGGAAGATACCATCTGCTTAACCTTATTTCCCTGACTTCTGTGGGTCATTCCTGGAAGATACCATCCACATACACCCTTACTGTCTACCACCCCCACCACTGCCACTGTGGCTCATTCCTGGAAGATACCATCCTGCCATTCAACTATCACATCTCCCCTCTACCACTCTGGGTCACTCTACTCCCTCACCAAAACATTTACCCTTTGCTGCCTCCCTGCATTGCCTGTGTCATATTCCTGGAAGACACTAACATCCCTTACATTATCCACTCTGTCTTGTCTTGGCCCTATGGGCCATCCTGGCAGATCCCATACACCTAGCTCATCCATCATCCCCCTCCTTCCTCAATCTTGTAGTTCATTCCTGGAAGATACCATTTCCTCCATACCATCCACCCTTTATATCTACCCCCTGCCCTGTAGCTCATTCCTATAAAATATCATTCCATGAAACCATCTACCTACCTGTCTCACCCCTACTTCTGTGGCTCATTCCTGGAAGATAACATCCTCCTACACGGTCCATCTTTCCTGTTTACTTAACCCCACACATCCTGAAGACCATTCTTAGAAAATACCATCCTGCCTCACTATCTTTATTTCCTATCTCCCCTGACCCCTTTGAATCATTACTGAAAGATATTTCCCTCCACAACCTCATGTCACCCCCCATCCCCCTGTGGCTCATTCCTGGAAGATACCATCCTGGTACACCTTTCTAAACCCTCTGGTTCATTTTGGGATGATACCACCTCCTCCACAAAACATCTACCCTTCTCTGAGTCCCCAGGGTGTCTGTGTCACATTCCCAAAAAGTAACATCCCCTGCCCTCAGAAACACATTATACACCCTGACCTATCTCCCCCTTGGCCTTGTGGGCCATCCTGGAAGATACCATCCCTACCCTTTCTGTGTTCCCCCCAAACACCACCAGGGTGGCTTATTCCTGGAAGAGTCCATCTCTCTAAATACAATCTACCATATTTTCTTCTGCCCCTTTGGTTCATTCCTGGAAGATACCACCCCACTAAATCATCTATCCTAGTTGTCTCTCCCAATTCTTGAAGGTCATTCCTGGAAATACCATCCTGGTCACCTTCCACACTTCCTGTCTCCTCCCACCTCTCTAGGTCATTGATGGAAGTTATCCCCCCTCCCCAAATATCCACCCTTCCTGTCTCATCCCTGACCCTTTGGGTCGCTCCAGGAAGAACCATGCCTGCAAACAAGCCCACTTTCCCTGAATCCCGTAGCTCATGTGGACCATTCCTGGAAGGTATATCCTGCCACACCAGTCATGCTTCCTCTCTCTGCCCTCTGCCTCTGGGTCATTCCTGTAACATGCTGTGAGTCATTATTGGAAGAAACCATGACATCTCACCATCCACCCTTACTTTCTACCCCTTACTACTGCCAGTATTGTTTATTCCTGGAAAATACCATCCTGCCACACCACCAAACCTTCCTATGTATCCTCTGTCCTGTGGACCATTCCTGGAAAATTCCATTTTGCCAAATGATCTACACTACCTGTGTCCCCTCTACCCTTGTGGGTCATGCCTGGAAGAGACCATCTCCCTCACCCCATCCACCTTTGTATCTGCCCCTTCCCTGTGGATCATTTCTGGAATACATCATGCTGCCTCACCATATATGTTTCCTGTCTCCTCACCAACCCTCTGGGTCATTGCTGGAAAATTCCCCTTCCCCTAAGATACCTACCCTTCTGGCTTCCCCTTTGACCTTTTGGGTAGAAGATACCATCTCTATCCACACAAACCAATCTTCCCTTTCTCTCCCCAGGGAGAGAGAGAAATCGTTGGAAAATTTCATTCTCCCCCCGACCCCACCTCCCTACCACACACAGGCACTATCTAATGTTGCCTGTTTCCCCTTGATCCTATAGGCCAATCCTGGAAGATACCATAACCTCACAGGAATCCATCCTTGTTCCCCACTCCCTAACACTGTGGGGGCATTCCTGGAAGATGCAACCAAGCCACACCACTCGCTCTTCCTATCTCACCCTTGCCCTTTTTGTTCATTTCTGGAAGACATAACCTGGTAATACCAACTATACCTCCATCTCCCCACTACATCTCCAGGTTGTTGGTGGATGATATCCCTGCAACATATACCTTTTCTGTCTTCCCTTTACCCCTTTGGGTCATTCATAAAAGATACCATCACATCAACCTTTTTGATGTGATGGTATCACATCAAAAAGGTTGATGGTACCACATCATCAACCTTTTTGTCTCCCCCACTATCCTAGTAGCTCATTCATGGCAAACACCATCCACTATATTTGTCTCCCCTCTTAACCTGTGGATCACACCTGGAAGATACTATCTTCCTTCCCCATCAATCCTCCCTATCTCCCCCTAATCCCTGTGGCTCATTCCCAGACAATAAAGTTCCCCAATGCCATCCACCCTTCCAGTCCCCATCTCCCTTGTTTTCGTGGGTCATTCCTAAAACACCATCCATGTTTCTCCATTATCCCTTTCTCCCTTCTTGCCCCGGTAGGTAATTTTTGTAAGATATCATTCCCTCCTCCCACCAACACTGTCCAACCTTCCCTACCTCCCTTTGACACTGTGTATCATTCTTAGATCATACCATATGCCCCACAACTATCAACCCTATGGGTTACCCCTGGAAGCTACCATTTCCACCACACCATCCACCCTTCCTGTCTCTCTCTTGCCCCATGGCTTATTCCTGGCAGATACTATCCCCTCAACTTCATCCACTCTTCCTTTCTCTCTCCTGTCCCTGTGTGTCATTCCTGGAAGATACCATCACCCTACATTGTTCACTGCCCCCTGCCCCTGTGGCCCATTCTTAGTTGATGCACTTAGTTTCAGATTAAAGATTGCTTCATCAAAGAATGCTTCCTTTACCCTCAGACCATGTAATTTACAGGAACTCTCCTAGTTCTTATGTAATTGTGTTCAAGGTCAGTGCTTGCTAGAAGAACATAAACTCCATGAGGGTAGGGGCTATTCCTGAGAAGCTCACCCCCCCCATTCCTCAGTGCCTGGTATGGTGCCTTCACATAGTAGGCCCCACATAAACTAATAACACATGGTCTAATTGAAAAGATTATATAACATATTTTTTACTAGTACAGACTAGCTTTCCTCTCATTTCCTAGTATTCTACATCTATATGAGATTATCTTTTTATTTTATTTTAAGTTCCAGGATACATGTGCAGGTTTATTACATAGGTAAATATGTGCCATGGTGGTTTGCTGCACCTGTCAACCCATCACCTAGGTATTAACCCCTACATGCATTAGCTATGTATCCTGATACTCTCTCTCCCCTAACCCCCTGACAGGCATCAGCGTGTGTTGTTCCCCTCCCTGTGTCTGTGTTCAACTCCCTCTTATGAATGAGAACATGCAGTATTTGGTTTTCTGTTCCTGTGTTAGTTTGCTGAGGATGATGGCTTCCACCTTCATCTATGTCCCTGAAAAGGATATGATTTCATTCTTTTTTATGGCTACATAGTATTCCATGGTATAAATGTACTATCTTTCCAAACTGCTTTTGTAGGCAACCTTTCCATAATATGAAAACACAATTATTGATTTTATTGATCATATAACACTTTCATTAAAAGAAGTTCTACTTCATTCACCTACTTTTCTTAATTTTTAGATTCATTTTCTGTTCTAACCTACTTTGAAGTGCTAAAGTGCCCTCAATATTGCTACTGACTGAAAGATTACTACGTTACCTCTTAACTTTTTTTCTGTAAGTTGTTAAGAAAAGCACTGCAGTTCAAGGCAGGATATAAAAGACAAGAAGGAAAGATAAAAAGGAAATTTTGTATGGTCAAATCTACTTACGCTGTCCAGCAGATTTTATCAATGAGCTCTTTCATAGTCATTTTGTCCCATTCGTTAGCATGTGGGGCCTCCCAGGGAGCCTCAGCTGGAATCTGTAGAGAAAGGAAGTCCCCCACTCAGGTGTGATAGTAACTGCTGCCTCCTCTTAGGAAGGCCCTCATAAGAACCTCCGAAAATGGGTCTCTTGGTCTCTGTGTTGAAATGTGTGATTGGTATGGAATTCTATATAGAGACAGGGAGTGGGGTAGGGTTCTTTGGATTCTGTCCTAATGCCATTGCCAAAACAATAATAATAGTGATAGTATTATATATGTCTATGCACAAATTTATATTAATTATTATCATGATGGTGATTATCATCATCATTATTATTGAAACCTAATACCCATTTTATGTCCCAAATTCAAGTTTGAGAGATTGATGTTACAGAGCCTAAGACTAAGTAAAAAAGCTTTGGGGTGGCAAATCCTACTCTCCTTTACTATCTAAAATGGCATTACAGGCAGACAGACAACTGTAAGTAGAGATACTTGGCAAAAATATGTCAGATAAATGCTCAGTAGCATAGAATTGAAGGCACACAGGCATTTGTATAAGAGACTAGGTTGGTATGCTCATTCCCTTGCTATGAGGTCTTGGGTAAATTGCATAATGTCTGGGCACTCATTTTTCCCATTTGTCAAGTGGAAATACTACCAACTTTGCAGAGTTTGGGTACGTTGGAAATGATATGCATTGGTGTACGGAGCAATGTTCCCTGCACCATTTAAGGATATTAAACAGTTGCCATTGTTATTTCAGTAATGGGTCATGTGCAAACTGAACACATTTTACCTCCTTTCCCATGTTATCCATAGTTCTCCACAAGTTGTTATAATCCAAATATGCAATAGGGTTCCATACCGGAGGGAAGGCCCCCCGAAATGGATATGTTTTCCCCTAGAACATAAAAGCAAACAGAATTAATCCAAAAGAGCAACACCTTAAATTTGAATGGTATTCTAAAACAACAACAAAAAAAGCAACCAACCTAAGACTTTCAAAGTAACCAGACCCTCTACTGTGCCAGAAACATTCCCTTTGGTGGGAACTGAATACATTATACCTATACAGGACCCAATTTAATAAGATGTGCAAAATCTCCCTGGTACTGTGTTGGCTGGTTTTAATTTACAGGAAATAATAGATTTAAATGTATTTCTATTTATTTGGAAATTATACATAAATAAACGTAGCACATCCTAGTATCTAATGCTGGTGCTACGATATTCTCAACTCCTGAATTCCCATCTAATCGCTTGGGAAAGCTGTTCCCACTTAGACGGGAGCAGGATGACGACATGGAGGACTGCCTTTAGACCACATATAGGACAGGAATAGCAAAATGGAATATCTCATACTGTGTTTTGAGGTCTACAAAGGGTTAATAAAGACAGGCTAGATTACAGACTATGCCTGACGTAAAGAATCAGATTATTAGCAGTGTAGAATATCAGGCACTTGCCACCGTGGGCTCCTAAACATCCATTCCCCTTTCCTGGTAGTATCCTGGTTTCTTTCTGGAAAATTACCTCTCTTCCTCCTCTTTGTATAGCTGTGTAGTGAGGATGGTCTCAGCTACCAGCTCCCATTACAGAAAATGATAGGTTAGATTTTTTTTCTCTCTCACCACATCCCTACCCCCAACTCCTGGAATAGCCTGGCTATAGAGCCTGTTATCTGAGCTTGGCCGGTCACCTTCTCAGAGGACTCTGATGATGGAGTGGGTCACCTACATAGAGAAGAGAGTGGACTGTGGGTTTTCTTTCCCCATGGCCTAGTGCTGAACAGATGCTTCCTGCTACAAAGACCATGGCTATGGTTCCTGCCCCTAACTTGCCAGAGCTCTCATGCTCTCTGCTCATTCTCAAGTGTGGTCCTCCAGCCTCACATCAGTTCTGTGGGTCCTCTCATTTACTTTCAGCAAATTCCCTCTTGTTAGCCTGAGTTGGATTCTATTGCTTGGTACCAAGACCTCTAACATGAAGATGGCTCATTCATTATTAGAAACCATTAACTTCATTTCATTGTGTAACAGCCAAAGTGCTAAGAAAAGCAAGGGTGAGTAGAGGTGAATCCTTAGGAAATAGACCAGAAATGGGTAGTTTAGAAGACCTTATTTGCCAATTTAATTTCTTTTACTTTAAAAATAAATGTCTTATAAATCTTCATAAGGTCAAAATCTTTTCTAACAGTATAATTTGCATGATAATTTGATTTTTTAAATTAAAGAAATCACTTGTAGAAAGGCTACTGCATGCAATGCACAATATTGAGAGCTGTGTTGGATTTTTAAAAGGGCTAAAACAAAACTCTTGACCATCAGGGCAAGGACACAAGACATAGCAAGCACGTGTATGCACACCTCCTAACTGAGAAAGAATATATGGCAGCCATTAAGTGACAGAGAAGTAGTTTTCCCTTCCATATAGCAAATTCAAATAACCTTGGCAGACTATGTGATCTGGTTTCTTATCTGAAAATGCTACATTGTAATGCTACAATATAACGTTTTGAGACTCCAAATCCTTTATCATCATCACTAACATTTATTGAGATCCTTCTCCATGCCTGCACTGGCTGAAGCCCTTTATATGCATTATCTCATGCAATGCTTACTCCAACCCTGTGAAGGCAAGCACTGTTGATATTTCCATTTTATCAACGAGGAAACTAAAGCCCAGTGGAAGTAGTTAGTACATCATAGAACAGAAATTTCCTGCTTCCAAAGCCATTGCTCATAAAAGATGCCTTCTTGCCTCCTGTATAGTTGAAGGAATGTGGAGATAGGTTTCTTCTAGAGGCATTTTTAAACTTCTCAACTTCCGCTTTCCCAAAAGAAAGAGCACTTTAAAATGTGAAACTTACAAATCTTCCACATGTACCTTTTCTGTTTCTAAGGAGTAAAAATAGAGACTAAGAAGCTCCAGGGGTAGAAGATGACCGCTGAGGGAACATAACCAACTTTGGAAAATGCCAATACATACTCAGAGAAATGAGCAAAGATATTTTACATAGAACACAAAAATAGCAATGGAGAAGAGAGGGGCTGAGGTTAAGAAACAGTTCAGGGGCAGCCTCAGAGCAGCTGGTCCTTGTTGTAATTCCTCCCTTAACTGAAATCTGGAAAAACTGACATTTTCCTCTGTAAAGTGCATGTATAGTCAAGGAATAGTCTAATATAAAACTGATCTTTGCTTTGGAAAAAATATTTTATTAAAAAACATAAATATTCTCTGGGAGGCTGAGGCAGGAGAATCGCTTGAACCCGGGAGGCAGAGGTTGCAGTGAGCCGAGATCGCACCACTGCACTCCATCCTGGGTGACAGAGCAAGACTCTGCTGTCTCAAAAAAAAAAGAAAAAGAAAAAGAAAAGAAAACAAGAAGACCATAAGGGCCCATAACATAAACTTCTTTGCTGTTGATAAAAGCACCAAGTAGATAAAGAATTCCATTAATTAGTTTTACCCCTATCAGTTTCTGACTTCTCTGTTCTCATTTCACAGAAAACCCAAACCTGCTAAAAAGAAATACATGTATGTGGGGAACACGTTTGCATGTGCAAATCCCTGAAGTAGTGCAGTAGGAGGGCCTGGTAGGTGTCTCTTGGCTGAGCGAGAACTGCCTGACAGTGTCTATCCTCTCAGTCTCCAAAATGTGTTTCTATAGTTTTCTCACCAAAGTTTCAGCAGTTTCTCAATACTAAGCCACTTCTCAGTAAGGAATGCCTTCATGACCTAAGAGGGTGAGGCAGGGGCTCTGGGAATACTTCCAAATGATGACTGCTCTTTGAAAAGAAAAGGAAAAACATCTAGAGTAATGGTCAAGTTCATTTTGTACCTATACTCTGAAAGCTTGCTAGTTTTCCAAAGTGGACTTTATCTCTAAAGGGCAGTGTCTTTCATACAGCAGAAATTGTTGATTCAAACAGAACGCAATGTCCCTGGAACCATGCCCCAAGCACTTAAATCCCTTTGAGAAACTACATCATAATAACGGGAGACTATTGCCAGGAGATGGCCATTTATGGCTCCCACATAATCCTTTATTGTTGGTCCTGTAAGATAAGCCAAGTTTACAGTAAGAAAAGTAGCATTTCCTGATTGAAACATTGGAGAGCTTAATCTCTCTGTACTTTTGTATTTTAGTTAAGGAAAAGAAAATCAGCATTATTAGAATACCAGAGGTCACTGGGGAAGCTGCCAAATATCCTTGTTTAATCATCTTGAAAATAAAGAGCTATCTTCCAGATTAATTCAGAAACATGCCTGTCCAGCTTATATGAATACCTCAAGACCCTTCTAGTTCCATTGTTTTGTAACAAAGCCTATAAGAGAAATCTTTTGATGATTTATTTTCTATAGTTTACAACAATGATTTAAATTTTAAAATCATCTAAGAAGAGACCCATTAAATAGGATGTCAGTATTGTGTGGTATTAATAGTTAACAAAAGCATTATCTTTCTCTTTCCAAATGCAGGTATCCAAGCTCTCTTCAAACATACATAGCTTCACTCTATCTAGAAAAAGCCTTCATACACTACAGGGAAACATCTGTCCTTTTCATTTGTCATCCTCTTTGCATTCTTTTAACAGTCCCACTCAAATGATGCCCTCATTGCCTTCATATGTTTGTTTTCTAAAATCTGACTTGTATCCTCAAAAGTCTATGGATGCCCTTTTCTCTGTGGTCACCAATGAGCTCCTTTTAGCCAGATATGAAGGGATGTATGCATCCCATTAGCACTTGGCTGCATCTAACACCACCCCATCAGATAGTGCTAGTTGTCCCAAGTCTCAACCTAGTTCAAGACTCCTCCTTCCATGATCACTGAATCCCCCACAGTCTGATCCTTAGCCTTTTCCCTTCCTTCTCCCCACCCCTTTCCCATTTCCCTGGGGAACTCATCTACTCTCAAATTTGTTATTATATTTGCACAGTCTTATGGTTTGCATTTTTCATGCCTCTGCTCCCTCTATGTTTATGAATACCAAATTATCTATAACCTCTCACACCATTTAAAGGGCTGGCAGCACATTCCTATGTGTTTGCTTATGACCTGGTATTTCATCATATTCTCAGCCTCTGTCTAAAGACTTGTACAACTACCAACTAATTCAATGGGCACCTGAGTTGTGCAGTCCCATCTGTGGAAAAAGAGAACTATTAAACTCAGTTATAAATGATGCCATACCATCAACAATGAAGGGCTTTATTTTTTTTCAGATAGGATCTTGCTCTGTCACCCAGACAGGGGTGGAGTAGTGTGATCACAGCTCACTGCAGCCTCAAATTCTCAGGTTTAAGTGATCCTCCTGCCTCAGCCTACCAAGCAAGTTGGGACTACAGGTGTGTGCCACTATGCACGGCTAATTTTTGTATTTTTATTTCTTTGTAGAGATGGAATTTCACTTTGTTGCTCAGACTGATCTTGATCTCCTGAGCTCAAGTGATCCTCCTGTCTTGGCCTCCCAAAGTGCTGGGATTACAGCCATGAGCCACTGTGCCTGACCCCAATAGTGAAGGGTTTTAAAATAAATTTATGTCATATTTTCCAAGGGATTCGAGTTATACACAGAAATTACAAACAAAACAGTTAAGATAGAAACAATATGAGTTCTTCTGGAGCCTTTTGTGTAATTAAAGATAATTGACAGAGTTTTTAAAAGAACAGTTTTCCTGTTTCACAGATGCCATTAACTCAGGAGAAACAGGCAGTTTGAAAAAAGATGAAAATGTCACACTGTGAGGACAAATAGCTATTTAACAGCTTTGTTAACATATTATTCACATATCTATAATTCATCCATTTATAGTGTACAATTCAATGGTCTTTGGGATATTCACAGAGTATGCAACCATCATCACATCTCATTTTAGAACATTTTCATTACCCCAAGAAGAGACCCTTATTGTCTTTTTAGTTTCTTGATAGTACACAAATGACAAAACTTCAAAAACTTTTTTTGATGAAGACAAATTTATCTATTTTTTCTTCTGTTGCTTGTGCTTTCAGTATCATTAAATAAATCACTGCCTAACTCACAGAGGTTTATTATTTTTTCTTCTAGGTGTTTTATAGTTTTAGCTCTTGTAGTTAGGTCTAAAGTAAGTTAAGGTTTGTGTACAGTATGAGAAGAGGTCCAACTTCATTATTTGCATGTGGACATCCAGTCGTTCCAACACCATTTGTTGAAATGACTATTTTTTTTGCCCTGAGTTGTCTTGCTACGCTTGACAAAAATCAACTGGCCATAAATGTAAGGGTTTATTTCTGAAATCACAGTTCTACTCCATTTACCTAGATGTTTATCTTTATACAAGTACACATTGTTTTCATACAAGTATGCATTGTTTTAGTACACTAGCTTCATAGTAAGTTTTGAAATCAGGAAGTGTGGGTCCTTCAAATTTGTTCTTATCTTTTAAAACTGCTTTGGCTATTTTGGGTCTCTTGCATTTACATATAAATTTTAGGATCAATTTCCCTATTTCTGCAAAAACAGTCAGCTGGGATTTTGAAAGAGATTGTGTTAAAAATGTAGTTCAGTTTGGGAAGTATTGTTGCCCTAACAATATTAAGTCTTCTGATCCATAAACACAGGATACCTCCATTTATTTATATCTTTAATTTATTTCAATGATATTCTGTAGTTTTAGGTATATAAGTCTTGCACTTCTTTGGTTAAATTTATTCCTAAGTATTTTATTGTTTTTTGATGCTATTTTAAGTCAAATTGTTTTCTTAATTTCATTTCAGATTGTTCATTCCTACTGTATAGAAATACAATTTATTTTTGAATATTGATCTTTTATCCTGCAACCTTGATGAACTTGTTTAATAGTTCTATGAGTTGTTTTAGTCAGTATCAGGATTTTCTATATACAAGATCATGTCATCTGCAAATACAGACAATTTTTATCCTTCCTTTACAATCTGGATGACTTTTATTTGTATTTCTTGCCTAAGTGCCCTGGCTAAAATCTCCAGTACCATGTTAAATACAAGTAGCCAGAGTAAATCTCTTTGTCTTGCTCCTGATTTTAGAAGGAAAGCTTTCAATCTTTTACCTTTGAGTATTATGGTAGCTGTGGGTTTTTTGTAGATGCCCTTTATTAGGTTGAGAAAGTTCTCTATTCTTAGTTTTTCTAGCGATTTTATCATAAAAGGGTGTTGAATTTTGTCAAATGTTTTTGCTGTATCTGTTGAGTTGATCATGTGCTATTGGTCCTTTATCCTATTAATATGATGGTGCATTACATTATTGGATTTTTGTATGTTAAACTAACCTTGCATTCCTGGAATAAATCCCACTTAGTCATGGTGTATAAACCTTTTAATATATTACTAGATTCAGTTTGCTAGTATTTTCTTGAAGATTTTTGCATCTCTATATAGGGATATTGGTTTGCAGTTTTCTTGTGATGTCTTTGACTGGTTTTGTTATTCATGATAATACTGGCCTCATAGGATGAATTGAGAAAATCTTTCCCCAACTTGTATTTTTTGGAAGAGTTTATAAAGAATTGGTATTAATTCTTCTTTAAACTTTTGGTAAAATTTACCAGTAAAGCCATTTGTGTCTGGGTTTGTTTCTGTGGGAGATTTTAAATTACTAATTCAATCTCTTTTCTTATTAGAAGTCTACCAAATTTTCTATTTATTCCTGAGTAGTTTTGGTAATTTGTGAACCTAAATTTCTAAAAACACTTGCTGTGTTAGCATCTCTCACTCTGAACTTTACAGTTGTTACATGAAAATAGTTTCCATGGTCATAAATCTGGGAAATCCTGGTTTGTGTTCAATAGTCTTTTTTATTGCCAGACTTCCTAGGACTCCTAATTTGTTAATGGACATCTTGACTATCAAAGATAGGAACAGAACATGGAGCACTTCCAAAAGTTATCTGACCACCAAATGCCCTCTTTTTGCAAAGCATTTTTAAGATTAATGTTGCTTAGAAAACACTTGAGAAATATTCCCCTAGGCATTCTCCACATTCTGGCTTGCACTGGCAGAAGCATGACATAACACAGGAAAACATGTGATGAAAGAGGAGCTGTGATAACCAGAATATTTATTTTCCAAATGTTACACATGGGAATACAATTTCATTTGTATCCCTTCTGGACAAATGGGCACATCATTTCACGACACTGAATCAAATAGGAGAAAGGAAGGAAATTGCTTGTACATCTAGCTAAAATTGCAAGTGCATCATGGGCTTCATGCTGAGTGTCTGTCCTTAGCCCATCCTCCTTGTAACAAGGCAGTGCAGTGAGAAAGTACATCAGAGCAGGTAGAGAGGGCCAAGGGCAAAGCAGAGCTTCTTGTCAGCTAAGCTGTTAATTGAGTGCATTCACTTGAGTATCACAGTGTCTGGGAGGATGTAGCCCTGCCCCCTATTACTGGATGAAGTTACTTCAGTGATGGCAATATTACCATGATGGCAGAGATTGGATGATGGCATGGAATGAGAGTGGATGAACTAAGACCCATTATACTCTCAGCACAATCTTCCCAGCATTTAAACATCAGAAAAGTATTTTTTCTTAAATCTACAGATTGGGAAAAGTCACAGAAACTCAGGACTACTCCACTGATGGATGCTCAAATAATTATGTCAATTAGTGATTGCACCTATATCTGTGTCCCGGGGTCCACTTTTGTCACCCACTGCTGGTCTGCAAATGTGAACCAGAGTGATTTCCTCCCATTGTCTTTGAAGCCTGATTTTATTTCAGAGACATTTATCTGCTAGATATGGCTATGGAAACTAGGCTACTGTGTACTTTGGCAATACACAAAACTAAATCTCAGCTTGAGGTTCAGTGTTTATCATTTGAGTCTTACAAATTACAGGAGAGCTATGGGAATAAAAGGTAACGGAATAGTTTACTAATCATTCTCTTTGTTTGAAAAACCTCACATGAGAAGTCTTCTTAATGAAAATGACTCAGTTTCACAGCCTTCAGGATCAAAGCATTCATTACACTGAACTATAATCAACACTCAAACTTTCTGTGATTCCATCCAGAATTTTCTTCTTCTGGTTACATGAAACCCAAACACAAAGCAAAAACTAAAATGAAGTGCTATGAAAATAATACTGGACTGTCAAATATCAGGTATTGACATTATTATCATTATTTGTCTCTTTTCGGTTTGAAGCTCTGTGTTTCCAAAGGTTAGTAATTAACTAGGCTTTTATGTCTGTCCATCTCCCTCTTACTTCTGTAGGACCTTGAACCACTCTCATTATTGTAACTTTCTCTTATCTCTAATGTAGGAATAACTGTCACTTATTAAAACTCTGAGGCCCAGTAGGTTTTCAAAAGGTATCTGTTCATTGAATACTGACATAGAGATGAAAAAGGTTTTGAGTCTTCTCGTGATACAGAGGGCTACATGGCAGCATCGATCCCAGCAGATTGGGCATGATGAGGCAATGACAGAAAAGATTTTCCAGCTGGGTCAACATGTGATCATGGGACAACTGAATTTCCCTTCTTCAGCCCAGAATGGACTAGATATGGGATTCATTGGACGTTAGAGGGTGTTTAAGATTTCAACTGTTAGAAGGCTACTTTGCCAAAGTTTGAAAATTAAAGATCAATGATTATTTCGATTGGAGTAGGGTCTTCTGGCGGGGGTGAGGGACAAGGGTTGCAGAGGAAAAAATAGGAAGTAGAAAGCAAGGAGGAAGGAGGAGATTTTAACCTCTGAGAGGCAACTACATTCTAACCTGAAAGGTCAGAACCTCCAGGAGTTCAGTTATCATAGATACTAGAGCAATTTCTCTTGAGGAGGCTGCTCATATAGTGTTTAATTTCATTTACAAAATTCTCTTGGCCACTAATCCAAATGCTGAGGCCCCACATGATTATGTGTGATCGCAAAGTCCCACAGCCTGAGTGTGAAAGAAATCCTTTGTGTCTGACGTAACCCCCTTTCTACGCTGCCAGTGGGAGGGTGATGGTAGGCTACCTCTCAGTGAATGGTTGGAAAACAATTCCTGTAGTGAATTAGTCCCTATTAGAAATCAATGGAAGGAAGTTGAAAGGGGTTCTGTTGGATGGATGGCAGTGACAGTGGTACAACAACATGGATGTACTTAATGCTACTGAATTAACTGTATACCTAAAAACGGTGAAGATGATAAATTCTACATTAGTGTACTTTAACAATTTTTTTAGAAGCAAAAAATGAGTGGAAGAAAAAATCTAAGAATTAACCTTATTTTGCTACATAATGGGTTGTTACTGAGTAGGAACTTTATATTTTTGAAAGCAAATCTGAGATGTAACCTTGAGAGTTTACAGGAAGAAGGAGCCTCTGAGAGGAGATGGAGAATGCTGACTTAGCTCTCTAAACAGAGCAAAGCTTTAAGAGTAATTCTGCCATTAAGCTCTCTGGGAACTCACAAGCAGCAAATGAAGTCTTTTCAAAGTGAGGAGTAAAGAAGAATGGAAGTTACTAAAAACTATTTTTTACCGGCTACCTTCATATATCTTTATGCTGGATACTGGATAGATCAAACTGAAAATATGTAAACATTTTTAGTCTCTCTGCTTTTAAAATCTACTTACAATTGTAACTGAGAGAAGAAAGCAATCCCTCCTGTATTGCTTCATTTCTATCATCAAAACAGAATTTCTTATCCTGAGCACAGGCTTGTTGCCACCGCTTGCTTGTCCTTACCTAACTGGTGTTTTTTTTTTTTTTTTTTTTCTGTCTTCTACCCTGACTTATACAAATTAGTAATACTTATCAACAACCACTTTAAATCCTTTCTTTTTTTGTCATCTTAAAAATCAGGCAGGATATAATGGCATAAAATAAAATATTGATCAATACGTGGTCCATACTTGGAATAATAAGTTCACATGAACCATTTAACAAAAAGAATATTTAGCCAGCAATTTCAAACCATGCCTTAGACCTCTAGACTTAGTATTTTAACAAAATAATAGAATCCATCTGTGGTCTTCAGTCTGCTGAGGCTAACTGGGACGCTCTGGGGACTGTTTAGCTGCCAGGTGTTCACTGATGGCCAGAGGACCTCTCAGACTACAGCTCAGGGTGCAAGAGAAGAAGCAACCTTGTGAATTGTGCCACATGCAGCTCCCAGGAACTACCACCCCTACATCCACAGGAGTCTCTGTTTCCAAAGTGGCATCTTAAACTCCAGAGCCTGCTGGGATAAAGTGATTTTGTCATATCTTAGAGCAGTCTATTAGAAGGGTTCACAAGTTAACTTTGGAATAAAAACCAATGTATTGTAACCCACAGAACACTGGGCTCAGAGTTGGAAGGTCACACTTTGTCTCCTAAGCTCTCTGAGTTGGGAAAAATAATGCTTATTACTCCTAGGACCATTGGGAAGCTCAAATGAGGTAAAACATGTATAGGCACATTACAGATGGAAGACAATATTAATAGCATGGAATCAGGAGGGATGAATTTAGGTGTTCAAAAGAAAGGAGGCAAATACACAGCAAGCAACATCCCTACAAGGATTTAACCCTTTCCGCTTCCTGAGTTTCCTCCTGAGAGGGGTTGAAAGTAAAAATATAGCTTTCTTTGAGGACAAAAGAAACATGTTCTGTGAGTTGGTATGGAAAAGGTGCTAAAAGAAAATGAAATGTCCCCATCCAAAAGAAACCCTAAGGCTGGGCATGCTGGCTTATGCCTGTAATCCCAGCACTTTGGGAGGCCAAGGTGGGTGGATCACGAGGTCAGGAGTTCGAGACCAGCCTGAGCAATGTAGTGAAACCCTGTCTCTACTAAAAATACAAAAAATTAGCCAGGTGTGGTGGCAGGTGCCTGCAGTCCCAGCTACTCAGAAAGCTGAGGCAGGGGAATCACTTGAACCCGGGAGGTAGAGGCTGCAGTTAGCCGAGATGGCACCACTGAACACCAGCCGGGGCAACCAAGTAAGACTCAGTCTCAAAAAAAAACAAAAAAGAAAGAAAGAAAGAAAGAAAGAAAGAAATTATATTATAAGCAATGGGTCAAATTCTATTAGAAGCAAGGGGTTATATCTGGTAAGCATTAAGACAAACTCTTGCTTTCTACATGGCCTTCTGGCTAAAACCATGTTTTCTTCTTAGCAACAACAAAATTAACTTAGTATTCCAGAACACACACATCGAGAAAAGCCTTTGATTTCAGACGTTGGCATAGAAACCTGGAGTAAAGGGCTGTGGGAAGAATAGAACCAATACTTACAAAAAAAAAAAAAAAAAAGCCTATGTTGTTTTAAATAAATCTTTATCACACCATTCTCTAAAATCAAATATGTGGTATCTCTTCATAGTCTCTGCTTTTATTTAGAGAGGATGTGAAAAGCAAGAAGAAAGTGAGAATGCGCGTAATTGTCAATTTCTCTTTTGAAGTAGCCTCTGCAAAATGCCTTGCTCCATTTCTGGCTGGCTTCTCCTGCTCTACACTCCTCACTCTACCTGTATTATATGATGTGGGGGAAACTCAGGGAAAGCAAAAGAAAAAAAAAATAGAATCCAATATTTTCATTTTTTCTGCAAGACATGGCACTGCAAAATTTAACAAAAGATCTCTACAACTCAATGAAAAACACTCATAATGATGGAGCATCTTATTTACTAATGCAAGCAATGAATCAATCCACTTGGCATTCAGGTCCATCTGCTTCCTTTATGCCATACAGAAGAAAAGAACTGATAAAGAGAATGTTTTATTTTATTTACTTATTTTTAAAATTATATATTTTTAAAAAAATCGTAGCAATGGGGGTCTTACTATATTGTCCAGGCTAGTCTCAAGCTTCTGGCTCAAGCAATCCTCCTGCCTCAGCCTCTCAAAGTGCTGGGATTACAGGCATGAGCCACCATGCCCAGCCAATAAAGAGAATGTTTTAAACCTATCTAGCTATTGCTTCTTGGATTTTTGGCTAAGATCAAGTGTACAAAATATTTAGCTGATGCCATTTAAGAATCTACCTTTAAGGTTCACAACAATGTGATTTATTTATATTAATTTCACAAATCAGATCTAATCTCCCCAATAAAACTATGTCAGATCCACAACATTCATAAAAGCTGCTCACTGTAGAAACCAGTCGGGAATCTATTATATAAGAATCAGAATCTAGGCCGGGCACAGTGGCTTACAGCTGTAATCCCAGCACTTTGGGAGGCCGAAGCGGGCAGATCACAAGGTCAGGTGTTCAAGACAAGCCTGGCCAATGTAGTAGAACCCCGTTTCTATTAAAAACACAAAAATTAATCGGGCATGGTGGCACATGCCTGTAGTCCTAACTACTTGGGAAGCTGAGACAGAAGAATTGCTTGAACTCGGAAGGCGGAGGTTACAGTGAGCCAAGATCGCACCGCTGCAGTCCAGCCTAGGTGACAGAGCAAGACTCCTTCTCAAAATAATATAAAAGAATCAGAACCTAGTAAACCAGAATTAGAAGAGGGATTCTATTCACAAGATCCATGAAGAATCCAGATACAAATGTTAGCTAATATTTATTTACTGTTCTTGTTTACTTGTCTTCTCTCTTTAGATTAGAAGGACTATCAGGGCAGAAATTTTGATCATTTGTCCACCACTCTATCCGCAGCCTGGAACAATATCTGATACAGAGTAGATTTTGCTCTGTAAATACTTATACATTTATCAAATATATAAACATAAATATTAAGCAATGAATGAATTTAGCATATTGATGTTAGTCCTCTAAATGAAGTAGACAGGCATTGTCTCAGGGAAGGAAGGGATTGGGTAGAGGAAACACTACTAAGGTGTATTCTCAGTATTTATCTGAGAGGCTCAGGCTTGGAGCTGCACACTGTCTTGTCAAAACTTGTACTGTAAACATAATCTAACAAAGGTAATAAGTAGTTCCTTGGTGAACAGTAAAAGTCATCCTAGAATAAGCTGAGACGACGTGTTACTGACTGCTGACAGTGTTTAAACAATTTAAACATTCTTTAAGGTTTTACACTGAGAAAATTTTAGAGCTGAAGCAATCTGGGCCGTAAAGAATATTGATTAGTTTATCTAGACAACGGCAATCCTCCACTTCATTTCAGTGTTATTTATAGGAAAGGCTATTGACTGTATTAGATTATGAAAGCTAAAGTTGTCACAAAGCAATGCAGAAAGTGTCACAAAGACAATTTGCATTATTATTAACCCAATACACTATCACGTTGAGGAAACACCCATTTTCCCCTAGAAGTGGAGAAAAACAGTGAGAGTTGAGATATTTTAAAATAAGTAGAGTTATTTTTAGTACACAATTTATTAATCATCTTATCTGGAATACTGAACTAAATATCTTCCTGGTTTTCTCTATTATAGTTTCGTGATCATCATAAAAACATCTACTACAATGTTACTTCTCATTCCAGAAATGATATGATTTATTAGAAAACACTAGCAAAAAGGCACTCATTCAGATCAAATAAACTAAAGTTTAACCAACCCACTACTTTTTTGCCTTAACATTGCTGTCTACCTTGGGTGAAAATATGTGTTTTCTGAAAGGTTAAAGTACATGAGAGGATGGCTTAATGATATGTATTTCTATTTTCCATCTTTTCATTTGATGAGATTAAGTATTAAATGAAAAGAATGATGCTTACCATCTGAAATGTAGTTATTCGTAAACAAGTAATACAATTTAAAATAGAGCTTCAACATTTATTTTCTGTGGCAATTAAATGGCTGTTTTCCAGTTACTGCATCCATCAAACAATAACCAAGGCACAGTGACTGTATTATAGCAGGGAGTTAACCCTGCTCTTTCAGGCTTCTGGGCCAAAAGATTGAGCAAAATGGTCACCAGCACTGCATATGGGGACACAGGGAAGGACATAGGATGACCATCAGAAGACAGCTGCCAAAAAGATCCAGGACAAGCACAAACTGAAAGGCAGCTTCCTGGAGTCCACAGTCCCTGACAGTAGAATCTGGACTAGCAAGAGACAGCATGGAAAGGTAAAAAGACCTTAATCTGAATTCCAGCTCAGTGACCTTTACTCTGTTAGACAGGTTACTGGGCCTCTGAACTTCAGACTCTTTCTGTAAAATGGTGCTATAACCCCGAACTTAGGATCCCTGTGAGGGTTAAGTAAGATAATGGAGTGAAGGCCCTGGCACAGGACCTGGGACATACTAGCAGCTCAGCAGGGAGAGTCTTCATTATTATTACTATGGGAGTGGTACTGACCTTGAGGGATCAACCACAGTGGCTGTGATTTAAAGGTGCCATTTGTTGTCCAAAGTGTAGGCACAGTATGTGTTTTAGCACACGTTTGCCACGTGCTGCATATGCAATAATTATGGTCTAATATTACCATTGTATTGATGTGCATGGCCATGCAATGGTAAAGATCCAGAGGTTAACAATGCCTTACATTCTTGTTTGTTTTTCTTTTTCTGTTTCTGTTTTTATTTTTATTTTCTGCTTAACATTCTTGAAAGCAGCCTCGAGCTACCAAGTCCAATGCCATGGCAAGGTGTCTTTGTCTAGTAGGTTATGCAACAGTTCAGCCATATTTGTATTTTTGTGAAAGAAAAATATGGTAGAAGTTGAGCAGTTCTCCCCTCCAGAAAGCTGAAGTTGTTTCTTCCCTTAGGAACAGGACTATCAGGGTAGTGTGGACCTAACCTTAGAGCGGAACTCAGCAGCAGCAACAAAATCGAAAAAGGGACCTTGAATGCTACTCTTAACATTTCTCTTTCCTTATTTAGGCACCTAATATAGCATGCATCATCTCCTTAAGTCTTTCCATGAATTTATCCATTATTAAAGCCTGCAGCAGAACCTTCTCAAAGTACAGAACAATTACATCTGGATTTCTAGAAAGCAGGGTTCCCAGTAAAGCCCAGAAAATTTCAGAGACATCAGAAAATCTGACACTTAAGATACGTAATTTGTAAGGTGCTGGTAGGAAGACTGGACAGCATGCCATGATCTGCTGACCACTTTCAGGCAAAGTCAGAATTCTCAAACAGAACTTTATCATTTTAATCCCATTTTACCTCCATCAAAAACAATGAGGAGCTAAATTACTTACAAAAGCTGGCCATGGGTGCCACTTTCAAACTATCACCTAAGCATCATGTTTTACTTTTTTTATTTTTTATTTGTACTTTTGAGACAGGGTCTTGCTCTGTTGCCCAGGCCGAAGTGCAGTGGCATGATCAAGGCTCACTATAACCACAACCTTCTGGGCTCACGCCATCCTCTTGCCTCAGCCTCCCAAGTAGCTGGGACTACAAGACATGTATACCACCATGCACAGCTAATTTTTTTATTTTTCACAGAGAAGAGGTCTCACTACGTTGCCCAGGCTGGTCTAGAACTCCTGGCCTCAGATGACCCTCCCACCTTGGCCTCTCAAAGGGCTGGGATTACAGATGTGAGCCACTATGCCCAGCCCAATATCAAGTTTCAGAGTGGGCACGGCTGGAAGACTAGCAGGTACGTAATTTGAGGATGTACTTATAAATTTCCAGTTTTCCCCAGTTTTTAAAATGTACATAAAAGGAACATGAAACCGGAAGAAGAGTAAGAGAGTAGAAAAAAATAAGTGGTCTTTCAAGGACTGCATCTACTCATCAAAAGAGCCAGGCTTCAGTGATACTGATGGTGAGATACCTTACCGTAGATGTGTGTGCGTGGCCAAACACTGGAGGCCCAGCACATGTCCATTCAGAGCCCTCAGTTTCATTTCCTAGGCCATATATTGGGATAATAAAGAGCATGCACTCGGGAGGTAGGTAGACTGTTAGGAGTTTTATAGCCTTGTCAAGTCACTTTAACCTCTTTGAACTTCTGCTTTCTCATAAGTAAACTGGGATGATCATGCCTGCCTAGCAGGGTGGATGTAAAGATTTAATGAGTTCATGCATAAAAAGCCTTAAGTTGTTGTTTATTGTTAGCCTCCAGGTAAACTAAAAATCTCTCAGCCCCTGAATCTTATCAGCATGAGTCTGCTCAGATTCCAAGATAATCATCACACTCATTTGCCTCCCAGTTGGAGTGGAGAGTGAATTTACATGACTGTTTGATGAGTAGCTGAGTGCAAAGCCTTTGGTCTCTCTCCCTACATGAAATGTGAGAATATAGGTAAAAGTGCTTAATAAATGTTAGCTGCTATTATTCTTACTGTTGTTATTACTTACTAGTCCATGGAGACTCTATGCAGTGCAGAAAAAATGAGGAAGCAAAGGGGTTTTTCCTTTCTGATCAGGGTCTGTTGTAGCCAGAGTTCCTAAATACTTTTGTGAAATTTTTTATACTTTCTTCATTCCTCCCTTGACCTCTGAACCCACAGTGTCTCTAAAGACTACTGATTTTCAAGTCCAACAGAGCTTAAAGGCAAAAAGAAAAGAACAAAAGGAAGTAGGCTGCAATGTCAGGTGGGAAATTTGATTTCTCAAGGCATGTTTCCAGACTCCAGCCACTCCATGTTTGGCTTCAGTGAGAAAGAAAAACACTGACAGCAGCAGCAGATACCAGTGGCTACAGTTTAAACAATCTCTTGTTTAAACAGTAGGAAACTGCACAAAGGAGCTAGACTCCCCAGGAGTGAAGTCCAGGTACAGAGGAAATAAAGTATTCCAAGAAATGCCAGGTAAAAATCAGGATGAATAACCAGTTCAAAGGCTAAAGAAGTGGCCTCAAACTCTTGTGTTCCTTGGGGCTCCAGAGTTGCTTCCTAGGTCACTCAGGGATTGCCTGCAGCTGGTGGAGGGGGGTATGCATGTATGGGTATGTGAACATATCTGTTGCAGGCACCTGCTACCCCCACCCCTGTGCCCTTCAAATGCATTAGGAGGGAAGCCAGAGCCTCCCATTCCTACTCTCTGGGAGTGAGGGTAGCTTGTGAGGGCCACTAAGAGTGACAGGGAGGAAGGCCAAGCTGAGTCATAATATCCTGTAGTGATTCCAGGAGTCTTTAGTGATCTTTTCAAAAGAAAAAGAAAACAAGAAAAGAAAGGCAAACTACTATTTTAAAGTCAAGAGCCTATTTTTACAATTGCTTTGAAAGAAAAATAAAACAAACCAAATGTTTTCTCAAAAAAAAAAATATTTCCCTATCAGTCACTTGTGCGAAAAGGCAGCCTTACCTTGACATATTGAACGAGACGCTCACAGACATTCACTTTATAAGTCTCGATGCCCAGCTCCTTAGACAAGCGTAATATTCTGTTCTGAGTTGGCCCCACATAGGCCCCCCCAACATCTACGTAATCAACTTGTTCGTTCTGCAAAAGGAGAAAAATTGGTCAGAGGACTTTAGTTAAAACTTGGAAAACTATGTCTTGTAAAAACTAACCCCATTTATTTTTTTAAAAGTTAATTGTGCCTTACATTTCCCCTATAAAGAGCAACTGAAAATAGCAATCTTTTCTCCTCCACTCAAGAACTGGGGCACAATCCTGTCTAATACTCATCACTAAGCACCATCCTTTTGAAAAGCTATTGGTAAGGCAAATTCAGCGATACAATGCATAAAAGAGAAAGAACACTGCAGTATATTCTGCCAGTTTAGATCCTTTACAAAACATTTAAATTATTATGTATGCTTTTCTCTGGTGTTATTGCTGGAGGAGCCATCCAAAGCCTAATTCCCTAATTTTCACCAGATGAAATCTTATATCAGTCCACATTGATGGCTCTAGATGTTATTTTAAAACACTTTCAGGAAAGAATGCATCATAAGGAAAGAATACAAAAAGATATACAAAGATTCATATATTACTAAATTACTTACAAATATGCAAACCCTCTCTCATAAACTAAAATTGTTTACTTCCTCCCTCATAAATACAGTTCTCCATGCTTTTCATCTATTTTTATTAATTGGCATATCCTAATGATTTAATCAATGAATTGCATATTGGTGAGCTACAACCCCTCTGTGTTTTTGTAATCACTTAAGGGTCTGTTTCTATTTTGTTATGTATATCAGTTCTCAACCATGTTCTCATGCCTTTTCTCTTTGTTTGCCTGATTATTTTTCACTAAACTGATTATTTATCACTAAACTTGAAAGCACATAGAATCATTTGAATCCTAGGGGGTTGATATCTTTCTCAGAGAGGATTTATGTTGGCTTCTGCCCAGAGCCTGGGACCCACACAGTACTAGATAACTTAATTCCATTTTCAGTACCTGAGAGGATTTGAAGCTGGGCTGAAATGCACATTTGGTCTAGTTTTCTTGCCTTTCACCCTTGCTCCTTACATGCTGCCCAACCCAAAGCATAAGGAGTTGACCAACACTCCCCCACAAATAAGTACACACTTCATGGGGCTCGGGACTTGACCTGTCACCCTAGCTTTGCACTAGATGCACAGCACTGCTCAGTTTTCAGAAGCTTTTTCAGTGGTCAGCAAATCTCCCTGCCACCAAGGGAAAAGTAGGTTAATACTTTCCAGATGTTGCCTCAGTGATTCTTCACTATCTTGTTAGCTCGCTCATTCTCTAATGCTTTAAGTGTGTGTGTGTGTGTGTGTGTGTGTCTACAGAGCAACTTGTCTAATTATCTTTGTATTTTGTTATAATTTACCTAATCTGTTATTTCCAGAAAATTGTCTAGTATTATTCAACATTTCCTTCCTGAAACTACCCAACCTGATATTATCTTTCTATTGGAGGATATGCTTTGCTAACGTTTTGTTTAGAATTTTTATATCTATGTTTATAAGCAATATTGAGACTGGCCTGTGATTCTCCTTTCTTCTACTGCCTTGTCTGTTTTTCACATTCGAGTACTGCTAATCTCCTTAGTTAGTGATAATATTTTCTTCTATTCTCTAGAAGGATTTGTATGTAAATAAAGTGATCCATTCTTTGATCATTAGGTAGAACACACCCGTAGAACCATCTACGCTTGGTGATTTTTTTGAGGTAAAATCTTAAACTACATGTTTAATTCATTTTTAGGTTAAAGCACTAATCATCATCTTTTCTATTGCCAGACTAAAGCAGTGTTAATTTTGGTGAATTATATTTTTCTGATAATATATATATTTCATGTATGTTTCAAAACTGTTGGTTTAATGTTCATGGCATCCTCTTTTCATTTAATTATTCTGTATTGCATCAGTAATTATATCTTCATCTTCATCTCTCTCTCTCTCTCTTTTTTTTGTTTTTTGAGACAGGGTCTTACTCTATCACCCAGGCTGGAGTATGATGGCATGAATATGGCTCACTGCAGCCTCAACTTCCCTGGGCTCTAGCAATTCTCCCACCTCAGCCTCCCGAGTAGCTGGGACCACAGGTGTGTGCCACCACACCCAGCTAATTTTTGTAGTTTTTGTAGAGTCAGGGTTTTGCCATATTGCCTAGACTGATCTCTAACTCCTGAGCTCAAGCGATGTACCTGTCTCAGCCTCCCAAAGTGCTGGGATTACAGGCATGAGCCCCCCATCTGGCTCTCATCTCTGATTTATTTGGGGGTGTTTCATTTTTCTTTTTCTGGAAAAATCTTACCAGACACTTCTTGTCTATCTTTAATAGGTATCTTCAAATAATCAACTTTTATTTTATTGATACTCTTTGTTGTGTGTTTATTTTCTATATCATTGATTTGCGCCCTTTCACCCCTTCTTTGGATTTATTTTGCTCTTAATTTTCTAACTCTTTGCATGCTTAGCTTATTCATATATAGCTCTTTTTCTTTTCTAATGGAACAATTTAGACTATACATCTAAGTATTGCTTTAGCTTCAACCACAACTTTATCTTTTCCATTATTTTGCAGGTCTAAGTATTGTCACACAGAAAAGAAAAACAAAAGCTTATCTTTATTTATGTTTTCCATCTGAATTTACACTACCCAGATGATATGAAAAACCTTGAGCAGAAAATTTAAAGTGTAAAGGAGGGTGATAGAAGTAGATTCAAATCCTTTTCCCCTAGGCCTCAAATAATTTACCACAGATAAAGTTCCATGGAAAATTAGCAACCCACAGCCAAAAGTTACAAACATACGTGGCAAACAAGGCACCAAAAGAAAATAGGCAGAAAAAATTCTCCAGAAAGATTTTGTAATAGTTGAAAAGAAGTGATTAAAACTAGGAGCAGGGGAAAACAAACTGAAAATATCAGGTCGATTAAAAAATAACTGCTAGTAATAAAAATGTACTAATTAAAAATTTTAAAACTCTGTGAATGGATTAAACAGTATATTCGACCATTCAAGAGTGAGTAGGCTGGGCATGGTGGCTCATGCCTGCCATCCCAGCACTTTGGGAGGCCAAGGCAGGCAGATCATGAGGTCAGGAGTTCGAGACCAGCCTGGCCAACATGGTGAAACCCCGTCTAAATACAAAAAAATTAGCCAGGTGTGGTGCTGCACGTCTGTAATCCCAGCTACTCAGGAGGCTGAGGCGGGAGAATCGCTGAAACCCTGGAACAAGGTTGTGGTGGGGCGAGATCGCACCACTGCTCTCCAGCCTGGATGACAGCGTAAGACTGTCTTAAAAAACAACAACAACAAAAACTCCTAGCAATATGGATTTAAGTCTGTAACACAGAAGTCTGCTGATATGTTCAAGAAATAGCAAGAAGGCCAAAGCGGATGGAACAACAAGAGCAAGGAAAATAACTGAAGATGAAGTTACAGAGGTTATTGGCAGGGCAGGTCACCTAAAGCCTCACAGGACATTGTAAGGACATAGGCTTTGACTGTCTGTGAGAAGGGGAGCCTTTGGAAGGTTTTGAGCAGGGAAATGCTAAAATCTGACTTGCATTTGAAAGGCTCACTCTCACTGATGCTTTAAAAAAGAATAGAATATAGGGGGCAGGAGTAAAAGCAGGGATATCAGGAGCCTACTGCAGTCATCTGGCTTAGAGATAATTGTGGCTCCCGCCAGAGGATGGCAGTGGAATTGGTGGGAAGCACTGAATTCTGGATATGTTTTGAAGGCAGGGCCAACAGAATTTCCTGATAGAACAAATGAGGGTCTGGCAGTGTTGAGCATGACTCTGAGTTTTCTGAAAGTTGCCATCCTCTAACATGAGGAAGGCGGCTGGAGGAGCAGCCTTGAGGAAGATCAGAAGTCTAGTGTTAGATGTGTTATGTTTGAGATGTCTATGCAACATCCAGGAGTTCTGCAAATGTCTAACTTCCATGTCAGATTAGCACAGCATATTGTATTCAGCATCTTACTTATTTCAATGAGGAGTTAGGGTTTCCGTTCTGCCATGATACCAGAAATTAAGTGCCTCTTCGACCTCTTTAATCTGTCCTCATATAATGTTTATTCTCTCTTTTATTAACCATCAGTGCTTTCCTCCAAATGTTTTCTAGTCTCCAACATCCATTTTAAGATATAAAGAACAAAACTGGAATCAAGACTCCAATAAATTTCTGGGCTTTAACAAAGACAGCAAGAGGACTCCTGGGAGTTTCCAAACATGATGTCTGTAGAATGCTGACACTATCTTTAAAGCAAATAATCTTAAATGAAGCAGTAAAAAGAGAGGGGCATTTTGTAGAATGCTGCTTTATGAAGTAAAAACATTCTAAATCAGGTGCCTCAAATTCAGCATGAAGACACCAGAAGTGTAACACTGTATTCTATACTATGTTGCATCTCAGTCTTTAGGGTCTTGATTTAGATCTCACTACTCAACCTTTGAAGAAGCCACAAACATGCAACAATATTGGTAAACAAATACACCAACCCTGTGGCAGCCCTGCAGACGTTTCAATTTTATTAATTTCATTCTGAAGAATCATGGATGAATCACATTAGGAAAAACTGGGAAGTTCTGAACTAATGGAAGATCCATCTGAACGACTTGCCGGGTAATACCAAATTTGACATTCTGGTGCTCAGAGATCCACAGTAGCTTTTATGGCATCTCCTTCCAAAATTATCCTAGCTGATTATGTTATTAGAAGCAATTCTAAAAATATTTGCTTCAGTTTCTTGTTAAATACGATTTTCCTGCCTGTTTCCTTTTTTAAATTTTTTAAATTTTTGAATCAGTGTTTCACTCCTGTCACCCAAACTGGAGTGCAATGGTGTAATCTTGGCTCACTGCAACCTCTGCCTCTCCAGCTAAAGTGATTCTCCTGCCTCAACCTCCCAAGTAGCTGGGACTACAGGTATACACCACTGCACATGGCTAATTTTTATATTTTTAGTAGAGATGGGGTTTCACCATGTTGCCCAGGCTGGCTTTGAACTCCTGAGCTCAAGTAATCCACCTGCTTCGGCCTCCCAAAGTCCTGGGATTACAGGCGTGAGCCACCATGCCCGACTTCCATGTCTATTTCTTAAAACCCTCTTTTTCTTTTTCTCATCATTTGGAGCATAAATGCTAAGTCCTAATTTCTAAGCATTTCAGAGATTCCTTTCTCACATTCCTAAGGGGAGTGTAATATAATGCTGAATAGACAATAACGGTTCCTGTGTGGTGCTGACATATACAAATGACACAGCATGGCAAAGTAACTGAGGCCAATAACACAGATGGGGACAAGCACGTTGGAATTCTCATTTCCCTTATACAAAGAAAGCTCTTAACTGAAAATCCACAACATGACTGATGCTCCTGTTTAATAACCAAAAGGTTTTAGAGATAAGAAAAATAGGGCTAAGGGACAAATGAATAACTATCTCCAAAATGAAGGAATATTTTTCAGAAAATGACAGAAGAATCATATCTAACAAAGGCATACAGGCAGAAGATGCAATTCTTGTTTTGCACTGTAACACATTGCCTTAAATTAGAATTTGAAGATGGAAGGGAGTTTCTTCAAGAACATTTAGATTGTATCTTATTACCCAGATGAGAAAACTGAGACGTAAAGTGCTAATAGGACTTATCCAAGCCATCATGTCAAGTCAGCACGGAGGTTAGAATCCCAGTCCCCTCACTCCCGGACCAATAGCTTCCCAGTGGACTACATCTAAGGGAGTACTCAGAAAATTTAATCTGGATTGGCACTAATTTAAGGCAAGCAAGCAAACAAATGCCACAGAGTAGCACTTCTGTAGTGTCCCCTGGAGATGTTGTCAAAGTGCAGGTCCAGATTCAGCAGGTCTGAGATAGGGCCTGAGATTCTGCATTTCTATCAAAATCCCTGTTGATTCAGGCGCTACTAACCGACAGATGACACTTTGAATGGCAAGGCTGTACAGCACCCTTAGAGCTGAGCAAAGCAGAATAGGTCTAGATACATCCCTGCATCTAAAAAGGTAGGCAGCAAATGACAGAAGGGTAGCATTGCACAGTGTGGCTGAAATCACTGCTATAATATCCTAGTTCAAATGTTGTCTGTATGCTATACCAATATTCATTGATATTCCCTCTCACATGCCTGCTTCTATTATGCAGCCTAGCATTGTGAAATACTTGCTTTCCCAGGATCCCTGACAGCTGAAGGTAGCCATGGGACCCAACTCTGGCCAATGAAACTAAAGTATATGTCTGCTGGGGTCTCTTAGCAAAGGAAAAGCTTTGTTGCAGACAAGGCTGGTGCCACCCTCTCTTTCACTCTTCTTTCAGCTTTGAATGAGAACTTGATGCTTAGAATTTCAGCATCCATCATGTTACCACAAGACAATAAGCCAACATGCAAAGAATATTAGAGCAGGGCCAGGCACAGTGGCTCACGCCTGTGATCCCAGCACTTTGGGAGGCTGAGGTGGGTAGATCACCTGAAGTCAGGAGTTTGCGACCAGCCTGGCCAACATGGTGAAACCCCGTCTCTACTGAAAATACAAAAATTAGCTGGGCATGGTGGCAGGCACTTGTAATTCCAGCTACTCGGGAGGCTGACGCAGGAGAATTGCTTGAATCTAGGAGGCGGAGGTTGCAGTGAGCCGAGATCGTGCCATTGCACTCCAGCCTGGGCCACAAGAACAAAACACTGTCTCAAACAAACAAACAAACAACAAACAAACAAAAAAAAGAATATCAGAGCAGAAAGACAGCAAGAGCCTATTGATAATAAAGCTGAACCCATGCACCAGCCTGGACTATCCACCACCAGACTCCTGTGAAATAACCAAATGTTTGCATTGCTTATGCCATTCTGTTATTAAACTAACTGAAGCATCTTCTAGTTGGATAGATGATGCTTCTCTTTCCAGTCACTTCAACAGTCTGGCTTTGTCTTTACTGCCAGTCCCTAGACTTTAACACTCTATTTGTGTATTCTAGCAAAAAGGCTGATTGATGACCTTCTAACTGTCAAATATGAGGGCTGGTTTTTTGTTTTTGTTTTTGTTTTTTGCCTTCATACTGTGTCAGCTGACTTCTGAGCATCCCTTCCTCTTTGGTCCACCGACTTACCTATTGCTGCTCTACTCTGGTCCTCCTCTTCTGCCTCTACTGCGTCTCTCTGGCTCTTCTCCCTTTCTCCCCACTTTTATGTGTGGAAACTTCCATCTTTGCCCCTGTTTCCTTCCCACTTTTCATTATCTCCCTGTGTACTTTCATCAGCACCCACAGATTCAACCAGCTGCAACCATTCCCTTAGTAGTAGTACAACTTAAATAAAGGGACAACTTAATAGCTATCTCCAAAATGAAGGAATATTATTCAGAAAATGACAGAAGAATCATATCTAATAAGGCATACAGGCAGAAAATGCAACTCTTGTTTTGCACTATAACACGTAGCATGCATTTTTTTCCAGAATGGTGATGTAAGCTCAAGTATAAAAAAGGCAGCGATGTAGCAAGAACTGGGCTTCTTTCTTATATCTAGCCAGATCTGGCCTGAGGAGTGTCTCTGGCAGCAGCATACTTCTTAGGGAACAAGGGTTAAGGGAAAAGTTATGCAAAAACATACTATATTTGTTCCTGCTTAGTGCAGCCACCACATTTCTATTAAGTTGTGTGTCATTGGATAAATAAGGAATCTAAGTGTGTGTGTGTGTGTGTGTGTGTGTGTGTGTGTGTGTGTGTGTTGTGGGTGTACAGTCACTTCCAGTACAGCCCAACTATTACGTCTGTAGTATGGAAATTATGACATTGTATTGAAGGTATTTGCTCATGTTTATTGAATTCACTCAACTGAAAGTCAGAAGCTGTCAGTCTTAGTGAGTACTTGTTAAAGAGAATGGACACTTATTTGATGGAGTACTTTAGGGATATGGAGGACAAATGGCTTTGCTGCATGAACTCTTGAGATATCCTCTAGCCCTATGATTTCCAATGGTGCCACTTGTAGTTTGAGTGAGTTATTACATGTAAGTATTAAAATCACTTACCCTCACAGTGTGTGTTCTTCCACCAACCCTGTCCCGAGCTTCTAAGACCAAAACGTTAACTCCATATTCATTTAAGAGTTTGGCAGCAGAAAGACCTAAAGGAAAAACAAAAGAGAGCAACATAACATCCAAATGCTTAAAATCCAAGGTTTAACCAGGTCTACACATCAAATAAATGCAGGGTATCATAAACAATCCAATGATTTTATTGTCTTTCTAATAAATTCTGACCACACTGGTGATTAAATGAGTCGCCAATTTTATTATCTATCATAAGAGATTCAAAAATGACTAATTTAGTCATCTTGCATTTCAGGTTGGTCAACAGAAACAAAATGTAATGGTTTTAAAAAGATATATCTTGTTTTCTAGTGATAATCATATATTTAGAGAATTTTTGAGCCTCTAAATCAATTCCTATTATTTTTCTCTTCCAGAAATCCTGATAGTATTAACAGAAGAGAATATTTTTCTTGAAAACTTTCTCTAGCTACACCAGGTCTCAGTATATCTATGCTTCGCTTTTCTTAACTTAAAAATCATGTATAATCATGTCCTGTGATTTATATTTCAATTACATGCTTGCAGATCTTGTTTACTTCACTAGTTTCTGAGTTACCATAACGTAGAAACCATGCTTCATACTTTTTTCATTAGCTCAAACAAAGCTGAGAACAGGTTTTCACCTGTGATTAGAAGCCTTCAGGGAAGATAAAATATTTTTTAAACCCAACATAGTAATATCAGAAAAATTAAGAAAGTGTTGCAGATTAACATTATATCAAGGGCAAATGCTACAAGCATGATTTATCACTGATGTTGACCTTGATCTGATCACCTGGCTGAAGTAGCATTTGTCAGGCTTCTCCACTATAGTTATTCTTTTTCCCATCTTAACATACTGCACTCTTTGGAAGAAAGTGTGGGCATAGCCCACACTTAAGGAGTGGGAAGTATGTTCCAGCTTTTTGAGGGTGGAGTATCTATACAAATTATTTGGAATTCTGCACTGGAGATGTGTCTCTGCTCCTCACTTATTAATTTATTCAATCATTTACTTATTAATATATCAATATAGACTCCCAGATATTTGTTTTATATATAATCCAACACTATGTCATTAATTTTGTTGCTCAAATTCTTCCAGCTATGGTTATTGGGAGTTATTTTAGTTGGCTCCTATACCCCTTTGACACGCCCCCATCATTTTGTGTGTGTGTCTTTGAGCACTTCCGTACTTTCTGATACTTTACAATGCTCCAGACTTATCTTTCTCTGCCACAGCCTTAAAATCAGGCATTTCTTCAATGAACCTTGGTCCCTTTTACTGGAGAACAGTATTAGAAACCAAGATCTGGGTTCTAGGTGTGCTTATTGCTACTGGGGTGTCATTGCTTCTAAGACCTCTCAGCTCACAGAGTAAAGAAATATATTGTGCATACACTTATTTTTAAATCTATGTTCATTTTTGTAATTCAAATTAGGTCTTAGTTCCTAGTTAACTTTATACTTCTCATTATAAAGAAATGAAGAAGATTAAAGAGATAAACATAACATAGGGGGAAAATGCTAGTTATATTAGGGTAGAGAGAAATAAGAATGGCACCAGAGACAAGATTAGTAAAATGATACAAATAATACCTACATATGTATACAAGTGGTTGAGGAGAGGAACTATTCTGATTTTAAAACCCAGTGATTTGATAGTTCATTTCTAATGGTATATATCCTAAAGATAAAAAGAACTGTACATTTTTTTCAATAATAATTTAACTAGTCCTAGTATTAGCATTGTTATCCCAAAGCTATTACATTTGTAGTATGCGATAAAACAAGTGAGTAATCAGGCTGATGTCGTTGAGAAGCAGGTTTTTTTAATATGGCAATAAATAAAATCAGATGTAAAAATGATGAGATGAAGCAATAACCCTGTAGTCTTATATATGAATTGGAATTATAAGCATGATCTCTGGATATACTCTATCTTTACAAAAACATTTCTTAGTTTTGCCCAGTGAAAAGGTCTAGAAAAAATAACCTACCAAGTAGCAATGAACGCTCCCAACACCTAGACTGTTGTTTCTAAAACATCATTCCCACTACAATAAACTGTGGCTTATAACCTAGTGAGATCTGGGGCAGGAAATGTACAAGATGAGCTGCAACATTAAGTCATGCCAGAAAGCAAGGAGACTGTCAGAGACTACTAGGATTATGTCAAAAAGACTCAGGAGCTGACCTATATAAACTCCTACTGGCCAAAGATGAAATAATTTGAGTGCTAAAGATAATAACTGCAATGGCTTAAATCCAAGAGCTCATAATAATACTAAACAAACACAAAAACTCTCATTTTTCACCTTTGGAAAATGCCAAGGGACCAACTTATCATTTTGAAAAATGATAAGCAAAAGAAAAAAGCTAGTATTTATCTTACCTATCCTATTTGTGCTGAACTTCAAAACAACCAAATAGCTAATGAGGGAAAGTTTCTCTGTATAAAAGTATGCTAGTTAGTAAGTGAAGACAGAAACAATTTAGATGTCAGCATTTTGCAATCCCTAGTGAATTAATGGATCTAGCATAATGATTATCAAGCTGCTAACACACACAGAAAAAGAGGTGAGATAGATGTTATCTGCCTCTTGATGGAAGCACACACCATCACCTATGAAGTAGTTTTGCGAGAATGAAGGAAGGGAAAGGAGAGGAGAGGGGAGAGGAGGGGAGAGGGAAGGAAGGAACAAATTAAATTCTAATGTGATCAGGCCTCTGCATCTGATACTTAGGGGACAGAAGAACATGTTAAACAACACTACTGGGATGAAATCAACAAAATCCAAATAGTAGGAAATTATACAGGACTATCCTTCCCTGCTCATGCTCTCTCCCACCTTTATCCTTCACAGGCTTTTCCCACAATAAATCTCTTAGAAAGCTAGTTCTATCTTGATGCTGGCTCTCACAGAACACAGTATTTTACTCATATACAGAACGGCATAGAGTATACATAGCCAGAATCAAGGATGAGTTTGGGTCTACAAGATCTAAAATGCAGGGAGTCTAAGCCATGATATCCAGCACTGGTATCTGCTAATGTTTGTGAGCAATTTTGAGCCCTTCAAGTACACTACACTTACACTGCTGAGGCCCATCAAAGATTTAGGTATATAATGAATTTTTAGAATCAGCTCACAAAGAAAGCCATCCCCTGACAGTTAAATAAACTCAAACCAGTGTCTATCAATCTTGGTGCAATATGTTTTCTGGAACACAGCCAAAGGCTTCTTGTGCTGACTAATGTGAATATGGGATGCAGCAGATGAAAAATGTGTTTATGCATAAATCTTTTGCCTTATGTCTGATTATTTCTTTAGGGTTAAGTTCCAGAAGGGAGATTACTAAGTTGAAAGTGATGAACATTTTTAGGCTCAAAGTAATGCTCCGTACTTAAAAACAGAGAAACGCAGATGCAAAATGTTTTATTTCTTCCCAGTTTCCTTTAATCAACCTAACTACATACCAATTAGGTAGATAAATATACCAAAGGGTCTACCAGAATTGCTCTAGCAGCTCCTCTTCTTAATTATACTTTAAGTTCTGGGGTACATGTGCAGAATGTACAGGTTTTTTTACATAGGTATACACGTGCCATGGTGGTTTGCTGCATCTATCCCCCTACCATCATCTACATTAGGTATTTCTCCTAATGCTATTCCGCCTCAATCCCCCCACCCCTGCTATCCCTCCCCTAGTCCCCCACCCTTTGACAGGCCTTGTTGTGTGATGTTCTCCTCCCTGTGTCCATATGTTCTCATTGTTCAACACCCAGTTATGAGTGAGAACCTGTGGAGAAACTGGCCCTCGCCACACTGCCTAAGGGGATGGAGCAGTGGGGAACTTTGAACAACAGTGGTGGGGCCTGTAGCAGTTGCGCGCATAAGGGGACCTCTCAGCGGCAGCCTACAGATCCATTTCATATGCCTTTCCTTGTTGCCTCTCACAACCATTCCTTGGAGTAGATTTCTTTATCTTCATACTCCAAGTGCCTGATATGACCACAACAAAGTCTTCTGAAAAGAGCAGGATTTTACTTCTCACACTCTAACCTAGAGTCTTAATAAAATTGAATCTAGTATGTAACTCCAAACAAGTTTTGTGAATGGGTTTCAGTGCCAATAATAAATCAACATTTCTCAGGAAACTAAAAGGGGAGGGGCGAGCAGGGCTCTCTGAGCCAATATAATGACTCCACCAGTGACAAAGGTCATTTTGCATTTAAGAACATAACCAAATACAATTTAAAAGCTGGTGAAAGCAGTTGTTTCTACGTTGCAGAAAATGATTAGCCCTATCACAGCAAGGAGAGTTTAAACTCTTAGTTTAAGAATAAGAAATATGTTTAAAATATTTAAAAAGGATTTCAGAGAAATGGTTTCTAAAAGGCCTTAGAATTTGAAGGGTGAAGATTTATGTAGGAAAATCTACTATATTAAGCATATTTCTTCTACGATGATGAATAAATGAGTGCTAATGTTTCAGTTTGCATGTTTACTGGGAAGGAGACCCTGTTAAGAAACTTCCATGATAACTTACAGCTTAAAAAATATACAATAAGAAAATAAAAGTATGATGCTGTTAGGAAAATATTTTTGAATGCTTAGTAAGTCAAAGTACAGGCAAACACTTACAGCTCAGAAATCTTTTGTAATATAATAACTGTGGCTATCTGCTAATTTGAATGGAAAAACCTAAAGATTATTCCTACTTTAAGGTGTAAATCTTGGATTACAATTAACTCTTTTTTGTACTTGTCTGTCACTCACTATGCATTCTACCCTCCCTTCATCACTACAAAATTCAACGATCAGTTATAGAAAAAAAATGATATCTTAATTGTCAACCCTACAGACTAGTTTAAGGGCTTTTGACCTAATCTTTTGAAATATTTATTGAGGAGTTTTTTTTGTAAATGGGATAAAATTATTAGAAAACATTCTTAAGTCCAAAGGCAAGTCATCAAATAAAATGTGGCTACTGTAAAAATAGCTTTTGTAATCAAATATTGTTTTCACATTTTATTAGGAAAAGAAAGAAAATCTCATCTTAAATCTTTTATTTCATCTTGTTCCAAAGTAATATAAACTACTAAGCAAAAAATAAAAAGCATTATGCATTACAGCTCTCCCTTTCATTTTCCATCATTTAATGACCACATGGAATCTAGTGATAAGAAGCCTGTTTCTCACCACTCCCTACCTGCATGATAAGGGAAGGATTTGATACAGGTATGCCAGTAAATGATTAACAACCAGTCCAGTGGTGGGGAGGAGGGACCTGTTTCACAGCATTTAGATTTCCATGCTGTATATGCACTCTCACCATGGGTTTCAAACTAGTGTGATTTCAGGCTACTAACATTATTGTCTATGAAATCAGCAAGTGTTTATGATATTCATTGGGATGTAGGAGATGTGAGGCCACCTTGGTAAAGGACCACTGGGCCAAACTCTCAAGTATCCTAATGTCAAAAGTTTGTGATTCTCTCACCCATGTTTTTGAGAGAAGAGGGTTAAGTGAACACTAGCAAAATCTACCATCTCCTATACTCAGAGCTCTCCCTCTCCCAAACCATGGCAAACAGAGTTCATTAGGAAGAAAAAAGCCCAAAACTCCTGAGCATCATGTGGTTTTCTCTGAGAGTAGAGAGGTCTCAGAAACTACATTCACAAAGAGTTTCTTAAGGCCTTATTGTATGGACAAGGAGATATGATAGATTTCAAAATGCAAAAACCTGAAAACAGGAAGATAGCAGATCATAGCACAGCAGATTTTTAATTAGTTTACAGTAAGTATTCTAAATAGGGATGATGAGTTTAAAACAATACAATTATTCTCCTAATTTCTCTCTCCTCAATCATGTGCAACTTACAGAAACCAAAATAAAATAGGTTAATGGATTTATCAGAGAGGTTAAAAAAAAAAAAAAAAAGCTAGTGGGCTAAAAGCACACGTTGTTTGAGAGAGTTCAAGACAGTGTGGGTCCTGGTTATTAGATCAAGAGAGCCTGGGTGAGATGTATGCAGCCAGCAGTGGTGTTACCATGGCAACTTCAAACCAAGCTCCAGGTTCTTAAAGCAACTGCCCATAGAAACTGTGTTCCCACCAATTCTGCAACACTTCCAACAACCCAATATGGCTGCTGTCCCCAGAGAACTGTTATAGGAGACGATTTTACCCACCTAACATACCTTGGGAGTTAATTTATGCAATGAAGCCTTTGAGGAAATGATCCCTTTGCTTCCTGGGGCATAATCTCAGGCATACTGTCACTTTGGAACCTAGCTTCCACATTTAGCCCTATCGTCTTCACCTCTCCAAGGACCATTTGCTTTACCTTATTTCTTCAAGCATATTCACATTATTCTATCACAGAAAAGCAAGAAATTCCTCAATTTGACTCATGCAACCCTTTCCAATTCCTATGTGATTTCTTTCTACAACACATGATCAGGTGTCTCCATTTCCTAACCAGAATAAATCTGGAAATGTAATGTATTCCTCATGAAAAATGCCCAGTGGCCCCACTGCCAATGCAGACAATCAATACAGTCATCTGTCACACTCTGTCCCTGCTACCCTGATTTATTTTTCTTCTTAGTACACATTACTACCTGGCACTACACATACACACACACACACACACACACACACACACACACACACACACTCTTTTTGTATGTTATTTAATTAAGCCCCTATACAAATAGGGTCCTTGCTCATTTTTGCTTATTGCTATATCTCCAGAGCTTAGCATAGCACCCGGCATGCAGTGCACACTCAGGATATATTTGTTGAAATAATTTATTAATGAATGGAGTTTATAAAACTTCAGAGATTGCAATTCAAAACCCCTCACAAATTCAATGGTATAAATGCCTACTGAAGGCATTCACAGTTTAAAAACAAACAAAACAAAACAAAATTCCCATAATGAATTGGCCAAACAAAATATTCCTGGGGCAGGCTCTATATCGATTCTCCTAGTATTATGTGGAAGAGCTCCTGCTATAGAGCTAGGGTATTTTGCAATCACATTTTGTTATTTATTGTGTAATAATCTTAAGAAAGTTTCCTCAGCCTGTTACCACAGGTATAAAACAGAGATAATAATCATTCTGCCCTGGTGGCTAATGTGAAGACTAAACAAGGTAACATGTATTACTTACTCAGCCAAGTGACTGATGCCTGGTAAATGTCCCATTAGTGTGAGCTATCATCATCACCGTTATCCTTAAGGTCACTGATGACCTCCTTTTTTCCTAAGGCTCATGGTTTTGTCTCAATCCTTAAATTCCTTTATGCTATGGTTGGTATTGTTAATGATGTATTTCTCTAAATCAGCATTTCCCAAAGGGTGATGTGTGGAAAAGTACTTCCTTAAGGATGTATACAGAATTTGTCAACATTGTTCAATAAAACAAACACATTATCAAGTTCATTGTGTTCCAGATTACAATAAAGGTCAAGAAAAGGTACTATGGAGGTCCTTAAGCCAGCTTTCCTGGAGTGATTTAAGAGAGTTTCCAGAGATTTTGGAGTGGTTGGCTTGAACACTATGCTTAATGGTGAAACAACAGTAGCATTAAAATGAGAAACAAGGTAGAAATGCCACCATTACCAATTTTATTTAACATTATTGGGCAAGTACTAGTCAATGCCATTAGATAAGGATGAAATGAGGCACAAAAATTAGAGGAGAGAGAAAATTAGCATAGTGGATACATAGTTGAAACTTAAACTGGAAAATTGATGAGAAGGAATGAATAAATGAAAGAAAGAAAAACAAAAAGAGAAATCAAGGAATAAAGTGTCTAATTTTAAAATTACTGGTTTTTCTTTTTTTTTTTTTTTTTTTTTTTTTGAGACAGAGTCTTGCTGTCACCCAGGCTGGAGTGCAGTGGTGCAATCTCAGTTCACTGCAACCTCCACCTCCTGGGTTTAAGCAATTCTCCTGTCTCAGCCTCCCAAGTAGCTGGGATTACAGGTGCACGTCACCATGCCTGGCTAATTTTTTTTTTTTTTGTATTATTAGTAGAGATGGAGTTTCACCATGTTGGCCAGACTGGTCTTAAACTCCTGACCTCGTGGATCCACCCGCCTGGGCCTCTCAAAGTGCTGGGATTACAGCTGTGAGCCACCGTGCCCAGCCAAAATTAATATTTAAAAATAAATACCTACCTTATATACAATGAGTTAGAAAATATGATGGAAAAAAATAAGCTGACTTCTTAGAGCATCATGAACCCAACAAGAACTCTGAAGAATCCAGTTGAAAAATATCTTCAAAATCACCAAAAGACACAATAGAAGATTTGAACAGAAAAAAACTAGTTTTTATTTTTGGATGAAAGGAAACAGTATTATAAAGACTTTAATTCCTCTAAATAAATCTATAAATGTAATGAAATCTCAATTAAAATATTAATAAATATTTCTTTATATTAGAGAGCCTTATTCTAAACTTCACATGGAAAAATAGCATGGCCAGCTTGCCAGGAAATTCCTGAAAAAGCATTATAACCAGTTCAACTTTTCATTAAAATGTATGACAAAGCTACAGTAAAAAGAGTTGTGCTGGTATAAGATTAGAGAGACAGAGAAATAAGAGTATGTGGTCTAGAAATAGCCTAAAAAATACAAATCAGTAGGTAAATCCTGGTTTAGTAAATAAATTGTGTTGGGACATCTGATTTGGGGGAATTAAAAAAGTAAAACAGAATATCTCTCTAACTCTTTACTCAGAATAAACTCAGAAGAAATATTTAAATGCAAAACATAAAAACCTTAAAAAACCAGAATAAAGTAGGGCAGATTTTTCTAAAATAATATTCTTTGAATAAAGAATGTTTTCTCTGCACGACACAAAACCCAAGAGCCATAAAAAAAGAAAATATTTGCAATATTCAACAAAGAATTCATTTCTTCAAAATATAAAAAGTTCTCCCAAATCAATAAGAAGAATGACCAGACACACTTTAAAATAGATTTTTTAAATGTGAACATAAAGTTTTACAGAAGAAATGTAAATGGCTTTCAATGAAAAGGTATTTAATCTCACTCATAATTGGAGAAATATAAAAATGAGGTACCATTTTGGCTTACTGGATTGAAGAATGAAAATAGTTAAAACACAGTATTGGCATGGATGCAGAAAAACAGACTCTGTCTTACACTGTTGGTGGCAAAGTAAAGTGATTCAACCTTGTTGTCATTAGCTATCAAAACTTTAAATGCACCTCCCTTTGATCCAGCAATTACAACCCTAGTAAACTCTCTTATATGTAAACTTACATATGTGCTCCAACAGCTACATACAAGGATGTGGTAGAGGCATTCTTTCAAATACTATACAACTATTAAAAAGGATGAAAGTTCTTTGAAATACACAAGGTGAAATAAGCAGAGTTGAGATTCCCTGTATATAGTATGGGCCCATTATAGAATAACAAAAAATGTATATACTTCATACTTGCACAGTAAATATCTGAAAGGATATGCAATAAACTATCATAGCAGTTTTTTTGGGGGTATACTGCTTGAGGTTGAAGTGGAATGAGGAGTCATCTTTCAATATACTCTCACTTGAATATACTGAACATATATGTTTCCTATAGAACACCACTGTGTTTGCAAAGAGAAAGCTACCACACACAACATTAAGAGTTTTTTTCTGCATCAAATTATTTTCCCCTTAAAGAGTTTCAAATACAGCGAACAGATATATGAAATGTAGGCTGTCTTCATGAGAAGCATCTAAGGCATGAATAACAATGGAATCTTTCTGCAAGTACATATACTTACACCTTCACAAGTATCATAAACCTAGATAAATTCATTCCTTCATCTATTCACCCATCAAATAATATTACACTCTTACTAGGTCCCAGGCATCATCCTAGGTGCTGTGACACAGGTGAATATAACTAAGTCCTCATGAAGCTTACATTTTCATGGGGAAGAAAGACAAAGACAAATATTAAGTGGTTATGAACTATTAAGGAAATATTAAGTGCTATGAAGATAAACAACGCAGAGTAAGGAGAGAGTGCACTATGGAGGTGGGGAGTGCTCTTTTACACAGGGTCATCAGTGAATGCATCTGAGAGGTGACATTAAAGCAGAGATCTTAATGAAGTAAGGACGTGAGCCATGGAAGTATCTGGGAAAGACAGGAAAAAGGCTGATGGGCTCAAAGAAGAACAATAGGGCTGGCACAGCCAAAGGGAAATTAGTGAGGAGAAGATGAGACTGGAAAAGTA
>NW_016107604.1:2298370-2310976 GCF_001604975.1 Cebus imitator
AGTGCCTTGTAGACCACAGCAAGCCTCTGGGTTTTGGTCTAAGTATGGTGGGGGCTACTGGAGGCTTATAAGTAGGGGAGTGATTCATCTTATTTTAACTTTTTAAAAGATCATCCTGGTTTCTGTGAGGAAAACAGACTGTAGTGGGGCAAAAGAGGAAGGAAGTACAGAGATTAGAAAAAAGGCATCCCTAGGATGGAGCCTGGATGTTGCGGTGCCCAAATGCTTGTTGCAATGAATAGAAGAACCACATACTAAGAAAACAAAACCATGCTTATGTGGATGAGGGCAACAGGGAAGTTTCTAATGCCACCTAGATTATTACATCTATCTCAAACAACTAAAAAACATTGACAAAACATTGACAAGGATAGGGTGCCATGTCATTTTAACCTTTATGTCTAAGTAAGTTAATTCTCTATTATTCAGTGAAGTGGTCTCTGGCCAACAGAATTCTTACATAACTGCACATTTGGACTCTTGGACTGAAGACTCCAAAGACTATAAAAAGTATAGTCAAACATCAACTGGCCAAGAGATCATGGTGGCTTGGACAAAGGCAAAAGACTACAATGGCTTGGGTGGGGATAACTGTGATTGCAGTTGTGGGAAGCGGTGAGATACAGAACATATTTTGAGGCTACAGCCAATAGGATTTGCTGCTGGAATGGATGTGGTATATGACGAAACAGAGGAACCAAGAATGGCTCCAAGCTTTTTAACCTGAGCAACTGGTTAAATGGTAGTACCATTTACTAAGTTGGAAACAGCCAGGGAAAGAAGAGTTATGGGGAAATATCAAGTGTCTTGTTTTAGATGCATTAAGCTTGAGATGCCTACATGAGCTAAATGTGTGTTGCCAAAGAGCAGAAATGTGTTACACATCTTTGCAACCCTAGGATGGAGCCTGCACATTGCAGTGCCCAAATACTTGTGTCAATGAACGGAAGAATCACATACTGAGAAAACAAAACCATGCTTATGTGGATGAGGGCAACAGAGAAATTTCTAATGCTGCCTAGATTATTTTTATCTCAAGCAACTAAGAAACTTTGACAAGGATAGGGTGTCATGCCATTTTAACCTTTATGCCTAAGTAGGTCAGCAGATTCTAAATACTGCTAGCACATTTTCTGATCTTTGAACCAGCATTGTGCTTTTTGGCAAAAGACAACAGAGAATATCAGTGTATACACAAACTTGCCCTTGATACATAAAACCATTCCTATCTATCTAATCTATACCTATGCCCATCTGTATTTTGTACTTCCTTTCAGATATGTAATTCTCTGCTTTTGGAAAGACCAAATTTTCTAATCCCTTTGATAGGCTAAAAAAGATAGGGCTGTCTCAAGTAATAAACAGATGAAAGCTAACAATTAACTTCAATTTGCCCTGAATTCAACAGACTGGTTGTCTAGACAGTCCTAATTTATTTGATTATTGTTCAGCATTCATCTTCACTTTAGATAAAAACATCTCATCCAAGTTAGGGAATGCAATTACCCCTTAATTCATTATTCATCCCATTCTTTTATTGAAACTTAAAATACACCAGGGACACTCCATATTCCTGTCCTTGGATTCTGCACACCAGGATGGGATGTAGTTTAAAGCAGTGGTTCCCTAAATGTTTTATGGAACACGAGTCCTCAAGAAAGATGCTCTGGGGAAAAGTATCAATGTTCATGAAAGTTGAGACACCATATACTGTTTCTCCTTCTGGGAAATTCCTGGTGCACATTGGCATATGGTCCTGAGAAGTCCTGCAGTAAAAAGATCCACTTAACTCAGCATTTATCCACCCTCTGCTTTTTAAAAAAATGTATACCTGAAAACACACTTTAGGAAAGCTTGTTTCATCTCTTATAAGATTGATTGTTCCAATAGTATAATAAACTCCCAAAGGAAAGGTCCTAAGTGAACAAATGCCTAGAGCACAAGCTGAGCATGTCAGAGCAAGGTTTTAGTGTAGCTATGGTGTATACTTTGATGCCTGTCTAGTCATTTCTCTTTATTCCTGAAAGTGACATCTTTCTTCAACTTTGATATTCTTCATCACCTAGGAATGTGTACAGAGTACACTGCATGATACATTAAGTTAATTCTCTATTATTCTGTGAAGTGGTCTCTGGCCAACAGAATTCTTACATAACTGCACATTTGGACTCTTGGACTGAACACTCCAAGGACAATGAAAAGTAAAGTCATCAACTTATATTGCCTCATCTGCAACTCATACACCCAAAGCAGAAAAGCAGAGAGCAAAACCCACAAATATTACTCAAGTCATATAGTGGTGTACAATTGACAAATATTTACTTAATGAATGAACAGATACATACAAGCAAGAAAATGATCTTCAACTTAGGCTACAGCTCCCAGCTAACTCATTTAATCTAGAAACAGTCACTTTAAAGGTCATCTTCATTACATTTCAGAATTTACCCAAAATCTATGACACTTCTGTCAAGTATTTCCTCCATGAAATCCTTTCCTTGTCACTTCCTCCAGGTAGAATTGATTCCTCCCTCCTCTGCGCTGATATTGAACCTCTGAACCAACTTCAAGTATGAAGAGCATTTCAGGCTCATCGCTATAACCCCTGTGACATAGAGGTTACATAGAGTCTATGCCTCACACAAGTCACTGAATAGACGATAGGCTAATGATACTTTAAACAATCTTTGAAAACTACTAAAAGAAATCATCTCAACCACCACAGCCTTCCGTTTCCTTCACTAATGTTTTCTCTCAAATTCTTTCTTTTCGAAACATGTCAAGTTCACTTCTGTAGTTACTATGGACCTAATGTAGGAAATGTAGGTGCCTTCATTTCCAGCCTGAATGTGTTCACTCTTTTCATCATGGTCTCCTCAGAAATTCATTACCAGTAACTGTCTAAAGATGTAATGAATCCTCTGAAATATTTTTCACCACTTTCATGAAGTCTTAGTATCAGCTAAAAATAATTACACTACTGGGACAGTGACACAGAAGAGGCTTCCAGAACACTGGCGTGGTGCAAGGGAGAAAAACATCTATGCATAAAAACATCTATGCATTTTTTGCGAAAAAGCCCAATAGCTTTCATCAGATTTTTGAAGAGATATTCGGTCCAAAAGGTCAAGAATCACTGATCTAAACTATCCCAACAATCTCTACATATCCTAAATGCACTAGGAATGAACTTTCCAAAAAGGAAATAGATTTGTCATATGAAAGTCATTTTACTTAATAGGGTGTCCCATATTTTTAAATGTAAATGTTCAGAAAGCAATAACATTCCCTGTGATACCTTATAATATATAAACTACTGTCAAGCAACAGTCACTATATTATAAGTTTTAGAGTATCAACCTCCAAAGTAAAGCAATAATAAAGTTTACTGCAGATCTATGGATGAGCTGACAAAGCAAGTCCAGTGAGGTGAGGAATAAAAAGAGCACTGTCCTGGAAGTCAGTATTTTAGGCATCTATGGACAAGCTATACAGCTAAGAATTTTGTAGGATTTGGTAATTCACTTGACCCCTCTGAGCCTCTGTTTCAATCCCTTTGGGCTCTTACAGGTCACCATTCTATGACCCTTGGACATGGTTAATATATAATTACTTCAACTCTTAAAGCTATCATCTGTTTTTTATGTTCTCAACACTCTTACCTAATCAGTCAATTAAATATTGTTAATGAGTGTGCTTTGTTTACTTTGGCCTAGCAAAAACTACAAAAGCGTTTTTAAAGTCTCAGAGAAGCCACAAGGAAAGTGTGAATGAGCACCTGTGGAGAGACCCAGGCCCTGATTTAAGTTTGTGAAGAATGTCTGTATGAGAGAGAATGCAAACTCTTCCCAGAATCAAGCATGGAAGAAAAAAACTGTTGAGGAGGGTCCAAGAAAGAAAGTCAAAAAGACAATCTTTATGAAATTGACTAATTACTAAGAATTCCTACCAGAAGATATATCACGTATAACGTAATCCAACTTCTTGGATGACAAAACCACAGTTTAAAGACTTTAAACTTCCCCAATATACAGTCATAGATGGCAACATAACAAGAAATAGATTGTCTGAAGGAAAATAGAAATTGCTGGTAAAAATATAAAATATTTGTCATTATAAAGGAGGACAAACAGTCCCAAAAATCAATTTGTCTTAAATGCTCACAACATTTAGAAACTGTTTTGAATTTTGAAGTTCTAACTACTCAAAATTAAAATGAAAAAAAAAAAAACTATCATTATGAAATCTATCCATCTCATACATACAAGTATATTCCTTAACAAGTATTTATTAGGTGTCTATATTTTATTTATTTATAAGAAGGAGTCCTGCTCTTGTCATCCAGGCTGGAGTGCAATGGTGTGATTTCGGCTCACTACAACCTCTACCTCCTGGGTTCAAGCAATCCTCCTGCCTCAGCCTCCCAAGTAGCTGGGATTACAGGTGTCCACCACCATGCCTGGCTAATTTTTGTATTTTCAGTAGAGACAGGGTTCCACCATGTTGACCAGGCTGGTCTCCTGACTTAAGGTGATCCACCCACCTTGGCCTCCCAAAGTGCTGGGATTACAGGCATGAGCCACTGCACCTGGCTGGGTGTCTATATTTTCTAAATCACAGGGTTGGGGACCGTATATGTAATATAAAACTACAATACAACCTTACTCTTTCTGAGTACACCTGAATGCAAATACCGCAAGATTTTTCATAGGTTAAAATATTTCTATGCCACAACTGCAAAAAGATTGTGACCCAATATTCACTAATAATGACTTTCTATGTTTCTTTTTCTCCATTATTGGTATCTGTAATGTATGGAATTATGCTATACTTAGATCTATTGTTAAATACATTTTTCTCAATAGCTGAGGATTATGTAACAATTCAAATCAATAAGTATTGACTAAATGCTAAAATTTTCCATTAAATGACAGATAAATCCAAAACCTCCTTGAACCACGAAGATTAAAAAAAAAATCAGAACACAAATAAATGTAATTCTTGTATTCTTTGTTCAGCATAAAAAGAGTTTATGAAGTAAAAACATCCTAGTTTATTTTTCAGAAAAATAAAATATAAAATAGGGGCAGAGAAGCATCCTAAAAGCCACAAAATTAATGCTCAGCCCACACTGAACCTCAGTCTATTTGAATAACTAAGGCACCAAAAATAAGCACCATTTCTTAAATGGAGGCTTTTCTTAATCACTGCAAAACCACACAGTACGTGCTGCCAAGTTCTGGGTTTAAATGCCTTAAATGTGTCCTAGCAGAATAATTTTTATGGGTGATATATTTCGGCAAAAAGGGAAATTGTGGTATGTTGCGGACTCAATCATCGGAATGCTGAACATCAGTCATTTTTCTTGCAAAATGGCTTTTCTGTCTGTCAGATGATAAGAAGGATTCAATTCCTGCTGGTTTTACACAGCACTGAATTCTGGGCAGCTAGTGTTCTTAATTCTTTTAGCAGAGCTCAGCTCATAGACAAAAATGGAGAAGAGTTCTATTGCTTAAACATTATTTGGACACGAAAAGGTCTTTCTACATGACCCTTGGAATTTAATTGCAAAAAAATAAAATGAAGAAACACTTGATTCACCCAGGACAATCCAGTGTTATGACTAAGGCATCTTCACTGCGTACTCGCTAACCATTCACAGTTCACACAGGAACAAAAATCATGGGTAGACATGGCACACGGGGGTCATCTCAATAGCTACCAGGATCACATCCCTAGAGGCATAGGAAACAACTATTTTCATTCCCACTCTCCATTGGGAAATTGAGCACTGCTCATGCATGGCTTACAACCTCATGACTGTATCTGTGCTCCTCTAGTCTCTCCTGTATGGTATGTGTTTTTTCCATCCTCTTATCTCTACCTGTTAAAATTCTACTTATCTCTCAAGATCCCTGCACTTTGTTCATATTCAGAACATTAATATTTATCTCACTGCATTGATATTTATCTCACTATATTCATATCAATTATTATCTCACTGTATTCATGTTAATTATTCACCCACTTGATTACTTCTTCAAGAAGATAGGAGTACTTTATGTGCAGGGATGCTACTTACTCATCTTTATATACCTCTTTCTTTCCCCATGATCTGGTCACTGATTAGCATATGTATGGGTAGAGGCTCCTGACATGCTTTAACAAGACAGAGCTACCTCTACTCATAATGCTAATGCGTTGAAAGCTACAGCCATCTGGCCCTAATCACTAGCAAGGTGCTGTCAAGAAGATTAAAATCTTAGGTGATTGGACTAGATTGCCTTTTAAAGCCCCTTTGACCCAAAGACTCAAATTCCAAACAGACTCATGAAAGAAGTATACATTGTGCCCTACGGGTAGGCTTTTTTCTCATTTCCTTTTCTTCTCTCCCTAAAGAGAGCCATTTCAGAAATTCTCAGTTGAGGACAGATTTTAAATTCTTCTACCACTGTTTTTCTGTCATTTATTTTATCTGTGGTAGCTCATGAGTAAGAACTAGCACCTGAATTCAGTGGACTGAGCCATTATCCTTAAAATCAAATCATGAAATAAGAGATAGAAAATAAGGGTAAATTGTTTGTTAAGTACAGATTACACGCTCTACAAGAGGAGAGAAAAATCAATGGGAGCCAGAGTAATCAAGGAAAGGATCTTCAACCAAGTATTGCAGGATAGATAGAATATAAATGTAAGAGAGAAGCACTGCCATGTTAATTAAGAAAGATAAAAGCAGAAAAGGCATGAAGGGACAAAATAAACGTAATGTAGCCCGAGGACACGAGGCAGTGAGACTAAAGCTCAAACCCATGTTGGAAAATAGTAGGAAATGCTACTTGTCCAACAAAGTGGGACAAATAATTGGAGGCATGATGGGGGCGGGGTAGGGAGGTGTCTGAGAGGCTGCTAATAGGAGAGCATTGAAGGCCCTGAACAGAGGTGCAAGGTGATGAAATAAGTGTTTAAGAAAAATCAAGTCTGGGAGAACACTGCAAGTAAGATGAACATAATGGGAGAGCCATTATTGTAAAGGGTGGCCACTGGGAAGGGGGTCATAACCAGGTAGCTTCAGGGGTCAAGAGCTTTTGCAACAACATTGATGGAACTGGAGGCCATTAGCTTAAGTGAAACAACTCAGAAATAGAAAGTCAAATACTATATGTTCTGACTTGTAAGTAAGAGGTAAATAATGTGCACACACAGACATAGAAGTATGGAATAATAGACATTGGTGACTGGAAGGGTGTGTGGGCAGGAGGAAGGTGGATGATGAGAAACTACCTAATGGGTACAATGCACATTACGCGCCTTATGAATACACTAAAAGTCCAGATTTCACCACTACACAGTCTATCCATGTAACAAAATTGCAGTTGTATCCCTTACATTTATACAAATACAATAAAAAGAGTATGTCCTGATGATGGGGGGAGAGAGGTCATCATAGAGAAAGGCGAGGAGAGATAGCCCCAAAGGGGAGTGAGAAGGATCTGCTAAAAGGGTGCAGAAGATGAAAGATAATATTGTGTAAAAAATTATGGAAGGGATGGTGTGCTAAGAACAGAGTCAAGGAACTGAGGAAAAGCTGGATTGGCTACCAGAGTAGCTTTGGTACATGTTAAATCTGTATTCAAGCATGAAATACCCAGGAGCAGATAAGCTATGGGACAGGAATTCAGAGAAAGAAGAGGATTTAAATTAGAGACTTGAGAGCTTTCTACAGATAAGAGACAGCTGAAGTCCTAGAATGAGAAAGAGAGGGAGAGAGTCCCTAAGAGCCCCAAAGTGATGGACAGTGGAACCTTTGAAAACCAGATGTTTGCAAGAATATGAGCACAATGAAAAGGATAGAAAAGCAGCAATCAGCGCAGGATAAAAATTCAAGATCCAATAGCATCACAGTAAACATGAAAGGAGTTTTAAAAAGGAATGGGTGATAGATGATGAATGATGGTTAAGGACCAGAGCATTTTAAAGACATCACTAGACCAACAAATCAGCAGGGCTATTTCCCCTCTCAACTACCAACATACTATACAGAATTATTTGATAGTTAGGCAGGAAAAGAGGTTGTGGCTATAAGACACAGTCTATTTTGTGTTTTATAATGACAAATAAGGAGACACATCAAGATTCTGCCATTCTCTGTGCAGAGAGAGTAATTGAAAAATAATGTTGCAAATACGGATCAATTTTGAGTAATGTCACTTAGAATATGTACTCTTCTGGGGTGTATATAATAGAAGTAACACTGCTGATGCTACGGATTGGCAATGTATTATGAATATGTGGGTAACCTATCAAAGTGTGCAAGTCCTAACAAAAGTTATAAAGAACATCTAAAGGCATATAAAACTGCCACAGGGACTATTAAGTAATTCATGGGATATTGCCAGGCACAGACAAAGATGGTTTGTTTCTGAATTCACAAGAATGCTTGGGAAGTTATATTTCTTACCTGCTCAGGAAACACTCAGTTTATGTCCAGGATATAACAAGAGCCACACTTGCAACTACTTTCATTTTAGCTGTGAACCATCTGGGAAGGTAACACAGGTAAAAAACAATGCTTCTGATCAGTCTGAGTATTAAAATCACTCAGATCTGACTGATGGAGATGACATTAGAGGAAGCCAAGTGCTTTTTCCAGTGCCACTGAAACTGGCCTCTGGAATAGGGGTGTGAACTACTGTGCAAGAAATGCCCTCTACTTCCCCCAAACAAAAATAAAGGAATAATTAATAGTGACCATGGACAGATTCAGGTTTTGTGGGTCCTAAAACTTATATAATTTGGGTACCATCTCTAAGAAATAAGAAAGTAAAATTGCAAATACAGGACTGAGTATGAAACTGGTTATTTATTTAGAATGAGAACCAGAAGAGACCTACAGTTATAAGACCATAAAACATAAAGGTTATCAGCTACATGGTAAATTACCTCTGCTAATGACCAAGTATTAAGCATAAAGTACTGCATAGAAAGGGAGGAAGAGCAGGTAATAAGGAAGAGGAAAAAAAAAATGTCCCTTAAGGAATTCTGGAGACTGAATAAGAAAAAAGACTAAGAATAAAACCCCAGAAAGAACTCTGAATTGCAGAATACAGATGGTATAGAGATGGGAGAGAACCCAGAAGCCCTAGTCAATGTATATAACACATTGTCATCATATTTATTTTCCAGCGATTTACAACCATATTGCTTTTAGAAGCCTTGCCTAGTGGGACCAGATTTTGGGAAACACCAGGCCACTTCACTGCAGGTACTCAACAAGTGTTTGCTGAATGAATGAATAAGTAAATGCATGAAGAGAAACAAGGGAAATACTCCTTTTTCTTACTCTCCACAGGGAGCTGCTTTCCTCTGATGCCCCAATATACATGCATGTTTTTCTTGGCACTGGCTGGAATTGTCAAAGCAACAGTTCATGCCAATCTCTTCTCTTGTTCTGTTCAGGATAAACATGTGACTGTTTTTCCTGAACAGGCCAAGTCAAAAGCTATCTCTACCGAACATTAACTTGTAAGCATGTTCAGAGTCTCCTCAAAAGGATTATATATAAAATGGCTACTGTGGGGTCACTCTACTTACTGCCTCCCATCATCTTTCTCTTTCTGAATCAGATCCTGCAGGGATATCTCAGAAATTATTAACACCTAGTGGGGGGAGGATAGGTCAGTGTGGGATTCTAGCCAGGGCTGAAAGGCAACAAAATTCCTACATTTCAAACATTTCACCAATGATGGTAACATAAGTGACAATTTATATATCAATCATGATGAGGCTTCCAGGAAGATATTGAAAAGCCTCATGCACCACTCACTTGGTTAGCTACAAATCCAAGCCAGGACCAGGGCAACCCTGGCCCACCAACTGGCTCATCAGAAGACAAGATTTAGGTGGTGGGAGCTCTTAGTGAAAGGAGGAAGGAGGATATAACAGGGCACTCAGCCCCTGCTTCATAAAGGGATTCTCTTTGGACAATAAATACCCTACACCTTCCTGCAGGTTCATATATATATACATACACACACACACACACACACACACACACACACACACACACACACACACACACACAGGAATAGTTTAAAAGCTTAACCCCCTCCCCTCTTTTTTTTTTTTTTAACCTTTTCCTAAAGAAGTCTGCCTTCTTCCTCTTCACCTACTAAATTTTCTACTTAAAATAGAGAAGAGCAAGACTGGAATAACACTACTGCTACCTCAATACTACAGAAATCTGTATCCTGATGTTCTGTTTAGGGCAAAGGATATGAAATCAGTGAGGCAAAGCAGTCACCTCAGTAATTAGGACTGCAGGTCTTAAATAGGAGAATATCTTTCAGCCACTTCCAAGCTAGGTAATTCGACCTCAAGAGTTATTGAAACTCCCCAGATCTGTTTCTTGGTTTTACAAAACGGGAATGAATTTAGTTCCCACCTCTCGGAACTGTTGAGGACTGAGAAAATCCATGTAAAGAGTTAAATATAACTGCACAGCAAAAGCTAATTAAATATTAGTACATGGTAACTAGTACAGGGTAAATTTAATAGTAGTAGTAAAATTATTGTGTCTGCCTCCCCCAGTCACACCACCAGCAAAACGGGCACAACCCCCACTCCCACCTCGCAAGATATGGGGCCAAGCCACGGATACACTACACTCTCGCATGCACGAGAGACCCCCAAACGCCACAGTGCTACTGCAGCTTCCCCACCCCTGACTGCCAGCGCCCCCCAAACCATCGCTACAGTCCACACTGACCTGAAATGCCACCTCCGATCACGACCACGTCGAACATGTGGCCCTCTACACTCGCCTTCTCTTGGCTAGTCATGCTTCCGTTGATACTGTCCTGGGTCGTAGGCACAGGAGTGGGGACCGCAAAGGGTGGAAAGGACCCTTCTACCAACTCCCCCGGGGAGTCTGGGGGCGGAGCCGATCCTTCTTTTGATATCCGGAGGTGGCCGGGCACTGAGGGCGGGGCGAACCCTTTTGCTGATACTCTGGGAGCGCCCAGGGGCGGAGCTGATCTTTCAGCTGATGCCCGGCGGGAGCTGGGCACTGTGAGCGGGGCGGACCCTTGTACTGATGTTCGGCGAGAGTTATTAGGTTTAGAAGGTCCTTGGGTCAGCAGTTGGAAAGGATTGTTGGTGGCAGGAGGATCTTGTATTGAGCCCCGCGGAGTGTCGGGCACCGAGGGTGGTGGAGACAACAGGCTTGATGCTCGGGAGGTGTTAAGGGGTGCAGGAGGTGCTCGTGGCGTTACTCGGGAAATGTTATTGGGTAGGGGCGGTCCTGGTACCAAAACCCAGGGGAAGCTGGGCGCTGTGGATGTAGCAGATCCCTGTACTGACACTTGGGGGGTGTTATTGGGTGTAGGTGCTTGAAATGACAGTTGCGAAAGGTCGCTGGGTGTGGGAGGTACCGGCACAAATATCCAGGGGTAGCCGGGCACTGAGGTCAGGGTGTAACCCGTGGGCAGGGCTGGCCCTTCCACCGAATCCCGGGGGGTGCTGAGCACAGATGAAAAGGCCGAGCCTTGTAGTGGCTCTAAAGACCAGTCTACGGACGGGGTAGGTCTTGTTACTGATACCCGGGGAATGCCGTCGTTGTGGCTGGAGGTTGTGGCGGCCCCATCGGAGGAGTTGGAGCGGGTGGTGGACTCCGGGATCCGCCTGCCCAAAATGTAAGCGCTGAAACCTGCCAAGCTACTCTTGGAGTCGGAGTCAGTACTAAGGTTACTTGTGGTGTTGATTTGAGAGGGTATGCTGGTGCTCCAGGAGGCGGCCTCGGCCGTTGAGGACATGCTCCACTGGGAACTACCTGAAGGATTGGAGACGGTCCGCCATTCCGAACGGATGCTCCATTCGGACGGGTTGTACGAGGTGTAGTCAAAGCTGGAGGCCGGGTTCGGGACCTGGGCAGTTGCGCCCCTGGCTTCAGGAGGACCCTCCGCCTCGCGCCCGCTCCCGGCGTCGATGCCAGTGCCGGTGCCGGTCCCGGTGTCAGCGGCGGTGCTGGCGCCGGTCCCGGTCCCGGTGCCAGTGGCGGTGCCGGTGCCGGTGCCAGTGGCGGTGCCGGTGCCGGTGCCGCCGGGAGAGGAGGCTGAGTAGTTTGTATTCATGATTCAAGTTCTTTGTAGCACTTTGGACGCTAGCGGCGGCGTTCCTCTCACCGCAGCCCTTCTCCACAGTCAGGCTGCTGCCGGTATGCACTCTTGGCGGCCAGTCCCGGGCGCCCGGCCCAGTCGGGGGCGGGGAGATGTGGTTCTAGCCCGGCCGGGCCCCGCCTTCCCGGTCTGCCTGCCGGCTGGCGCTAACAACCCAGCCACTGGGCGTGGCCGGGCGATGCCACTGCATGGGGGAGTCGCCGTGAGCTGGCGAGAGTTGGGAAGTGGATGTGGGTGTAACCGTGTCGGGTCTCAACTTAGTGCTTTCATTCTTTGGCTTTAACTAAAAGCTAACTGGCCACGAGTGAACTTAAGGAAGCAGATATTTGAAGGAGGCGGAGCTGGGCAGGATCGGAGGGTCACAGGGTGCTGCCCGACTTGGTCTGGCCCTTTTATGACGTCATCAAGGGCCGGCTGAGGTCTGCGCAGCCTC
>NW_016107604.1:2311331-2312451 GCF_001604975.1 Cebus imitator
GGCGGGGGGCGGGGGCGAGGGCGGGGGGCGGGGGCGAGAACTATCACTTGAGGGAGACCGGGCAATTATTGGTTCTCTATGGGGTTTTTCAAGCTGAGGCGCTTTACCCAAGTAGAAGTTAAGTGAGAAAATTAACTTACCTATCACAGATTAAGTGGAACTGCATTTTAAAAGCGAAGGTCAAAGGGATGGCTAAGGTGCAGAAACAAATGAAATAAGAAAACATGTGTTTCCCCGTGCTACTGAAAAGAGTGCTATTTAGTGCATATATTTTACTGTATATATATATAGTATATATAGTGCAGCCAGCCTTCTGTTTGCTAGTTTTATCCCTTTCTTAACTTCTCACTTTCTCTTATCCTGAATTTGTCATCAAAAGCTGAATTTGTCATCACTGGAACTCTCAAAAATAGGTGAAATAGTGACATAAATTTAGAGAAAGTGATGAGAACTCGAGGAAGCTAATGATGTCTACTCCCACCTATGAACATTTCTCCTGCTGCCCTTCGCTCCATTCTGCATCAAACATCTTGTCGAATAAACTGTAATGAAATATGGATTTAGTCTTTTCTTCATCCTGTTTTAATAGTTTTTACTTCCTAGAAAAGGACTTGAGACTTATGACTAAATTGAAATCATTTTTATCTTGGTAGACTTTGAGCATAGAGAGAAGAAATACTAGATATAAGTAAATCAGCTTTTCCTAATATGATTCTGCCCACCTTTCTCCTTATTCTCATTGTTTTCATTTATTTTCATTCAGATACTTGATTTCACACTACGTACTAGGCACAGGACACAGTACTGGGGATTCGCAGGCAACACAAGACAGAGACCATCATCGAACACACAGTCCAGCAGAGGAGCTAACAGAGGACATAGACAACCTGTTTATGTGGTGTGTAAATACAAACTTAGACAAATGTTATATTAGAAAGATCCACAGTGATAAGAAAGTGTTAGGGTGTTCTGACCCCAGGGCTGGAGATGAACTTTGAGAGAGGAAGTATAAAAATGTTTCAGAAAGAAGAAGCAATGTGTGCAAAGGCCCTGTGGTAGAAAAAAAGCATAGTTCATTAGGGCAACTAAAAGTTAGTCAGTGGAGCTAGGGCAAGGGGAG
>NW_016107604.1:2312526-2340947 GCF_001604975.1 Cebus imitator
ACAGGGCTGCTGAGGCCGACTGGGCCAGGGTAGCATCCTTGGCCTCTAACCTAAGAGCAACAAAAGCCAATGCAAGACTTTAAGCAAGTGGCAATATACCGAGATTGCAACTTGGAGAGGTCTGTCTGCCTGCCGTGTGCATAATTGGGCAAGAGTAGATAGGTACAGGGAGACCAAAGTTAGAAATTTTTTAAAGAAAGTGGTAGAAGTGTCTTAGACTGAGGTAGGTGGTGGCAGTGGAGCTGGGGATATCTTAGAGACATTTACATATAAGGTTCACAGGACTTGGTCGTAGCTAGGATTTGGAAGACCATGAGCATGTTTTTGGACATGATGAGTTTCAAGTGCCTTTGAGACATCCAAATGAATGTTTTAGAGTAGGCAACTGAGACTCGAAGCAAGAGTTTGGCTGGAGATTAAAATGGGGAAGTCTTATTAAATAAAGGATGGAAATCAATGAGAAGAAATATGGGTATTTTCTCTTTTCATTTTATTTGCATTGTATGAAAACAATACAAGTTCATTTTAAATAACTAAAGGAATAACTGTGAAACATCCCATAAGTATTATTTCCTCCCTGTGAGACCTTGGGCAGGTTGCTTGACTTCTCTATGCTTGTCCCAACCATAGAATCATAGAATCCTATAAGTTGTTGAATCAGTCAGGGTTCTAGCAGTGTTGAGAAATGCTGAGAGTATGATTGCTGAGAAATGCCGAATGTATGATAAAATATATTGTTTGCTAAGAGAAACGATGGCAAGGAAAACCTAGCCACCCCCCACCAAGTGGAAAACTACTTGGGACATTCTAAGGTGGCAAGACAGTATATGTATGTCATACACCAGTGTAAACAATTCTTTAAGCATGGGACATGTGACCCTGCCCCCATGGCTTCTTCACGGAGAATACGTTTTAGTTTGTCTGTGATCAATGATAAGCAGGCACCAGCTGCCTACCTAGTTTATTTTTGTTCTATGAGAAAATATCAAACACCTGTTTCCTAATAAGCATCACCTCTTCAGAGAGAATAACTATGTACGTCAGCGTCTGCTTGAGGCCTTTAGCCCAGAATGCTGTCAGCCCTCTGAGGCTCTTGGGAGGCTATTGGCCCCCTGGATAGTCCCACTTTGTTGTTCTGTCTGGGTGTCTGCTTCTTAATGCCCTCAGTGCCACCTGGGTGGGGGTGGCTACGGCCGAGCTGGTCTTGGTACAGCAGGAAACAGCAAACTCAAATTAAGTAATTTCAAGAGTGTGTCATCAACTATTTTCAAAGATGTAGGCAAGATGGAGAAAAGCTGTAAGGAATTGTGCAGTACCCTAGGTTGGTAACAGCAAGAAGTATCACTCTGAACAGGTAGGGGGAGAGAGCAGTCATCAGAACTTTAGTGACAATATTGTTTGGAAAGGGCTGCCTGACACAAGGTGTGGTCTTTAGTTCAGGGAGACAGCCAGTCCACAGGAAACCCACAGGGAGGAAGCTGGGAGAATAAATACCTAATCTCCCCGCCTCGAGTCTCATGCTGGTCGTCTGCATAGATCTAATCCAACCAGAAGCTAGAAAGCAAGGGAGACTCTGTTGATGCAGTCCATACAGGTGTCAGACAAACTAGCAAGTGCCAAGAAGCCATGTTTGCTCATTTCTGCTTGCCAGCATAATTTCACAAAGCCCCTGACTCTATGAAGATGTGCAGCTCACCAGAGGATGCTTCGAAGACATAACAGGATAGAGCACACGGCCCCCCATATCTCTTGTCTGAGTCACTATATTCCTTAAAAGATAAATGACCCTAGTCCTTGCCTTTCCCTACACATAACGTAACGTCTGGTGGGGTTAGTGATTATGCTTCCATAGTCTATAGCCAGATGTACTCTTACACCCAAATCTACATGTGATTCTGCTTCAATGTAACTTCTGAGCAGGTTTGATTTAATTTTGCATGTACTGAACTCCCATGCTTGTCTATAAGCAATGGGCTGAAATACTGTGCCAGAGCAGTCTGATGGAACTGCTCCTGGACTATAAACCTTGGTCTGTAGTCTCCAGTAAGACTTCTGAATAAAACTAACTTTAATTCTTTAAAAGCTTGATCTGTTTTTCCTTAGTTGACACAGGTCAGCCTTCAGGGGCCAGAACAGAGTAGAGAAGTGTGGTGGTGGCACCCAGAGAAGCAAAGTGAAGATACCTAGCACAGCTGAAGTGAGGGTTAAATGAGCAAATGCATTAAAACATTTAGGGTAATACCAGACATGTAATAATTACTCAATACATATTCATACTTTAATTTTTTAGACTAAATTATATATTCATGCCATATATATATATATATATATTCACTCTTTGTGTTCAGTTGCCTACTCTAGTCTACTTAATCATTATCCTCTCACATTAAGCATTTAGTACTTTCCAGTTTTTAATATAATACATAATATGGAGATGAACATTTTTTGCATAAAATATTGTATGTGCTTTTTAGAATTCCCTTGAGATAGAGTCCTAAAACAGGATTATGAGGTAAGAAACTAGGAGCATTTTTAAGCTCTTTGATTGAAGTTACCAAATTACTTCCCCAAAAGATTATACAAATGTATATTTCATCAGTAATGCCTAAGAATGGCTTTTTACTATACCCATTCCAACAATAAACAAGTTAACTTTTAACCTTTCTTAACTTGAAAGGCAAAAAAGTTAGCATGGCTTTGCTACTTAAATGAGCATTTCTTTGCTTACTTGTGAAATACATCTTTCAAAAATGTATCAGCCATTTCCATCTCTTCTGTTGTGAATGATCGCTTTGTGCCTTTTTGTAGTTGATTTCTGAAAGTGCTTTATAAAAGATAGTAACTAAACCCCTTGCTTGCTTTTTTTCACTGAAGATAGTTTATTCCAGTTTACATTTTAATGTTGTTTATGACATTTTAGATATGCATAACATTCAAATGTATGTGCTTATATCTCTTCTTTAGTGATTTCTTTCATTGCTTTTCAGCTTGGAAGGGCTTTGTCTTTCAAAGATCTGAAGAACAAAATGTGTTTTGTTTTATAATAGTTTTTTGATGGTTTGATATTTTAAATTATTTTTTTCTTTTTTTTCGAGATGGAGTCTTGCTCTGTCACCCAGCCTGGAGTGCAGTGGCGTGATCTTGGCTCACTGCAACTTCTGCCTCCCAGGTTCAAGAGATTCTCCTGCCTCAGCCACCCGAGTAGCTGTGACTATAGGCCTGCACTACCACACATGAGTAATTTTTATATTTTTAGTAGAGACAGTTTTACCAAGTTGACCAGGCTGATCGCGAGCTCCTGACCTCAAGTGATCTGCCTGCCTCAGCCTCCCGAAGTGCTAGGATTACAGACATGAGCCACCATGCCCAGCCTGATATTTTTAAATTTAATTATTTAATCCTAATCTACTGGTATGTATTTTGCTATGTGCTATAAGGTGAGGACCTAAATGAATTCTCTGCTCCCCCACCCAAATAGCTAACCAATAATAAGAGAACTGTCTGTCAAAAAATCCTTCCATTCTCCACTGATTAGTTTTACCTCATGTAACATAAATAGTGATATGCTTTTGAACTGTCTCTTCAGTTATATTGACCTGCTTATTCTTGCCACATTACCATCAATGCTACATTGACTTACGTATTGTTGCCTTATTAGGTTTTATCAGATAGAAAGATTAGTGCCTTCCCAATAGGTTTTTAAATGAATTTTTGAAATATTCTTACATAGTCCTTCCATTAATATATTCTTCTATATTGAAATAAATTTCAAAATCATTTCATCAATGAAATGACTGGTTAATTTAATTGTGATGATATTTCTTAGACATCAATTTGAGAAATTTATATTTGGCAGCCCTAACCTCTTTTTTTTTTTTTTGAGCCGGAGTTTCACTCTTGTTACCCAGGCTGGAGTGCAATGGCGCGATCTCGGCTCACCGCAACCTCCGCCTCCCGGGTTCAGGCAATTCTTCTGCCTCAACCTCCTCAATAGCTGGGATTACAGGCATGCGCCACCATGCCCAGCTAATGTTTTTGTATTTTTAGTAGAGACGGGGTTTCACCATGTTGACCAGGATGGTCTCGATCTCTTGACCTCGTGATCCACCCACCTCGGCCTCCCAAAGTGCTGGGATTACAGGCTTGAGCCACCGCGCCCGGCCAACCTCTTTTAACATAAGTCTTCATTTACAGAATACTCTTGAGAAATTGTTTCATTTATCCCAGAAACTAAACAATTTTGTGAGGATAGTATGAGTCCATGTATGTGTCTGTGTGTGTCTATTTGCGTGTGTGAAGTATCATAAATCTTTTCAATCTGTAGATTTTTAATTTGGGGTTTTTGTGCATTCCTAGGAAAGGACAGTTTTTCTCTACGAAAACTTGATTATATCTGTCTTCAGTGTTTGGTTTCTCCCTGGGAAACACCTATAGTTATCTTGTTGGATCACCTTTCTATGTCCTTTATTATTGTTGTCATCTCTGCCTTTTCCCTCTGAATTCTGAGAGCTAATCAAATTTATCTTTCATATTATTTAATTTTCTTAAGTTCTAATTCTATTTGTACTGCTTCTAATGCAGATTTTAACTGTCATTTCATTTTAGGTTTTGTTTTGTTTTTTACTTTACGTTCTCATTTCAGCCAATTCAGTTTTCATTTATGCCATGTATATCTCAATACATTTTCTCCTTATGATTTCCTCACTGTTTCACAGAAACCTAGTTCATGCATTTTCTGGGACAACGTCGACTGTTTTTGAGAATGCTCTTCTTTGTTTTGTTTTGAGATGGTGTCTCGCTCTGTTAACCAGGCTGGAGTGCAGTGGCCAGATTCTAGCACGCTGTAACCTTGAACTCCTGGGTTCAAGGGATCGTCTCACATCAGCCTCCCGAGTAGCTGGGGCTATAGGTACACACCACCCAACCTGGTTATTTTTAAATTTTTCTGTGGAGACGGAGGGTCTTACTTTGTTGCCCAGGCTGTTCTCGAACTCCTGGTCTCAAGCAGCCCTTTTACCTCTACCTCTCCATGTGCTGGGATTACAGGTGTGAACCGCTGCCCCAGGCCAAAAAGGTCAATCTCTGTCTAGAGACACGTATGACATTCTCATACATTGCTGGCTCAAGTGCAAATGGTACAACCTCTGATGATGAAGAATTTGATAATATCTAACAAAATGACGTATGCATTTACCCTTTGACCCAGCAACCCTCCTAGGAATTTACCTTAATAATACACTTCCACAAACAATGAAAAAATATGCTCAAGTTTCTCTATTATGGAATTATTTTGAATAGCAAAATATTCAAAACAATTTACATGCCCATCCATAGAGGACTGTTTGTATAAACATTTATAAGTCTACACAATGAAACACTATGCAGTCATTACAAAAAAGAAAAGAAAGAAGAGCTCTATTAACTGATATGGAAAATTGAGTGATTTTCAGGATATTTTCAAATAGTAAAATGAAAGTATGAGAGAATATATATATAGCATACCTTTGTATATTTCTATGTGTATGTATGTTTATTTGTATCTTTGTGTAAGGATATATTTACCCACATTTTCAAAAATACATAGGAAGGATAAATCATATATGGATAAATGGATAAGAATGGGATGGAAGGGGTAGGAATGGAAGTGAACTTTCTCTGAGTATTCTTTTTAAAATAGTGCAACTCCCATTAGGGATTCTTCATGGGTTCAACTAAACCTTCAGACTAACAGAATGACCATGGACTATATTTGGCATCAGTCCGCTCAAAGGGATACACGACAAACCACAGCTTGCCAGCAGGACAGCATCAAGTGTTTCTCTTCCGTGGGTGTTCCTACGACAGCTCAAAGAGCAGTCAGAATAACTATATTGCAGCTATTCTCATTAATTTCCCAGGTGGTCGTTCAGGTACAAAGGAACAAGTTTCACTTCAGACAACAGTGGTATTTAGCCTGATTTAGCAGCCTTATGCCCCATAGGAGCCAATAACTCTTGTAATAATTACACAGGCATAGTTTCCAGGGTCCCTCACATGGGACATAGCCAATTGTAACAGTTACCACACTAAAGGAAGCCCAAAATTATGGTATTTACATCAAGTATTTAGAGTTCATTTATAAAGTCTACCAGTCCAGATGCTATTTACCGGTCAGAGGACACTTTTTTGCCATAAGTAATGCTGCCTGAAGTTGGAACAATATGAGCATCAAAAAATTACGACACTAATAAAGCATTAATAAAAAATCCATCAGCCCATTGTCTTATACCAAAATAAATAAGTTAACAAAACATAAGGAGAAAGATGTTAAAAAGGAAAGCTCTTTACAGAAAAATATCAGGTAGTAAATGTAGAAGGCATTATTAAAAACTACCACTTCGAACTCTTATAATAATTTAAGCATCTCAGCAGATGCTAAAAACCAGGACTGAAAGATTATTAGGAATTGTTCATTTGCAAGTTCTCCATGTATCACTCCACAGATTATTAACTCTAAAGGAAAAAAATTGCTTTACAGGTAAGAGATCTGGCAGTTACCACCTAAACTAAATGATCAAACTTAAGATCATCAATCATCAGTAACCTAATATAGTATGTCCTTTGATGTGATGTAATAAATTCACAACCTACCTTCCTTATGCAGTATTCTTATCAAAAAATGCTTAACTTGAATCCAATCATGAGAGAACAATCAGACAAATTCAGATACAGGCTGTTTTACAAGACAACTGGCCTGGATCGTTCAATAAAAGTTAATGTTGTGGGGAAAAAAATAAAAAATAAGAAGTAGGGGGACTGTGCAAGATTAAGAGAATAAAGAGACATGACCAAAGACTATGTGTAAAACTTGGCTGGATTCTGGTTTGGAAAATTAAAAAGCTATAGACATTGTGATAATTGAGGAAATTTAAATATGGACTGCATATTAGATGATATTATTGATTAGTGTTAATTTTACTAGATGTGATAATAGTACTATAGTTATGAGAATTTTTTTTTTTTTTTTTAAGAAAGAGTCTCCCACTGTCACCTGGGCTGGAGTGCAGTGGTACGATCTCAACTCACTGCAACCTCCACCTCCTAGGTTCAAGTGCTTCTTCTTCCTCAGCCTCCCAAGTAGCTGGGATTACAGGTGCCCACCACTATCCCCAGCTAATTTTTTTGTATTGTTAGTAGAGATGGGGTTTAACAGTGTTGGCCAGGCTGGTCTCAAACTCCTGACCTCATGATTCACCTGCCTTGGCCTTTTAAGTGCTGAAATTACAGTCGTGAACCATCACACCCAGCTGAGAATGCTCTTATTCCTAGAAGATGCAGACTGAAGTTCTACGAGGTGAAATGTCATGAGTGATTCAACTTATTTTTAAATAATTTAGAAAGACAAATAATGAAAATGTGGCAATGTCTATGACAATTGGTGAATCCAGGTTAAGACTATGTTGGTGTTGATCAAAATATTCTTTTAACTGTTCTCTAGGCTTGACATTTTCTCAGTAATAAGCACTGGGGAGAAACAGTTCAGAGGAAGAGTTATTTTGAGCCCAAAATCCTTCACCAATTTAAGTTGTTATTTGATTATGAAGGTAAAAGAAATTCATCTTCATACAAACAAAAGAGAAACTTTCTCTCTTTCTGAAAGGAAACTTCAGAAGAGGGCTATCCAGATGCTGATCTGAAAAGTCTCTGCCAGCCAAGTGAAAGTTCCCAGTAAAAGGTACCCATCAGAGGAGCCCTGAGTTACTCAACTAGGGTAAATGTCTAGCCCCATACCACTGCCTTGCTTAGTCATGCACTGTGGGTTTTCCTAAGAGGACTCTTGTTTAGTCTTTGGCTTGTGTTTCCCCAAGAATATTGTGACGTTAACGCTAAAGCTGAGGCAGATCCTGAAGAAAATCACAGCTGGGGCTATCAGCTAGCCACACTCCTCACATCTGTGCAGGAGCCTTCTTGAAGGAGATGAGTGATGCATGTCCATGCCTGCTATAGGACCCAGGGCTGGCTTCATGAACATGTGACCTATGCAGTCACATCGGGCCGGCTCCTAGAAGGGTCCTGCCCTAGGTTTAGTGGCCTGCTGTTTCTGTCTTGAAATTCTTAACGATTTTGTCTTTGAACTTGCATTTTTTAAATGAAGCCCAAAGAGACTTCACTGAGCAATGGAGTATGCATATGAGTGGAGGAGATACATGTAATATGCATGTCCTCTGTTCCTTGTCATGCCATTGTTGCCCTATTTGCAAGTGTTAGGATTTTTTTAAAAGAGATAAGGGGCTCACTATGTTTCTCAGCCTGGCCTCAAACTCCTGTGCTCAAGCAATCCCCATGCCCCAGCCTGCTGAGTAGCTGGGAGTATAGGTGTGTGCCACCACACCCCGCCAACATGCCATTTTTGAGTAAGGAGTTCTGCATTTTCATTTTGCACTGGACCATGCAAATTATGTAGCAGGCCCTGACAGCAGCCCTTTTGACCAGTCTCCAGTCCTGAATAAATGTCTATCCTCTGGTCTCCTGTGGATTTTATATCTTCTATTGCATGTAGTACAGATATGTTAAAATTACCTGTTAATTTGTCTGTTGCCACATTATAAGGTACCAGTTTTCTTAGTATATTTCCACTCTTTAAAAGCATGACTACCAAGAATTTGTGCATTATTTCTGTTCTCTCATCTGTCTTTCTCCCCATAATCTTCTACTTCATTGTAAATGAAAGATCACTGTGATTATCTTCGTGGAAGAGGCAGTTATCCCCCAGTGTCTGTTTTTCTCTTTCTTCCTTAGAAGTAGAACCACAGTTTTGCTGCTCAGATAAAGACTATAATTTCCTAGCCTCCCTTCCAGCTAAGTATGATTAAGTTCTAGTTAACAGATATAATTGGAAATGTCATGTGAAACTCCCAGGAAGATTTCTTAAAGGGAAGGATTGTTCTCTCTTCTTTCCTTCCTCTTTTCTGCTACCTGGAGTGTAGGCATTGCCATCTGAGATGAAGGGATAGAAGAAGGCTGGCAGAATAATAAGGAGTATATACATTGCTAGACATTTTTTACATGACAGATACACTTCTTTTTGTTTAAGTCACTATTATTTGGGGTTTTCTGTCAAAAAGAGCTGAACTTAACCCTTCTGATATAGTTCTTTAAATGAATGTTGAACAGTAAATGTGCGTCTACTGGTGCCCTGCTCAAAGAGGATATTCCCAACCGACCCTGTTCAGTTCTACCTTACCAAGGGCTGAGGTTCTCCTTTCATGCCTCCCATCTCCACCTTTTGGTCAGAGGTGAGTGTGAGTGGAGGAGACTTATAAATATCCAATATTATTGAAAGGTGGGTTGTTTACATACTGTGAATTGGCATGGGTTGGGGAAGGAGAACCTGCACTCGATGACATCCCCTTCTTTGAATCCCTTTTATTTGGCTCTTTGGCTATCATGACAGAAAGTTCATTCCGACCATCATTCTGTCCTTCCTCTTCCATTTGAATCCCTACTTCGTCATCTCTTTTTACTTTGCCTATGCTCAGTCTCATCTAATCTCTGAGAGAGAAAAAACCGGCATACACACTTCTGTGAATCTCCATTTGACACAAAAATTTAAAAGTTTCCTTTATATTTTCTATGTAACTTTATTTCAACTTCAGTGTAGACTGGAAGAGTGAAAGTGATCCATAGTATATCAGTGAGAAAGAAGAGGGAGCAGGAACATTGAAAACAAGCAGAATAATACTTTGAAGTGTAACCCATTCCATTATGGGAAGGTGCTTCACTGATTATCATGATGATAACTAATGATGGTATCACTGAGATATGATATATGTGGACCTAATTAAATCCTCAGAGGACTCTCCCTGATTCAAGAAGTATAAATGTATGTCATTTAATTCCTTAATAAGTGACAGGTGATTTAAGTTCAGAGCAAGGTATTAGATGTATAGTGGTAAGGTGGAAGTATGGCATTCTAGCTGCTCAATGGTTGAAGATGAAGCTTCTATACTTATACCACAAGAACTGCTGCTCCTTTAAATAAGTTCTTATGTGCAGGGACAGAGGATAAGGGTAAGTTAGGGCTTTCAAGCACATAAACCCCAGTTCTTTCCAAGACTTCTGGTCAGCAGTGATATTGAATCAAGCCCTTTGGATAATTTTTTTAATGCTGGCTCTGGCTGTCTGCATCAATAACGCCTACAGGGGCCATGTCTGACATTTATAAATGTGTTTACTTTCCTTCCATCTAAATAGACAAGAGTCGGAGAATCCTCTGAATCATGCAGCTCTAGGCAATTTTAAGTCCAGGCTCTTCTCTAAATCATTCCTTTAACTTTCAATATTTCAAGATACAATTTGAACAAGAATGATTAAAAAAAAAAAAAAAACAGGCAGTGCCCTTCTTCCAGCAGATAAGCAATTAAGTTCAAATCAGACTCACTTAAGAGATGCAGCTCTAGGCATTCCCACTGAGTGGGACCAGGAAGGCAAAGTAAAATGGTAAGGTAAACAAACAATTATCTACACAATTTGATCAATATGGAATGCCAGGCAAACAAGACCTTCCTTAAAAGCATCATCTTAAGAGGGACTTGAATTTTAAACCAGATTACTGCCTTCAACGTCCTTAACTCACTTTGGTAAAAAACACTGTTCAAAAGTGCTGAGGGAATGTACTGGTTATTCTCCATTTCTCCCTCCTCCACATTGATTTTCCACCTTTTTCCGTCCTGCTCTGACCCCCATGTAATGCATCACTTGGGTGCCCCTGCTTTTAGCTTCTGGTTGGGTTGGGGCATTGTAGTGGGGATTGACAAGAGATGAAGGGGCAGGAGAGAAAGGTCATGTTATTTATTCCATCACTGTCAGCATCTTTCCTCACCCCATCTTCCACAGCTGAGACATGGCCATGGTTGCCCCTTTCTAACTACAGCTTCTGTCTTGCCATTGTCCACAGCTCCAGCTCTCAGCTGGGATGCCTTAAAACCTTTTCCTCCCCATATCCTATCAAGCCAAGTAGTGCCTTCCCATCATGACTCATCCCTGGGTGCTTCAATATCCCTTGTCGGTTTCCTTAACTCAGCTCATACTTCTGTGAATATTCCCATCTTTAAAATTCTATACAAAAATCTCAGCTGCGTTTGTCATGTGTTTCTTATTAGGATCCTGACTGATGGCTGACTGTGTCAATATGACCTACTATAGCAGCTGATAAGCAAGACTCTGGATCTATGTCTACTTTCTACATTGTGCTTTGAATTAGTTCCTTAAAATTTTCAAAAATGGGCTGGGCACAGTGGCTCACACCTGTAATCCCAGCACTTTGGGAGGCCGAGGTGGGTGGATCACCTGTAGTCAGGAGTTTGAGACCAGCCTGGCCAACATGGTGAAACCCTGTCTCTACTAAACACACACACACACACACACACACACACACACACACACACACACACTCACGTTAGCCGGGCATGGTGGCGTATGCCTGTAATCCCAGCTACTCAGGAGACTGAGGCAGGAGAATCGCTTGAACCCAGAAGGCAGATGTTGCAGTGAACTGAGATCATGCCACTACACTCCAGCCTGGGTGACAGAACAGGACTCTGTCTCAAAAAAACCACAAAAAATGAAGTTGTAATTACACCGTATATGCATGGTGAATATACCATTCAAATCTTGCTGAGCTGGAAAAGAATGTTTAGAAAGAGAAAGTGGGACCTGACATCTGTTATCAGTCAGCTGTTATCAGACACCATTGTCCTTTGTATGGGGATGAAATTTCTTTAGAACAGTTTAGATTGATAATTATGAGCATGAGTTAGCCTCTCATTATTTTCAATTGTTTTCATGCTTGTTTGGAATAAAAATTTGGAGCTAACAACTCTTACTACAAGTGTAGAGCACCAATGTTCATGGAACTCTCTCCAGTTTATATCTGTGATATATTAAAATAAAACATTTTAAGAAGGTTTTCCCTAGAGGGAAACAAAAGCTGAAACCATGATTACTGCAATTAAAAAAAAAAAAAAAAGAGTTTGCCCTAAGGTCATTAGAGACAGGGCAAAAGAGAGATTTAAAGATAAAAAGATGCAAACAGATACTATGCAAGTGGCAGAGTTGCCAGGCCCTGCATATACTCCTGGCTAGTTCTCTATGATTTGAAGAGGTGAGGGATATATAAAGACTTGGCGATTGTCTCTGAGCATGTAGTTTTCTACGTAATGGGAGTTTTCTCAGGACACACTAGCAGATCCAGTGTTGGAGGTATGCAGTAAAACCACAGATTTTTAGACCAGAATTTCTTAACTTGAAGTCAACTAATAAAATAAGAAGGATCTGTGATCTTGAAAAGGAAAAAAAAAATTACATATTTATTTTCACTAACTTCTTACTGAAATTAATATACTTTTTACTATGAATGTAGGTAACAAACTGCTGTAGTATTAGCAGTACCTGTAACTTTGTCAACAACAGAAATCACAGGCTTTGCTGACATTAAGGCACCAAAATATTTACAAATGTAATATTTATTGTGACCTATGTGGCTAATGTACTCCCAATTACCCTTAAGCTCCTGCTTTAAGGTCCATAAATACCCCTGAAAAAAATATCCACCACGGCGCGCTGAGTCCTGTCTTGCTGAGGTACCTCACTGCACTTTTCTACAGTGTTCTTTCTTTCTAATAAAACTTTCCTAGCCAAGCATGGTGGCTCATGCCTGTAATCCCAGCACTTTGGGAGGCCAAGATGGGCAGATCACCTGAGGTCAGGAGTTTGAGACCAGCCTGACCAATATGGTGAAACCCTGTCTCTACTAAAAATACAAAATTTAGCCAGGCATGGTGGCACTCACCTGTAATCCCAACAACTCAGGAGGCTGAGGCAGGAGAATAACTTGAACCTAGGAGGCACAGGTTGCAGTGAGCTGAGATCGCACCATTGCACTCCAGCCTGGGCAACAGAGCAAGACACTATCACAAAAAAAAAAAAAAAAAAAAGAAAAAGAAAAGAAAACCAGAAAAGAAAACCAAAAAAAAAACTCAACTTCCATTTTCTCAAACCTATACTGTCATCGGTAAATTCTTCTTACCGATGAGCTGACCACTTTCTGACACTGGGGCTTTGACACCTTGCTCAGCATCTTGGTGGACCATAGGGAGACTTTACTGGGGTTTCTTCTTTCTTTTTTTCCTCCCTGCTTCCCTTGATGGTCTTGGGAACTGAAGATCCTTGGCTGAGGCCACTCTTAGGCAGGATCCTGAAACCCTAAAGAAGGGGCCTGTGTCTGTCATTGCCTTTAAGGGTGAAGGACTGTCCAGGGATCTTTTCTGTTTTCTCACTGCCAGTGAACCAGCTTAAGTATTCTTTGGCAATTGAGGGTATCTGGCTGAGGGCACTCCCTTGTGTTACAGGAAGGCCAAGACAAAAGAACGAATTTGCTATTGCCTATCAGGATGGCAAGTCCATTTTCACTTAACACTCTGTAAACTGTGCCTTAATGAGCAAAAGCAACCTCAACTCTGCACAGACACACTCTACTGGTGTGGACCCAATTTTGAATTCACTTTTGTAACAAGCACCTCATCCCAAGTTATGGGTGAGTTCTCTTTCACATTAGGTTTGATCTGATCACTCAAACAAGGCCACTCCTGGGCTGGTCATCCAGGCAAGGGCAGGCCCCTCTATCCATGGTGGAACACCCCTGAATAGAGCAAGCCAAAGGGAAAAGGGAGGTCCAAATCCCTCAGGGATGCCTGAGGGATCTTGTAGTCCTTTATCAAAATCCAACATGGGTTCAATTCATTCTTCAATTGCACTTGACTCACCCATGGGTTGCATACTTAAAAATTGGTCCCATTTTGACCCACAAACTCTCAAAAAGAAGCATGTAATTTTCTTTTTAATACAACTTGGGTTCAATATAAGCTTCCCAGTAATTTAAATTGGCCTCTTAATTGTACCAACCCTAGACTGGAATATTATTTTGCAACTAGATTTATTTTGCCAGAATCTTGGAAAGGATTCAGAGGTCCCAAATGTTCAGGTCTTTTGGCTTTATCCCCAAACCCAGAATTACATAAAAATTTTCACAAATGCTTCCAAAGAACTTCCTCCCTCCCTGTTTCTATGTCTTGGATGATCCTTCCTTTTGCTTTCACACTATCCTCAGCCTGTTCTCACTTCACCTACACCTTCTGCATCTGCTCCATTCCCTAATCAACCATCTCCCATATCTAGACACTTTATCCCTCTCACATACTCACACAGGAGTCACATATGCCCCTAGTACAGTTTTGTCTCTCCATGAGGTGGCAAATGAAGATTTGGAAACAATTCGAGTTTATGTTCCTTCTCCAATGTTTGATCTTTTGCAAATTCAATCCAAGTTGGGTTCATTTAACCAGGATCCCTTTACGTTTATTTGAGAATTTGGGGTTTTAACTGTTGCCTTTGATTTAACCTGGCAAGACATATTCATGATATTAACTACTTGCTGTTTCCATGAAGAAAAAGCACACGTATGTCCTTTAGCTCCAGCTTGGGCAGATGGGGCTCACACTTGTAATCCTAATGATGATAGAGCTGGTGCAGAAGCTGTCCCCAACACACAACCCAATTTGCAACACCAGGCTGCTGATGTCAGCCCAAACAGAGGCAGGGATAGATGAGATTATATGATAATTTGTTTATTGGAAGGAATGAAAAAGGCTGTCATAAAACCTGTTAATTTTTCTAAATTGCAAGAAATCACTCAGGAGCCATCTGACAATCCTGCCCTTTTCTAAGCTAGACTGGTGGCAGCTATGCATAAATATACAAATTTAGACTACAAAAGCCCTGAGGGCCAATCCATTTTGTCAAACTTCCCTAGACATCAGACAAAAACTCCAAAAATTAGAGAAAGGCCCACAAACTCCTTTTCCTACTTTATTAAATACAGACTTTAAGGTTTTTAATAACCGGGGAGAAAGATCAAAAATGAAAAAGGCTCAATTAGAGGAGAAGAAACACTGTCACCACGCTAAATACATGGGAACAGGATTGGCACATTCTTTTTTGTTAGCTAATAACCCCAAGGCTTGTCCCTATAATACTAACAGAATGGGGGCTGAGCACTGCTGCAGAAATCCAGGACATTGTAGTAAAGAATGTCACAAACCTCTGGGTTACAAGCTGCCCAGTAGACCTTGTCCTTATTGCAAACAAGAGATTCATTGGAAGAGTGAGTGTCCCTCTCTCCCTTGTGAGTGGTGGGGATCTCTTCCTTCTGGGCTGCCACAGCCACGACCTCACCAACCTACCCAAAAAAGGGATCCTATAGTATGAGGACTAGGGCAAGGGCAAGGACAAGCACCTTCCACTCTATTCCTGGATTATGAGTAAGCTTCTGAAAGTCATCCTCTAGATGACTTTGAGGCCATCCAGGCCCCTATCTTTTCTATCTTTATAGACAAGCCTCAAGTAAATCTGATTGTAGCTGAACAAGAGAGAATGCTCCTTATAGATACCGGAGCTAGTTATTCAGCTTTAAATGTTTATTATGGCCCAATGTGCCAGTCCTCCATTTTCCTCACAGGTATTGATGGAAAATCCCAATGAGGCTGTTTCACATTGTCACTCCCTTGTAAAATAGAAGGTTATTCCTTTATTCACTCCTTTTTAGTCCTGCCAAGCTGCCCTGCTCCATTATTAGGTCATGGCTTATTTACAAAATTACAAGCTAATTTATAGGTAAGACCCCCCACCTCCTAGTTGTATTAACTCACATGTCACCAAAAGAGCTGCTGCGGTCCATAGAATGTCAAATTCTAAAACAAGTGCCATTTGAGGTTTGGAATTCTTCCATTCCTGGCCATTCAGTATCAGCTGCTCCCATCATCATTCAGCCTAAAAATCCTAAATAAGTTCCCTAGAAATCCCCAGTACTCCATGAAACAAGAAGCATAAAAAGGGTTAAGCACCTAATAACAAATTTTTTAACCCATGGATTATTGCACCCATGCAATGTGCCTTGCAACACTTCCATTTTAGCTGTAAAGAAACCAGATGGCTCCTACTGACTAGTACAGGGTCTTAGAGTTATTAATGAAGCTGCTATTCCTATTCATCCTATTGTCCCAAACCCTTATACCTTTTTTGGACAGATTCCCTTCACCACAGCATGGTTTACTGTACTTCAGCTTAAAGATGTCTTTTTCTGCATTCCTGTACACCCGAATAGCCATTTTTTATTTGCTTTTGAATGGCAAGACTGAAATATTCAAATAACAGTTAACTTGGACAGCTCTGCCCCAGGGATTCAGAGATAGCCCCCACCTTTTTGGACAGGACCTAGCTAAAGACCTGTCCACCCTGCAGCTTCTCCCAGATAGCAGTCTACTCCAGTATGTGGATGACCTACTAATCTGTAGTCCTAACAAGACTGTTTCAGACCGAAATACAGTATTAGTACTAAAGTAACTTGCTAATTGTGGGTACAAAGTATCTCCTTCTAAGGTACAAATATCTACACAAAGAGTTCCATTTTGGGGTCTTATTTTAATCCCTGGTACAAACAGCCTCTCTAGTGCTAGAAAAGACCTCATCTTAAATGTGACAACTCCAGAAAGTAAACAATAGCTTCACCAGAATATGGATTCCTTCCTTTGGATTAATAGCAAATCCTTTATATGAACCCTCAAGGAATTGAGGAACAACCTCTATCCTGTACTAATGATATGAAGCATGCTCTAAACACTTTAATCTCAGCACCAATCTTAGCCCTGTCAGATTTGACTAAGCCTTTCTTTTTGTATGTACACGAACAAAGGGGAATAGCTTGAAGATTCTTAGCCCAAAATCTGAGGCTCTCTAAATGCTCTATGGCATATGTTTCAAAACGTTAGACCTAGTATCCTAGGGATGGGCCCCCAGCACCCACTTAAAAGCCTCAGCAGTGGAGGACCTCTTTTCCAAAAGCCTCAAACTATATTACCTGCCTGTCCTTGGCTCTTACGGCTTTGCGGCACTGTTAAGAATTATTTAAACCCTTTTTAAGCTTTGGCCCTATACCACCTTGATAATTCTCTCTTCATTATGGTAATTGTACTCTGGGAACAATAGCGCCCACCCAAATCACTGCCTTGAACATAACTTCCGATCTATAATTCTATTCAAGAAGAAAAAGGGGCCTAGGATTTACTGTGAACCATCACAATTCTTGCCCCTTGGGGAGGTTTTACTTAACCATAAAATCACACTATGAGAACTTAGTGTCTCCCTTGAAATAGCCTTAGCAAAAAAACTATTGCAAGTCTATTGGTGCTACAAAAGTCTTCAAACAGACTAGCAGAAATGGTTTTTGATAATAGATGGGTTCTAGATTACCTCCAAGCTGAATAAGGGGAAGTCTGTGCTGTCATCAACAAAATCTGTTGCATTTATATTAATGTGTCTGGAGAAGTGAAAACTAACGTCCAAGAATATTTCAAACAAGGCACATGGCTACACACACTTTCCCAAGGTAACCAAGACTGGGCCAAAACCTTTAGTGATTGGTTTCCATAAATCACTTGGCTTCCCCCATTCTTTGGACCTTTAATCCTTATCATTCTTGTTTTAATATTTGGTCCCTGCCTCTTAAATGCTCTCATTAAGTTTATATATTCCAGATTATAACGATTCTTATCTACAGATGTCTAATGCAATTCCAATATTGGCCTGCAGCAGCAACTTCCATTTACATGGGACTCTTGATAGAATCCGGTCTTCCCTGTGAGCAAGTTTTCATAACCTTTCATTTCCTTCATGACAGAGAGCAAGAAAGGGAAAAACACAATGTATCCCCTCAATGCTCCTTTTCAGCAGGAAGCCAGACAGACTCGACACCCCTCTTCACTGTGCCATTTTCCCTTTCTTCTTGAGACTCTAATAGGCAGCAGCTATACATGAGCATGAGGGAATATAAAGGGTAAAAAGATTTGACCAAGGTATTTGTCAGGCAGAAAATGAGGAGAGCAAAGATCACCTGGTGACCATCAAGCAGACCATCCAGAGACAAAACTCCTTACCTGAGGAATTCAGAAGTAATTAGACTTCCCTGTTATCTAAAGCAGACATCTGGTTCCAGGTTTCTTTACCCCACATTTTTAAACAACTAGAATTTCTATACATCTCCGGAATGCATGCATACTGAAACTCACTGTGCAACCATTGCTGGCATTAAGGCACCACATGTCTACAAATCACTTATCATGACCTTTGTGGCTAATACTACAAATTACCCTTAAGCTCATGCTTTAAGGTCCATAAATACCCCTGTGGAAAAATCCACCATGGCACACTCAGTCCTATCTTTCGGAGGTACCCTGTTGCACATGTCTATAGCATTCTTTCTAATAGAACTTTCCTTTTTCAAACCTATACTGTCATCGGGAAATTCTTCTTACCAACCCATTAGTCGACCACTTTCTGATGCCAGGGCTCTGACACTTCACCTAGCAGTGAGGGTAATAAATGATTTTCAGGGGAAAAGAATGGACCCAAATAACAATGACCTGTGACAAAGTTCCTCTGAGCTCTGGGTGAGATGGCAGGAAGATGAGGGGCAGAACTTCACTGTGAACAAGGGCTGTTTTATTATACAGATAAAGTTCCCCAGGTAATCTCTTGGATTTGTCCTCAGAAGAATAGATGAAAAGTCTGTCTGGGTATAGTGACAACTTTTTGTGTTTTTTCTTCCCTGCTGGTTAATTTTACTGGTTATTTGACGAGATTCCATTTTATTTGGAATTTCTTAGATAAGGAAATCCCAAAAAGATTCTCTCCCTGTGCTTGTGGGGGAAAAACAAGAGAAAGTTAGAAATTCCTTGATTTTGAGGCAGCTTCTAGGGTCTTCCGATTTCCTTTAATTCAAAAGTGTTCAGCATGCCCAAGCACTATACTTTGTGGTATTATGAGAATAATACCACCCCAACACCACCTCGAAATGTGACTGTAGGAGACCAGAATATACCACCCCAAAATAGGCCTCTTTGGCATAAATATTATTTTGAGAAATGGCAGCCACAGAAGAAACTCTGAAAACAGAATAGAAGTTATCCTTTTGTAAGGGAAGTTTACATCTACAAAGGAAATAATTTATTTATAAGAGTGTCTCCCTCTTTGTATCAGGAGGAGAGGAATGATTCTAAATCACTAAAGACTTATCAATGGAGATGGCAACTTAAACCTGTGTAACAAACATTATCCTTCTTTACCATGCTTTTCCTTTTCCTAGCTATCTCCACATAATGGGTCTTCTTCTCTTTCTTTGCTTTAGAGAATGATGGTTTTTAAGCCTGAATTCAAACCACCTTTTTGAGATTTACTCATTCTCCCTGAATATATCCCATGTATACATGAGGCGTACATGTTATTAAACTTTGTTTTTCTCTTATTAATTTATCTTTTGTTACAAAGATCTATCTCAACTAAGAACTATGACGAATAAAGAGAAAATTATTCTTCCTCCCTTACATCAGCTTCCCAACTAAACTGCATACTTCTCTAACACAGAGGCCATCTGTGTCTCATACCAGGAAATGTACTTATGTAGGTTAGTACATATTCACCAGCATCACTGAAGTTATTTCTGAATGATGGGCCACATAAGCCATTAGTAATGATACATCACTAATACACATGTCACTGCTGAAATGTCAACACTTCAATTTTTAAAACACTGTTACTTAATAAATCTGAGTAAGATCTGTAGCCCCTGAGCGCAGTGGCTCACACCTGTAATCCCAGCACTTTGGGAGGCCAAGGTGGGCGGATCATGAGGTCAAGATATAGAGATCATCCTGTCCAACATGGTGAAATCCCATCTCTACTAAAAATACAAAAATTAGCTGGTGTGGTGGTGCATGCCCGTAATCCCAGCTACTCAGGAGGCTGAGGCAAGATAATCGCTTGAACCTGGGAGGTGGAAGTTGCAGTGAGCCGAGATCGTGCCACTGTGCTCCAGCCCGGTGACAGAGCGAGACTCAGTCTCAAAAAATAAATAAATAAAATAAAAGATCTGTAGTCGAGTTAATTGTATTGTGACAATGTCAGTTTCCTGGTTTTGACCCTCTACACATTTCTTCACCTGCCCCACCCTCTACCCTCAATATACATGAATTCTGTGTACTAGCAATAACAGTGCATAATATCACCCCTTTGTGCTGCGTCCTGGGCTTCATTCTCTCTATATATAAATTTTTATATTACTTGGATGTTCCCTATTCATTCTTTTAGACTAAATTAACCATTATCGCCTAATGAAGCTCTATCCATCAGTCGATGTTGTGGGGTTCCAGTTATTCCAAGTGTCTGCCTTTCTAGGCAATCCAATTTTCTTTCCTACCTCCAAATACTCATATTTAGGACCTTTCTTCCCTCCTTTCATCTCTTCTTATATTCTCTGTTTTTCTTATCTTCTTGCCTGTTTTGTACTTAGGTTACTTCCAACACTTGCCAGTGTTCACATCAGAACTTTTAGATAGGACCCATCTTTCTGTTTGCATGCATGTCATTATAAACAAGACCCAAAGTCCAATTTCATCATGTCATCTCAAAGCCATTTGCCAAGAGGATCCAGAGAAGATTTAGGGTGAAACAGCAGTTCCAAAGCAGCCTCAGAGGAAAGATATATTCAACAGGATTATTCCCTTGCTTTGAGGAAAGGCAGATCCAATAATCCTAACTCATTTAGGGTACCTGTTTCTCAGCACATTAAATCAGGAATGGCAGATCCTCAGGCCTCTAACCTTTATGCTCTCCCCGTCTCTCTAACCCCCTCCTTGGTGTGTCCCTAAGTGAAATGTAAAATTTTTCAATTGGGCTTATGTTTTAAATACTAATGGATGCTTGGGAAAATGGTCCACGGGTAGAGTTTTATTTAAAAAAGAGATTTGCAGGATAATATGTGTTTTCACATGCATTCCTAACACCTTTTTTCGCCTAAGCAATAAGCTGCAATTTGTCAGGAGAATACCTTCTGTGGATTCTAGGGGCTTTTAAATTTTGTACATCCCTTTCTCTTGGGTGGAGAAACTTTAGATTATATTTGGACCAGGATTTTATATACTCAGTATCTTGCTTTGCTCTCCCTTAGTCTCTGAGTGTTGTATTGTCATTAGTATTTATTTATTTTTTTATTTTTTGAGATGGAGTTTCTCTCTTGTTGCCCAGGCTGGAATGTAATGGTACGGTCTCTGCTCACCTCAACCTCTGCCTCCTGGGTTCAAGTGATTCTCGTGCCTCTGCCTCCCAAGTAGCTAGGATTACAGGCATGCACCACCATGGCTAGCTAATTTTTGTACTTTTAGTAGAGATGGGGTTTCATCATGTTGGTGAAACCGGTCTTGAACTCCTGACCTCAGGTAATCCACCCACCTCGGCCTCCCAAAGTTCTGGGATTACAGGCATGAGCCACTGCATCTGGCCATTGGTATTTTAATCTACACAATTATTGATATAACAATCTAGACAATTTTTATCTCTTCTAGGAGTAGGGGCTCAGAAAACAATACCTAAAATGAAGGCCTCAGAAAGAGAGCAAACGTTTCTCTCTCCTACCCTCCTGTCTCAGTCCCATTCTCCTTGAGGCCAGCTATAGAAATTAGAATCCCTCTTCCCCAAGCTGGGTCATAGAAACCAGAACCCCTTCTCTCCAAAGCTTGTCATTCTATAACCGGGTTTTTTCTTGGATGCCTGTGAGGCACAGCACCTCCAAGAGAATGTTGTGGATTCTTGGCCTCTAACCTCTTAAAGAATAAGCGGTGGGGCCACTGCAGGTGTACTGTATGCTCGTAAAAGTAAAATATCGGACCCAAAAAAGTGTTGCAGAAAGGTGATTTCATTTAGGTAGAGAAAAGAGAAGGAAAGGAGAAGAAGAGAAAGGCTTCCAGGAAGAGTGTGGAAGGGGATTCCAGAGCGGAAATCCCAGAGGGCGCTCCTACCGTGTGGGAGGGGGTTCCAGAAAGTTGGAAATCCAGCGCAGGTGAAGGAGCATGGACTTTTATCCTGGGAGAAACCTCCACCTTCTCAAAGACACTGCGCCAATGAAAGGAGTTCCTTAGAACTTCCGCTGGAGTGATTGACTTTTAGTCTCTTCCCGCACCCTCGAAATTCACACATAAACAGTTGAATCTCCCGGATGGAGAGAGATGGGAGAGGGGCTTGGCGCCAGGAAATTCTTGCCATTAAACCTATGCCCCCTCATGGACCCTGAAAGAGAACACATTCCCTCAATAAAACCTAAAATTATTACTCTATCACTCCCTCTGCCTTTCTGTGTAAAAACTGGCTGTAAAGAAATGATCTGACCTACTTTGTTCGACAGTCAGTCATAAGACCCCCATTCCAGAGATGGCCCTGCCCCACACACAGATGGAAAGAATGTTGCTCAGAGAGGCCAAGAAGATAGACGTTGCTGTGTCTTCCCACTCAGTTTATTAACATTAAATAATGCCCTTCTTTTCCAATTATATTTCTACATGGTTGTCTATAATTTGTTGAAACTAGGCATAAAAATGTACCATTTCCCCGGTACCTTTGTGTCTTCATTCTGAAGGCTCATGTGTATGCACATTGACTAAATTTGTCTGCCTTATCTCCTATTACTCTGCCTCATATCACTTTCAAACCTCCAGGGGGCCAAGGCCACATAGCCGATGACTTCGTGAATAGAAAGTCACGGGTTGGGTGGGGTGGCTCATGCCTGTAATCCCAGCACTTTGGGAAGCCGAGGTGGGCACCTGAGGTCGGGAGTTCAAGACTAGCCTGGCCAACATGGTGAAATCCCATCTCTACTAAAAATACAAAATTAGCCGGGCGTGGCAGCACATGCCTATAATCCCAGCTACTCGGGGGGGCTGAGGCAGGGGAATCGCTTGAACCAGGTAGGTGGAGGTTGCTGTGAGCCGAGATTGTGTACTCCAGACTGGACAAGAGTGAAACTCCATCTCTCTCTCACACACACACGAATATCACTTAGTGATTGTCCCTTCCACAAGATTTTTCTAGTTCTGCTCCTATTCCTTATGTTACCCCCAAGCCATTCTTTAAAAAAAAAAAAAAAAGGATGTTTAAATTTTATATCCCTTTTCAAAGAAACTTAGTTATCACATTTTTACAACCTTTTTTCTACTGAATGTTATTCCTTCTATCTTATTTTTATTATTTATTTTAAGGGCTTTAATAAGGTATAATTGACATATAATGAATTGCACATATTTAAAGAGTATAATTTGACACATTTTGGCATTTGTATACATGGCTGAAACCATCACCATATTTAAGAAAATGAACATATTTACCAGGCCCACAAGTTTCTTCAAGCTCCTTTGTAATCTCTTTCCTGCCCTTCTCTTACACCCAACTCCTAGGCAGTCACTGATCTGCTTTCTGTCACCCTAGTTTGCATTTTCTAGAATTTTATATACATCAGGTCAAACAACATACTCTTTTTTATCTGTTTTCTTTCACTCACCATAAATATTTTTAAATTCATCCACATTGTGTGTATTAACAGTTCATTGATTTTATTGCTGATATTGGGTATTTGGATATTGGACAATTGTGGATATGCCACAGTGTATTTATCCATTCACCTCCTGATGGATATTTCAATGACTCCAGGCTTTGGTAATTACAAATAGAGCTACTTGGCCTGGCGCTGTGGTTCACACCTGTAATCCCAGCACTTTGGGAAGCCAAGGAGGGTGGATTACCTGAAGTCAGGAGTTCAAGACCAGCTTGGCCAATATAGTGAAACCTCATCTTTACAAAAATTAGCTGGGCATGATGGCAAGTATCTGTAATCCCACCTACTCAGGAAGCTGAGGTGGGAGAATCACTTGAACCCAGGAGGCGGATGTTGCAGTGAGCTGAGATCGCACCATTGCACTCCAGCCTGGGCAACAGAGTGCAACTCCATCTCAACAACAACAAAAAAACAGAGCTGCTATGAACATTAGTCTACAAGTCTTTGTATGGACTTACACTTTCATTTCTCTTGAATAAATAACTCGAAGTAGAATGGCTAGATCATACTGTAAAAATATGTTTAACTTTTTAAGAGATGGCCACACTGTTTTTTAAAGCTATTGCACTATTTTACATTCCCTCCAGCAATCTATGAGAATTCCAGTTCTTCCACATCCTTGCATATTCTGTTATTAGGAGTGTCACTTTAGTAAAATGGATTTATTATAATTGAACCTAAAGAGGAAGGCTTTCTTTGCCTCGTTTTGGTTATTTTTATTTTTATTTTTGGTAAAGGAATACATATGAATAATATGTGTTTGGGACAAATAATATGGTTCTAACAAACATTAACTGCCCTTAAAATCCAGTTTTCTATTAACCTGTTATGGACAATTGCATCCCAATGAGAAGGAATAAGGCAGTAACATTCAAGTATAAAAAATAAGAAAACCATTAAGTTTATATTTTAATAGCTAAGATATTTTAACACATTAAGAATAATTTTTTCAAAGTTATATGACAAGAGGAAAGATGATATATTTCTCACCATATTTTTGGTTTGAAAATTTTTTAAAGCCCCAAACATTCAAAGCATTTGAAAATTCACACATTTCTTGCAGATAGGTATGTGATTTTTCACATATCACTCTATAAAGGAATAGACTTGTATGTATCAATCTCGTCCAGGGCAATGAGATCTAGGAACTCACAGACCAAGCTATCTAATAAGCATTTCTTCCCTTAAGAATTATTGTTCTGGAAATGCAGAGAAATGCAATATAGTAGAAGCATTTCTGTGTTTCCAGTACCTCACTGTGGATTTTACTCCAGAACATGTGTACAAAATACAAAGCCATGACCTTCACTTCTGGCTGCACCCTGGTCAAATAATACGGGGACTAACCAGTTAATGATGAAGTGCAGCTTGAAGTACAGCTCTTCCTGCCAGAGCTAACAACAGCAGGATGCAGTATCCCTGCCAGAATGTCCTTGAGCTTTACTGTTGATGGCTTTATGGGTCAACTGACCTTGAGGCAAAATCTGTTTGGTGGTTCAGTAAAGTCTTATTGCATTTACTGGAGCAAATACAGTTAAGGCAATGATTCAGGAATGTTTAAAAACCCTAAAATTGTTGAAAACCACTGCACAGTAGGACAGTGTTTTCACCTGCTACTGTGTTGTTCCAATCAAAGTTTCAATGAATCATTCTGTCCAATTCCTAGAGAAAACTGATGTGAGTGAATCATATCCGACGTAAGAGTCATCTTAAAAGAAAGTAAAAGTGACATGGACAACATCTTTTTAGTATCTTAAATTGTTGAGATTAAAAAAAAACATAGTTTAAATGCAGGATATAATAGTTTAAAAGTGGTATTAATGGAAGAGAAATTTTCTACTCAACAGCAGAGAGGAAATAGAGAATGTACATATCTTCTTTCACTTAACTCTAAATTATGAGCATTCTGTAAATTTTCATAAACTCATTGTAATCACTTTTTATGATTACATAACAGCCCATGAAATGTATATAATGACTCTTTTTTTTTTGAGATGGAGTTTCACTCATGTTACCCAGGCTGGAGTACAATGGCACGATCTCGGCTCACCGCAACCTCCGCCTCCTGGGTTCAGGCAATTCTCCTGCCTCAGCCTCCCCAATAGCTGGGATTACAGGCACATGCCACCATGCCCAGCTGATTTTTTGTAGTTTTAGTAGAGACGGGGTTTCACCATGTTGACCAGGATGGTCTCGATCTCTTGACCTCGTGATCCACCCGCCTCGGCCGCCCAAAGTGCTGGGATTACAGGCTTGAGCCACCGCGCCCGGCATAATGACTCTTTTAAACAAATTTCACATGTATTTGTTTCATGTTTTTGCAACTTGAATTATTATTGTGATAAAAATATGAAGAACAAAGCTTTTTTTTTTCTTTTTTTTGAGATGGAGTTTCACTCTTGTTGCCCAGGCTGGAGTGCAATGGTGTGATCTTGGCTCACTGCAAACCTCCACCTCCCAGGTTCAAGTTATTCTCCTGCTTCAGCCTCCCTAGGAGCTGGGATTACAGGTGCCTGCCACCACGCCCAGCTAATTTTTTTGGTATTTTTAGTAGAGACGGGGTTTCACTATATTGGCCAGGCTGGTCTCGAACTCCTGACTTCAGGAGATCCACCCTCCTCAACCTCCCAAAGTAATGGGATTACAGATGTGAGCCACCACGCCCAGCTACAAAGCTTTTCCCACATTTGGAATTGTTTCTTTAGGATAGATTTCCAGAAAAAGAATTGCTTTAATAAATAGTATTATTCTCTTAGTTTTAATATCAAATGTTAAAGTGATTCCCAAAAACACTGTGCCAATTTGTTCCCCAGTGGCAGTAACAGTATGTTTTATTGAAATCTCACCAGGGATAGACATTTTATAATTTTTTAGTGTGTCCTAATTTAATAGGGAAAGTATTGTTTAGTTTTAATTACTTTTTTATTACTAGAAAATTGTTATTATTTGCTGCTTTTGAGTTGTATACTCACATCATTAAACATTTATGTCTTTTGAAGTATTCATGTTTTTATTTATTGATGTCTATTGAGCCTTTTAGACATTAAAAATATCAACCCTTGGTCTATCGATGCAAAATTTCCCACAAGTGAAAACTCAGCACTTCTGCTTAGATCTCCAGTTCTAAAATAACTGCAGGTTGAAAAACCCTTAAAACCAAAACTAAGTCAAAATGAAATCTTTAACAAAAAAAATCACAGTTTCATACTGACCTCTTTTCAAAGTTTACCACTTCTCAAACAATGTTCTAAGTAAGGTATTTTCTGCTGCATTCATATTTTAGCTATTTATACTCATGGCCTTTGTGATTTCTAAATTTATAATACCTTTTATGTTTTATAAGCGATTGTTTGAGGTCATGTTCTCTATTTCTGGGGAAGTTGACTCTGAGCCAGAGCTTTGTGTATAGGAAATGTATTAAGGATCTTCCTATATACAAAGATTAATATCCGGAAAGTGTTGAAGTGAAAATTGGAAGTGGGAAAGTGAAGGAAGCAGGACTGGGTGGAGGTGAGCTGTGATGCAGTCACATAAAAGGTCTCAGCTGATCTCCCAGGGATGGCCCTTTAGTGTTGTCCTACTTTGAAACTCAGGGTAGAGGCTTTCAACTCCAGTCATGACTGGTCATTGGATGATGTCTACCTCTATGCAAGCAGCAGGACCTTGAGGCAAGTCAAGGTCTTTCTTGCTTATGGAAACTCCTGGACAGAGACTCAGTTGATGGTTACCAGCCACCAACATTCCTGGCAGCTAGACTAATTAGTGAATGTCTCAGTCCTGAAGGTGGAATCTGGGATGACCAACCATAGCATCTGCTACAGGTTTGAAAACACTGGCAACACTTGGAATTTTAGGGGCAATGACTCCTTCTCTGCCACATGGTGTCTCCCACTCTCTGCCAATGGTCTCTCATAGGCCTGGGAGAGTAAGCGTGGCTTTGTTCAACTAATCTGCTCTCAGGTCTTATGTCAATTATGGATCTTACCTAGAAGTTTACTTTAGAGCTTTGGATCAAGTTCGGGCTCTTCCCAGTCCATAGAATTGCCTTTTCTGGGGCTCATGGGGCTCTGTGGCTATGTGGGCTTTATCTGATCTACACATGTTTACCACGTTGGCTTAAGAAGAGGTCTGCACTAAACCCTCCAGATGTGATTGCCTGGAAAACCTAGCCTTCTCAGAACCACTGTATACCAGAGTGGGCCTCACTTCTTTCTTTTCCTGTAACACTCCATTTCCTCACTCAATTGGGACCTGATAGTCCTTGATTGGGTTATAAGTCATCAGCTATAGAATTTGAATGCTGAAGCAGTTACCCATGCTCTAGGGTAAAATTTTTAGACCTCAACAGAATATAGTCATTTTTCAGAGTCATTTCTGATGTTTGTTGCATTTACAACCAGAGAATCAATGCACAAGGCCCCCTAAAAATAAAAGATGGCTCTACTGAGCCCAGGAATGTCCATTGTAAGAGTTCATGAATATCTGTTGAGAGATCATAGTTTTATTGCTCAAAAGAATGCCAAATACCACTCAAAGGAAGTGAGGAGGAGGCATGGGAGATGTTCAAAACTTCAAGGCTCAAGAAGAGTCTTGATGGTGGGGGGGCACTCACAGATCATCTTCTTAGCTGACCCTTCTCCTTAAGATGACTCAATGCCATTGGCTCTGCCTCTTCTTTTCCATATTAGCATGTATTGAAAGAAGCATAGCGTCCTGCTCCTGAAGTCAGAGTAAATGGAATCTAGGTCTTGGAGCAACCACTTTCTTTATGTGCAACTGAAGAAATCAAGTTACCTCCCCCAGAGGTACTTCTGCAAAATCAGGGGCAATAATGCCAGCATGGTTTTTGTCGTTGTTCTAAAGGTGTTAATATCTTATTTCTTTTCTTTTCTTT
>NW_016107604.1:2342118-2343415 GCF_001604975.1 Cebus imitator
ATATCCTGGAAGCACCCTCCTCGCTTCAAGTTGTCCTGCCTTTGCCTCAAGTTGTCCCACCTTTCCAGACTAAACCAATGTACATCTTACATATCACATTGATTGATGTCTCATGTGTCCCTAAAATGTATAAAACCAAGCTGTGCCCCTACCACCTTGGGCACATGTCATCAGGAATACCTGAGGCTGTGTCATGGGCATGCATCCTCAACTCTGGCAAAATAAACTTTCTAAATTATTTGAGTCCTGACTCAGATATTTGGGGGTTCACATTTTGGTAACCATGGAGATATTCTGAGTGGAGATGCCCCTGACCTTTGACAAATCTCCTATCAGTGCTTGGTACCAGCATGAACTAACTTTATGGCTCAAACCAACAGGACAATTTTCTGAGGTCTGAGGTCCCCCTCCAGAGAATCACTGATCTCCCAAAATTTGGTTGAGATATAAAGTTTATTTCCCTTTTCAACTCCCGTTTTCTTGGAGTTTTACTTGCTTTCAAAAAGGAAGGCAAAATTTCCTGCTTCCATAACGATAGAAGGCAGGTAACTCCTTTATGGAGTTTGAGCTTGCTCTTAGCAGGGAAGACAAGTTTGAGGGTTTTTTCCTGCTTCTAGGATGGCAGAGGGCAGTCTTCAGCCTGATACCTGTCCCTAGGTAAGTAGCTGAATTTGGGTTTTGTCTTGGCTAGTTTAACAACCAGCTGGTCTTAATTTCTCTTCACCATTACAGCTCTCAGTGATCATATTGTTGGGTTTTTTGTTATTGATTGTTCTGGTCTTTCTCCCTTCAGATTTGACCAACTCTACCAGACTTGGTCAAATCTGAGTGAGAATTCCATTATGAGTAACAAATCCTCTTTAATTTGGCTAAAATTCCTCGCAGCTGCAAAAGAGGAAAAAACCCCAAAAAGCAAAAAACCATGTACTTCGCTTCTGTGTTTGCTTCCTGTCTTAAAAAAACAAATGTTCTTTCATTTACTTTTCTTCCACCCTATGCTTCCTTCCCCCTTTGCCATCTGCAGTACCAAAAAATCTAGAGAAAGCTTCTGATGACTTGAACCCCTTTAAAGAATTCAGAACAGGCTGGGCACGGTGGCTCACGCCTGTAATCCCAGCACTTAGGGAGGTTGAGGTGGGCAGATTACCTGAGGTTGGGAGTTCGAGACCAGCCTGACCCACATAGAGAAACCTCGTCTCTACTAAAAATACAAAATTAGCCAGGCGTGGTGGCACATGCCTGTAGTCCCAGCTACTTGGGAAGCTGAGGCAGGAGAATCTCTTGAACTCAGGAGGCA
>NW_016107604.1:2343690-2348583 GCF_001604975.1 Cebus imitator
TTTTTCTTCTTCCTAAGAAGTTGTTGTTTAAGAATCCTAATTTTAATCCGGGAGACAGAGGTTGCAGTGAGCCGAGATCATGCCACTGCACTCCAGCCTGTCAAAAGTGCAAGACTCCATCTCAAAAAGAAAAAAAGAATCCTAATTTTAGTTCAGAGATGCATTCTAAAGGGTCTGCCCTATTGCTTTTTCTCCCAAAGTTAATCTGATTCGACTTGTCTATGCACATTTGTGTGAGGAACTGAACTGTTCTTTTAATAGGTAAATGAGAGACTGAGTTTTCTTAGCTCTGAAGAGAAAAGGCATTGTTCTCCTCCCAGCCAAAAGGCACCACTGGGTGACTGGGGGCCTCATGGGAGTGTCTGGGGGGTTAACCACTCACAATGTGCAGCAGTCCTACAGGGAAATCCCCAACAAAAATTAATTTTTTAAAAAAAGGCTTGTCGAGGAAACACATATAAGGGCTGATCATCTGGCATCTTGAGTCCTTTCAGAGATGATAGACATCTGGAGAGAGAAGCTGCGACATGTGTTGTAAGTTGAGGGCGGGCTTGTCCAAAAGTTCCTCTATCCGAAAGGTGCTTGGCCTCTCTTACCCCGAAGAATGGGGAAAAGGGACCCAGAGGCACGGTGAGTTTGCCTTTTGAATAAATATTGTGGACGCAAAGAGTTTGGCAGAGAGTGATTTATTAGACAGAGAGAGAGAAAGATAGCTCCAGCTGCTGTGGGAGGGGATCCAGCGAAGGAATCCCTATAGGGAGGAAGCAGCAGGATTTTAACCCTTTAGTTATTCCCGCCCCATTCATGTTCTCATCCAATGAGAGGAGTTCTTTCAAACTTCCTCTGGAGTGATTGATCTTTGACTCTGATACCGGATTGGCTATTTGGTCCACAACTCTGAGTTAGAGAACCCTCCTCCCAGAGCTTTCAGCCAGGTTTTTTGAGACAAAGGAGCTTCACTTGGATTTCTCTACCTAGCCTGTGAGGAGAAACCCAGACAAAGAACTTTAAATTTCCAGATGGAGGCATGGAGCAAGGAAACTCCTGCCTTTGAAACCCCGCCCCTCATGGACCTGGGAAGAGAAGTTTCTCTTTAATACAGTCCTTCAGTATGAGGGTGGAAATGACTCTGGTGATACACTGTGGAGTCCTGCCCACAAGCAGCACACACAGATCCACCAAAGAAAAACCCTAGGCCACAAAAAAAAAAGTGGGAAGCAAATAATCTGAGAATGAGGAGAAAACAAGGAGAATCACCCGCCTGTGAACACTCCGTAGGTTTTATGGCATCTCTACTTGCCAGAGTTTATATAAAATGGAAATAATATGGTCTTTGTGCACATTTACATTAAGAGAAAAGAACCCTAAGGTCGACCTTTATATTATAGAGTTCCTAAGTCCTCTTTTTCTCTATTTACTTTTCTGCCTGCTTTAAATCTGCTATTACTTTTCTATTAAGATAAAAGCCACTGTTTGGATCCAACAGGTTTTTTCTGCAAGCCAGTGAATTTGTATTTATCTCACAGCTAAAGTTCTGAAGTAAAAGCTATAGAATCTTTGTGTGTGTGTGTATATATATTTGAAAGGCCTTTATAATTTCTAAAAGTTTATGTTTAATTGGCAATTAAATCCATTTTAATTTCCCTCTAGCACACCAGACTTTTTCCTCTCCATACCTTATGATGTAAATTTTGCAATTTGATTTTCATCTGAGTTGTTTCCTTTAATATGCAAATTTAAAGCTATTTAGCTGAAAACTGACTAGGGTAGTAAAAGGGGTTATCAAGAATTTGAAAGTCTAAGGGAAAAAAGGTTTTTATGAATCTATAAAATGTACTTCTGTTGGTATGCCTAATACATCTATGTATTTATGTGTTGTGTACACAAAGTTTCACTACTGAAAATATGTAAAAAAGCTCTAATTGGTTTAAGAAAATAAAAATGCTTTATCAGGAAAAAGAAAAGACTAGTCAAATGCTTTTTGAAGTTTATGTAACTTAAGTAAAATCTTCAATAAATAAGCTAGCTTTAAAATTATTGGTAAAGTAATATTAGAAATGTCTTAAGAATTTCCAGCATACATTTTTGTTTGCATTTATTAATCAAGCCATTTCATACTTACCCCTGCCAAATACTATAAGGTGTCAAAATTTGGCATAGGAGTTACAAAACTACAAACCTAGCCCAAGACAGAATCATCTTTGCTTATGTAATTTTTAATAAATAAGACATTGATATTGGTTTTACGAAAATAGCTACATCTTGAATTTAGTAAGATTACCATATCTTCTGCCGGGCGCAGTGGCACACGCCTGTAATCCCAACACTTTGGGAGGCTGAGGCAGGCAGATAACGAGGTCAGGAGTTTGAGGCCAGCCTGACCAACATAGTGAAACCCCATCTCTACTAAAAATACAAAAATTAGCCAGGCGTCAAGCTGGGCTTCTGTAGTCCCCGCTACTTGGGAGGCTGAGGCATGAGAATTGATTGAACCCGGGAGGCAGAGGTTGCAGTGAGCCAAGATTGCACCGCTGCACTCCAGCCTAGGCGACAGAGTGAGACTCCATCTCAAGAAAAAAAAAAAAAGACAGATTGCCATAACTTCTAATATTGTGGCTTTAGATGGTCCAGTCCACAGGCAGTAAGATTTGTTTTGGGTAAGGACTGTTATCGTCTTTGTTTTAAAGCTAAACTATAAACTAAGTTCCTCCCAAAGTTAGTTTGGCCTATGCCCAGGAATGAACAAGACAGCTTGGAGATTAGAAGCAAGATAGAGTCATTTAGGTCAGATCTTTTTCACTGTCTCAGTTATCATTTTGCAATGGCGGTTCCATAACTTTAAATGATAGCTACTGCGGTTTTCATAAATAATCTAGGTAAATGATTAAAATAAAATGATTAGGCAAATGTAATGGAATAAATACTTGTAGACAAACTCATCATAATGTAGAATCTATAGTTAAATTAAGTAATAGATATTTCATTATTTGAGTATTTTCCAATAAAAATGTATTGCAGGAAAACATTCTTTCTAAAAAGAAATGTGTGTCCTTTTAAAAATGGTGAACAGTTTTGTTTAATTCAAAGCTTATTTAAAGGTTACGTATAAAACAAGGTAAAAGGAACCAGGAAATAAGAGAGATATAAAGAAATTTATAAAAATAAAGAGGTTTCTTTTTTTTCCTTCGGTAATAAAGCTTAAAGAGAAGTAATTTTATATGAGAAAGAATCTTGTATGGTAAATTTAGTCCTAGAATAAAATGACTGGTTATTTAAGAAAGAGAGATGTTCAGTACACACCAGGAAAAAAATAACTTTTATATGATCAAATTGTCTATAATTAAAGGGAAATTATAATGGTCTTTCTAGAGATTAGACTTGACATAAAAAAGAACAACATGTATACACTAAATAATTGGTTAGAACAATGAAATTTCCTTAAGGGATTAATTTACCCTTAATAAATTATAAGATATTTTAACTTTTTTAACCAAAAATTCAGCTTTTATTGCATCTCACCATTTTCTGTTTTCTCTCCCCTTTTAAAGGACGTGAAGTGGTAATACTCTCCTTCAACTCATTTTCTTCAGCTCATACAAGTTTTTTCCTCCAGTTCTGTTTGTTGTGGCCTGACACTAACAATGTTTTCTTAGAGGTCTAAAGAAAATGTTTCCTTCCAACGTAATATTCTGTGCAGTGCAGAAGGTCTTTTCTTTTGCCTTTTGATAACTGGCTTACTAGATTTTATGGTTTATCAAAGCAATTCCTATGCATTATTGTTAAGTTTTGGTTTGCTTAGGGAAAAAACTGAGATTTAAAAAATTTCTTTTTAATTAAGGTTATGATATCCATGTATCTTTCTTTATGTACTTTTAAAGTTCTTGTGACATTGAGTTACAGAGCTTTTGACCCCTGGGTCTAAAAAGGACACTAAGTCCTGCTGAATATTAAACACTGACAGCAATCAAAGCCTCATCTTCAGGCCCAGTAGAAGATGCCAATCAAAATAAACTGCATTCCTGAGACGCAGGGCCAGAAGCTAAAGCTATTCAATTCCTTGAGGCCCAGGGACTATTGCAGAAGGGGTGGGTGTGTGAGATTGTAAGGGCTGATTTTGAGAGATAAAGTAAGTTCAGTTTCTCTATCAATTAATCATTAATGTCAAAGGCACACTGATGCAAGACCAGCATATGGGCCCCTGTGTCAGATTAAGAAGTTTTTCTTGAAGCATTAACCAACTCTTAATAAAGATTATAAAGGTTATAAAAGTCTTATGAAAGTTGTATCTTATGGTCAAGATTAAAGTTTTTTAGATTGCTTATAAATTTTGGAAAAACAAATTTAATTGGCTTCATTCTGTTTTTATCAAGACTTATTGCTTGGAAAATTATAAAAATTATACTGGGAACATTGTCAAATGTGAAATGGTGTTTGGTTTCCTTTGGGCTGTATTTGTGTAAATATGTTATTGGTATGTATTCCAAAATTATGGGAAACTCCTATACTTCTGATATAACTTAGTTTACATTATCAGTAATAATTATAATTATTTCAAAACTATAGTACACCTGTTGTTAGATTCTAGTCTTGCCTAATGTTTTTCAGTTTTTGTTATTTTCTACAGTTTGGACCTAATTCTAATTTTTTTTTTGCTACAATACTTCAAAATAATGTCTTCATTTTTTCCTTCCTTTTTTCCCCATTTTAATTAATTTGTAGTCACTGAAAACTAAGCCGTGCTTTCATAAAGCCCTGTGTACTGAAGCTAGACAACTCAAACTTCAGAAGAAAATAACAGGAACAACAACTATCAGAAAGGAAAGAAAGAAGAAAGAAAGAGAAGGAAAGAAAAAAAAGAATGAAAGAGGAAGGGAAGGAGAGAGAGAAAGAAAG
>NW_016107604.1:2348598-2363963 GCF_001604975.1 Cebus imitator
AAGAAAGAGAAAGAAAGAAAGAGAAAGAAAGAAAGAAAGAAAGAAAGAAAGAAAGAAAGAAAGAAAGAAAGAAAGAAAGAAAGAAAGAAAGAAAGAAAGAAAGAGAAAGAAAGAAGAAAGAAAGAAAGAAAGTCAAATTCTAGATCTGTTTTGGAAGTAGAGTTGACAGGCTCCCCAGTGAATTGAATATGGTGTGTATATGTGTGTGTGTGTGTGTGTGTGTGTGTGTGTGTGTGTTTGGTGGTGTGTGTGTGTGTTCTGGAGAGAGAGGGTGATGGGGCATAGGTGAGGGAAAGGAAAGAATCAATGTTGATTCCTGGGTTTCTTCTGAAAGCAACTCAATGAATGGGGGAGCCACCATTTCCTGAGAGCAAGTAGCCTGTTTTTCCTTACTTGTTCATAAAATTAAGACAATGGGTGTTTCTATTGAAGTATCCTTATGTCAGACATATTTGAACGAGAGAAAGTCCATCTTGAATAGGGGCTGGGTAAAATAAGGCTAAGATTTGCTGGGCTGCATTACCAGATGTTAGACATTCTAAGTCACAGTATAACTGGAGTAGCTGTAGCTGGATTCCCTGGTTTCCATACCAGAAGTCGAACCCAGGCCGCCTGGGTGAAGAGCAGGAATTCTAGTCACTAGACCACCAGGGAAGCAAAGTAGTCGTAGCTGGAACTTAGGCTCTTGGCCTTCCTAACCCCAAAGTATGGGGAAAGAGGCCTTAGTCACAGTGAATTTTACAGCTGAAATAGAACTCATGGACCCAAAGAGTGTACAACAGTGCAGTTTATTAGGCAGAGTGAAAGGACAGCTTCCACACCTGTGGAAGGAGACCCAGAGAGAGGGTGCCATCCAGGCTGGGACGGCTAGAGCTTTTACCCCTGAGTTATTCCCTCCCCATTCATGTTCTCATCCAATATGAGGGGTTCTTTCAAACTTCCTCTGGATTAATTGATCTTTGACTCCTTTACTGGATTGGCTACTGTTTTATGACCCTGAGTCACAGAGCCCCCACCTCCAAGAGCCAGAGGTGGGAAAAATCAGAGACAAAGGCCCTACCTGGCCTGCCAGAGGTGGGAAAGTAGAAACAAAGGGCCCTAGGTGTCCAGAGGTGGGAAAGCGGAACAAAGGCCCTGGCCGGCCAGAGGCTGGAAAACCAGAGAATTCCTGCGAATCCATGCCCCCAGCCTCCCTGGGAAGTCCCTTTCACACACTCCCTCAACAGGAAGAGATAGGAGGTTGGCACAAGATACAAGTCATAAAGACCTTGCTAATAAAACTGGTTACAGTAAAGAAGCCATCCAAAATCCACCAAAACCAAGATGGGAAAGAGAGTGACCTCTGTTTGCCCTCACTACTACACTCCCATCTGCGCCATGACAGTTTACAAATGCCATGGCAGTGTCAGGAAGTTACCCTTTATGGTCTAAAAAGGGGAAGCATGAATAATCCACCTCTTGTTTAGCATATAATCAAGAAATAACCATAAAAATGGGCACCCAGCAGCCCTCGGGGCTGCTCTGCCTATGGAGTAGCCAATCTTTTATTCCTTTACTTTCTTAATAAACTTGATTTTACTTTACTCTATGGACTCACCTTGAATTCTTTCTTGTGTGAGATCCAAGAACCCTATCTTGGGGTCTAGATTGAGACATCTTTCTGGTTAACACTTATAAAACCTATTATAGTACTAGGTGAATGTTGTTAAATAAATGAATTAAATATCTTTTGTGATCAACTGTTACTTTTTATTACTGTCAATGTACTTGCCCCAAATAAGTCCACAATTTCAGATTTCTTATTTTTAATCTTATGAGCTTTGGGAACCCGCGTAACAAAATCCTCGCAACTCCCTGTAGTTACATTTACAAACCATTGTCAACATCTGCACCAGTCTTTTCCTCATTCCTTGCAGTAAAACCTGTGCTTTGGATTCTATCTCCTGTAGTAGTCATATAATTTATGGCTATTTTCATTTCCTTCTCCCAACCTCTTCCCCTTCCCCCCACTCCTGCTCTCTCTCCTGATTTTATTTTTAACCCCTTTTTTTCTACACTGTCTATCTCATCGAAATGTAAATATGCTCAAGTTAATCCCATTAAAAGGACAAAACAAAGGAAAAAGTCTCTTTGGGTTTCATCTGGTTTCACCTATTGCTTATACAATTCATTTTTATTTTCTTGCTCTCTCACTCACCCTCTAGCTCTCTCAATCCCATTCACAAACTTCTTGGGTAAGTTGTCTGTATTGGATATTTCCCCTAATTCAGCTCTCACTCTTTAGCAATCTGTATTCTGTTTCTAACACTCTGCTCCAATTGGCTTTGCCAGGTTTATCAAGGAGCTGCTTGTTGGAATCTAATTAACATTTCTCCATCGTTCTTTTACTTGGTTTTCCCCAGCACTCAGTGTTCTCTCTCTCCCTGAAGCTCTCCTCTCCCTTCACTTCTGGCATGCCATACTCTTGGATTTCTTCCCTGTGTGTTGACAGCTCTCTCTTATTTTCTCCTGCCTGTTTCTGGATGTTTTTGCCTGTCAGAATTCTTCTCTAGGTGTCCTTTCTTCTCACTCCAGACCTTCTGAGTAGGTGAATTCATTTATTCCTCTGGCTTCCTTTACTATCCACAGGGTGAAGACTCCCAAGTCTGATCTTTCTTGTGAGCTCAAGACAAAGATACATCTCAATGCCACCAAAATATTATCACTTGTGCGTAGGCACCATAAGCCTATTCAACAGATCCTGAATAAAATCAGTCTTTTCTGTGCCATACCGTAATATGAATAATAGTTGAGCTGAAGGCAATTAAGAAGCAGATGCAGGAAAGCTCCCTGCTCTCCCTCTATTTGCTTAAAATCAGGACATAAATTTACAAAGACAAAAGATATCCTGTCATTTCTCTATCAGAGAAAATAAGACAGTATAAGCCCTTATTGGCCTGTAGGTGCTACTAGAGGAATCTATAAGCTTTACAAAGTAGCCTTTACCCGCCATTTATTTGCCTTCCTCCAAGTTTCCACACCTAGAGATTCAAAGCCTGTTTCCTTTGTCTTGCCACGTCTCAAAAATTGACAATTCTTTGTTGAAGATGATATATAAGCTGGAATTCTTTGAGTACTACTCATTCTTCGAGTGTATGTTTCATGTATGAAATATACATGTTAATAAACTTTTTTGTTTTTCTCTTGTTAATTTATCTTTTGGTACAGGGGTCCATTCCAGCTAAGAACCTATGAATGTTGAAAAAATAATTTTTATTTCTCTTACACCTGACATAATTGCTCTTCCTCCTCTTTTATCTTAATGAGAGGTATTATCTTTTGCCTGGCTAAAATATCACTTCATGCAGGAAGACTTTTCTGATTGCCTGTACTAGTTTAGGTCCCCCTGCCATGTGCTTCTTTAATTACTCCACAGTAATGGCACTTATGATATTTTATTACAGGTGTTGGGGATTACAGGTGTAAGCCATCACACCTGGCCACTGGTTTAATTATCTATATCCTCCATACAACGTAAGATTCATAACAGCAGGAACTGTTTCTATTTTTCTTGCTGTTATAATCCCAACAACTAGATAGGAAGCTGACATATAGTAGGTGCTCAATAAATATTTGTTTAATGAATAAATAAAATATGTAAGAATTGAAAATAAATTCAGAGTGGTAGCTTGGGGCATTCTAATATGAATAAATCACATGATAAGCTTTCTTTTAGGTGGCTGAAGACAAAGTGGGGAAAAGGCATTGCATTTTCCTGTACATTGTTAGGCATTTCTTCAGCACTCTTCCTTTCATACCCATTCAGGGAAAACAAAAACAAGAGCTCCAGGGAAAACAAAAGTCAAATGATTGATTTCCTCATTTAAACCATCATTCTGCACCATAATAGTTAAGCATCAAATAGATAGCTTAAATTTCAGGGAAAACACAATATGCTGCTTTTTCAATACACAATTCTGCTAATTGCTTTAGTTCGTTCTTCTATTTTCAAAATCTAGTATCATCATCAAAAAAAAAAATTTGCTGCAACATGGCAGAATAGAAGGTTTCACCAATCCTTCTTGCTGCAAGGACACCAATTTAATAACTATCTACACACCAAAAAAGCACCGTCATAAGAACCAAAAATCAGGTGACCATTCGCAGTACCTGATTTTAATTTCATATCACTAAAATAAGCACTGCAGAGGTAAGAAAAACAGTCTTGAATTGCTGACACCATCCCTCCCCCATCTCCCAGCAGTGACAGCCTGGTGCAGAGAGTATTTCTGTATGCTGGGGAGCAGGAGATGGCAGTAATTGTGAGGCTTTCTACTCAGTGCTTCTCTGTTATAACAGAAAGCAAAACCAGACCAAACTCAGCTGACACCCACCCATAGAGGGGGCATTTAAACTAGCCCTAGCCAGAGAGGAATGGTCAACCCCAATGGTCCAAACCTGAGTTCCCACAAGCCTCACCACCATGAGCTAAAGTGTACCAGGGCCCTAAATAAACAAGCAAACCTTAGGTGAGTTCTAGTGCTGAACTGGCCTCAGGGACAGTAGACTAGGGGATCCATGACCTACTGAGACACCAGCTGGGGTTGCTAAGGGAGTGCTGGCATCACCCTACCTCTAACCCCAGAATGTACAACTTGTGGCTCCAAAATCAACCCTTTCCCTCTATTTGAGGAGAGGAGAGGAGAGGGAAGAGTGGGGAGGACTATCATCTTGGATATCAGCTCAGTCATAGGAAGATAGGGCACCAGTTAGAGTTGTGAGGCTCCTATTTCAGGTCCCTAGCTCCCTTGACAGTTCTAGACACACCCTGGGCCAGAAGGGAACCTGATGCTTTGAAAGGAAAGACCCAGTCCTGAAAGAATTCCTCACCTGCTAACTGAAGAGCCCTTGGGCCCTAAATAACCAGCAGTGGTATTCAGGCACTATATGAAGGGTCTCAGGTGAGACTCTGAGATTTGCTGGCTTTGGATGAGACTCAGCACATTCCCAGCTGGTGACAGCTATAGGACAAGACTCTTTCCACTTCAGAAAACCAGAGGAAAAAGTAAAAGGGACTTTCTCTTGCATCTCAGGTACCAGCTTGGTCACGGCAGGGTAGAGCACCAAGTGGGCACTTGGGGTCCCCAGTTCCAGAATTTGTCTCTTAGACAGCATTTCTGGACCTCCTTCAAATCAGAGGGGCACACATTACTGTGAAAGGTGAGTCCCAGGCCAGGCAGCATTCACCACAAGCTGACTTGAAGAGTCCTTGGGCTGTAAAGGAACAACAGTGCTAGTCTGGTATTACTCCCTGTGGGCCTCTGGTGATGGTTGCCATGGGGTGAGGCTTCTCTTCCTTTAAAAACGGGAGGGAAGAGTGGGAAGGACTGCATCTTGTGGTTTGAGTGTGAGTTCATCCACAGTACAATAGAACACTAGATAGACTTCTAAGGCTTTTGGCTGTAGTCCTTAGCTCCCAGATGGTACCTCTGGCCATTCCTGGGGTCTGGGGGAACTTGCCACCCTAAAGGGAGGACGCAGGCCTGCCTGGCTTTGCCACCTGCTGAATGTACAACCCCAAGTTCTTGAACAAACATAGGCAGTAGCCAGAGAGTGGTTACAGAAGACCTTGGGTGAGACCCAGTGCTGTGCTGCTTCAGGTCTGACCCAGTGCAGTCCTTGGGGTGATGGCCACAGGGATGCTTGTGTCACACTGCTCTCACTTTCAGGAGGCTCTGAACAGAGAGAAAGGTATTTTGTTTGTTTAGAAGAAAGTAAGGAAAGAGAACAAAAGTCTCTGCCTGGTAATCTAGAGAATTCTCCTGGATCTTGTCCAAGACCATCAAGGTGGTACCTCTATGAGTCTACAAGAACCACAGTGTTACTGGGCTTGGGGTGCCCTCTAAAGCAGATACAGCTTGGATCACGATACCCAAGTCCTTTAGAATATCTGGAATGCCTTCCCAAGAAGGGTGGGTACAAACAAGCTCAGACAGTAATGACTACAATAAATATCTGACTCTTCAATGCCCAGATCCCAAAGAGCATAGCATCTATGCCATTCAGGAAAACATGACCTCACCAAATGAACTGAATAAGCCAACAGTGGCCAATCCTAGAAAAACAGAGATATGTGACCTTTCAGACAGAGAATTCAAAGTAGCTGTATTGAGGACACTCAAAGAAATTCAAGATAACACAGAGAAGGAATTCAGAATTTTATCAGATAAATTTAACAAAAATATTTAAATATTTTTAAAAAATCAAGCAGAAATTTTGGAGCTAAAAAATGCATTTGGCATACTGAAGAATGCACCAGAGTTCTTTAATAGCAGAATTGATCAAACAGAAGAAATATTTAGTGTACTTTAAGCATCTTATTTGAAAATACACAGTCAGAAGAGGCAAAAGACAAAAGAACAAAATAGAATAAATCATGCCTATAGGATCTAAAAACTACTGTAAAAAGGGAAAATCTAAGAGTTATTGGCCTTAAAGAGAAGGTAGAGAAAGAAATAAGGGTAGAAAGTTTATTCCAAGAGATAATAACGAGAACTTCCCAAACCTAGGGAAATATAGCAATATCCAAATACAATAATGTTATAGAATATTAAGCAGATTTAACCCAAACAAGACTACTTCGAGGCATTTAATAATTAAACTCTCAAAGACCAAGGATTGGAAAAGGATCCTAAAAGCACCATGAGAAAAGAAACAAATAACCTACAATGCAGCTCCACTATGTCTGGTAGCAGACTTTTCAGTGGAAACCTTATAGACCAGGAGAGAGTAGTATGACATATTTAAAGTCCTGAAAAAAAAAACAAAAAACAAAAAAACTTCTACCCTAGAATAGTATATCTGGTGAAAATATGTTTTAAACATGAAGGAGAAATAAAGCCTTTCACAGACAAACAAAAGCTGAGGGATTTCGTTGACACCAGACGTGTACCAGAAATACTAAAGGGAGTACTTTAATCAGAAAGAAGAGGATGTTAGTGACCAAGAATAAATCATCTGAAGGTACAAAACTCACTGGTAATAGTAAGTACACAGAAAAGCATAGACTATCATAACACTATAACTGTAGTATGTAAACCACTCTTAAGTAGAAAGACTAAAAGATGAACCAATCAAAAATAATAAAACTTTTCAAGACATAGACAGCAATAAGATATTAATAGAAACAACAAAAAGTTAAAATGAGGGGGATCAAAATTAAGCATAGAGCCTTTATTAGTTTTCTTTTTGTGTGTTTATGCAAACAGTGCTAAGTTGTTATTAGCTTAAAATAATGCATTATAAGATAGTATTTGCAAGTCTCATGGTAACCTCTAACCAAAAAACATACAACAGATACACAAAAAAATTAAAAGCAAAAATACTAAATCATATCATCAGAGAAAATCACCTCTACTAAAAGGAAGACAGGAAGGAAAGAAAGAAGGAAGAGAAGACCACACACACAGACACACACACACACATACACATACACATACACATACACACACACACACAAATTCAGAAAAAGGATAACAAAATGCCAGAAGTCCTTACTTATCAATAACAACATTTACTGTAAATGCACTAAACTCTCCAATCAAAAGATATAGAGTGGCTAAACTGATAGAATAACAAAATCCAATAATGTGTTGCCCATAAGAAACACATTTCACCAATAAATACACACATAGACTGAAAATAAAGGGATAGAAAAAGGTATTCCATGTCAATGGAAACAAAAAAAAGAGCAGAAGTAGCTACACATATATCAGACAAAATAGATTTCAAGACAAAAACTATGAGAAGAGACAAATAAATTCACTAATGGGAAAGTGGCCAATTCAGCAAGAGGATATAACAATTTAAAATATATATGCACCCAAAATTAGAGCACTCAGATATATAAACAAATATTATTAGAGCTAAAGAGAGACATAGGCCCCACTACAATAAGAGCTAGAGACTTCACTACCCTACTTTTTGCTGATCTTCCATGCAGAAAATCAGGAAAGAAACATTGAACTTAATAAGTATTTACACGAATATTTTATCCAATGGCTGCAGAATATACATCCTTTTCCTGAGCATATGGATCATTCTCAAAGACAGACCATGTGTAAGGTCACAAAACAAGTCTCAAAACATTAAAAAAAAGTTGAAATAATATTAAGTATCTTCTCTGGCCACAATGGAGTAAAACTAGAAATTACTAATGAGGGATTTTGAAAACTATACAAACATGGAAATTAAACAATATGCTCCTGAATGACCAGTAGGTCAATTAAGAAATTAAGAAGGAAATTGAAAAACTTCTTGAAACAAAAGATAATGGAAACACAACATACGCAAACCAATGGGATACGGCAAAAGCAGTATTAAAAGGGAAGTTTATAGCTGTAAGTGCCTACATCAAAAAAGAAGAAAAACTTCAAATAAATAACCTAACGATGCATTTTAAAGAACTATAAGAGTAAGAGCAAACCAAACTCAAAACTAGTAGAAGAAATAATAATGATCAGAGCAGAAATAAATGGATTTGAAATGAAGGAAACAATTCAAAAATCAATGCAACAAAACTTTTTTTTTGAAAAGTTAAACAAAATTGACAAACCTTTAGCCAGACTAAGAAAAAAAGAGAGAATAAATACGTAAAATCAGAGATAAAAAAGGAGACATTACAACTTTTATTAAGAAATTCAAAGGATCATTAGTGATTACTATGAGCAATGATATGCCAATAAATGAGGAAATCTAGAAGATGGACAAATTTCCTAGACATATACAACCTACCAAAATTTAACCATGAAGAAATCCAAAACCTGAATAGATCAATAACAAGTAACAAGATTGAGGCCATAATAAAAAGCCTACCAGTAAAGAAAAGCCAGGGACCTGGGGGCTTTACTACTGAATTCTACCAAAGAAGAACTAATACCAATCCAATTCAAAATATCCTGAAAAATAGAGGAGGAGTAAACTCATCCTACAAGGCAAGTACTATCCTGATACCAACACCAGACAGGGATGCATCAAGAAAAGAAAACTATAATCCAATATCTGTGATGAACATTGTTGCAAAAATTCTCAATGAAATACTAACAAACGTAATTTAACAGCATATTAAAAAGATCATTCATCATGACCAAGTGGGATTTATCCCTGGGATGCAAGGATGGTTCAACATATAGAAATCAATCAATGTGATGCATCACATTAACATAATGAATGAAAAAGACCATATGATCATTTCAATTGATGATGAAAAAGCATTTGATAAAATTCAATAATGCTTCATGATAAAACCCCTAAAAAACGGGGTATAATAGAAGCACAATTTAACATCATAAAAGGCGCATGCTACAGACCCACTGCTAGTATAATACTGAATGGGGAAACAACTGAAAGCCTTTCCTCTAACGTAGGGAACATGACAAGGATGCTCACTTTCACCACTGATATTCAACATAGTACTGGAAGTCCTTCCTAGAGCAATCAAACAAGAGAATGAAATAAAAAAGCATACAAATTGAAAAGGAAGAAATCAAATTATCTTTGTTTGTAGAAGATATTATCTTATATTTGGAAAAATATCAAAACTCCACCAAAAAAATCTATTAGAACTGATAAATTCAGTAAAGTTTCAGGATACAAAATCAACATAAAAAATCAGTAGCATTTCTATATGCCAACAGTAAACAATGTGAAAAAGAAATTTAAAAAGTAATTCCATTTACAATAGCCACACATAAAGTTAAATACCTAGGAATTCACATAACCAAATTAATGGTATGTACTCAGAGGAAGATAAATCATGTTACCATAAAGACACAGGCATGTGAATGTTCATTGCAGAACTATTCACAATAACAAAGACATAGAATCAATCTAAATGCCCATCAATGACAGACTGGATAAAGAAAATGTGATACATATATACCATGAAGTACTATGCAGCCATAAAAAGAAATGAGATCATGTCCTTTGAATGGAGCTGGAGGCTGTTATCCTCAGCAAACGAATGCAGGAACAGAAAACCAAATACTGCATGTTCTCACTTATAAGGGGGAACTAAGTGATGAGAATTTATGAATACAAAGAAGGAAACAACAGACACTGTGGTATACTTGAGGATGGAGAGTGGGAGGAGGGAGAGGAGCAGAAAAGGTAACTATTCTGTACTGGGCTTAATATCTGGTTGATGAAATAATTTGTACAACAAACTCCCGTGACATGAGTTTACCTATGTAACAAAGCTTCACATGTACCCCGAACCTAAAATAAATTTTTTTTTCTTTTTTTAAGATGGAGTTTCGCTCTTGTTACCCAGGCTGGAGTGCAACGGCGTGATCTCGGCTCACCGCAACCTCCGCCTCCTGGGTTCAAGCAGTTCTCCTGCCTCAGCTAGCTGGAACTACAGGCATGCGCCACCATGCTCAGCTAATTTTTTTTTGTATAAAATAAAATTTTTTTAAAAGTCTCACCATGATCTTTTTTTTTTTTTTTTTTTTCCTCTGAGTTGGATTCTCATTCTGTCACCTAGGCTAGAGTGCGGTAGTGCGATTTCGGCTCATTGCAACCTCCGCCTCCCGGGTTCAAACGATTCTCCTGCCTCAGCATCCCAAGTAGCTGGGACTACAGGTGTGCACCATCATGCCTGGCTAATTTTTGTGTTTTTAGTAGAGACAAGATTTCACCATGTTGGCCAGGATGGTCTCGATCTTTTGACCTTGTGATCTGCCTGCCTAGGCCTCCCAAAGTGTTGGGATTACAGGCATGAGTCACCGTGTGCAGCCAAAAAAGTCTCACCATGATCTTTACCCCTGTTTATAGCAGTTCCCATAAGAAACCCATCATTACTTTTCTGTTCCTCCAGACACTAATCCCCAAGTAGTTATCTGAGCAGTGACAATGCCCATCTCAAGTCCCAACCTTCCTCCTTGCTTTGTTTTTTCTCTATAGCACTCACAACTTTCTGACACACTGTTTGCTTTACTAAATTCTTGTTTGTTTGATTTTATCCATTAGAATGTAATCTTTAAGTAGGCAGGGAATTTTTCTGTTATGATCCCACTGTTATAGCTCCAGAGAAAACTGCCCCTCACATAATATATATTCAATAAATATTTGTAGACTAAAAGTAAATTACCTACTTATTTCAGTGAGGCAATTTATGGTACCTGTTTGCTAATAAGTTATGGTATTACTGAACTGAGCAAAAGATGGAATGAATAAAAGATATTCAGATGCTGTACTTACTCATGGGTTTAGATGTCATGAATGTTCTGGAAACAGTCTGTTTTTTCATTATTTTTTTTTTTTAAGAATCCACAGAAATAGCCCCAAGGAACTAGTTTATCTTACTTTCTGTAAGAAATAATTTCTGGAGAATATAGAAGGATGCTTATCTTGCTCCTTACTGTTTTGACAAAGCACCAGTTCTCTACTGATTCTGGTTTTCTTAAAATTGTGAAGACTATTTTTAAAATATCATTTGAACCTGAAAATACTAACATGGTTTTCAGCTGTGCTCATCATTTCTTTACCCTAACTGCTTGAAGGTTTATTAACAAGCTAAGGCAATAATCTCTGGGTACCAATTCATCTCAGAAGTGTAGTTTAATATCCTCTTCTCAAAAGCAGTTGTTCTGTGTTTCCTGTATGTAGTTCCAAGTCTAGGATTATTTAACCCAGATAAAAGTAAGAACCAACTGAGAAGGGGTTTGTAAGGTTCACCAGGCTTTTCTGCAAAACCAGACAGCCAGCTGTTCCTCATTGTGCTGGAAACAATGCTATATACTCACCTAATCCCATTTCATTTTCCACTATCTGGATACATAGGAAAGTTACAGTCTCTGAATTCACTTGTTTTGAAGTTTCAGCCATGTAACTGGATTCTAGATAATGGGTTGTGTATGGTGGAAGTGGGTGAAGGCCATGTTTTCTGAAGAGTGTATATTCAAGATGGTGGAGCTTCCATGATGTGGGCGAATGATTGTGAAGCACAGTCCCCCATCGACTGTGCTGATCATATAATGTGAGTTAGAAATAACTTGTTGTCATGTTAAATCGCTGAGATTTTAGGTTTTATTTGTTACTGTTTCCTGAGTAATCCAGCCACCATTGGTAGGAACCTGTGACTGAACTGAAAATCTCAAAACTTAGGTCGATTAAAAATATATTCTGGTTTCTAGGCAAACATTTCAGAAAAAGCGACTTCACTCCACAATGTGGGAAGTTTTTGACAAAATCAGGAGTTTTCTGGAGTCCCTTCCTTCTTTCTTAGGAGCCATTATTTGCTAATCTATAAACATAGTCAAAGGGCTTGGTCTTTTCTGCATATGTTCTCTCCAGAAAAATTATCTTGTGTCTTGGTTCTTTCTTCTGCCTCTGGCTTAAGTGTGGGAATCTTTCAAGGACTGGAAATCACCTTTGTGCTCTCAGAAATCTGGCCCAGTTAGTCAGCAGATGTACCTCTCCTTTCTCCTTGGGAGCTGGGGCAAAGAAAGGGGGATAGAATACCATAGACCCCTTTCCTCTGGATACTTTGCCTCTACACCCTGTTCCTAATGGGATAAAACATTTTTAGAAATGAGGTATAGAGAGGGAGATACAAATTAAAGTTCTAGCTACATTTGACTTCTCTTTCCATCTCCCAAGAGATGCTCCTAAAGACATAGGTCTTCCCTTGGAGAAGGCCAATCTCTCCCAGCTTCCTTTAACTCCTAATTGGCCCGTTCACCCTCAGGTTGGATCTCTACTTCCCCAGAAATCTTTCTTTCAAATCTCTCAATCTGAATACTTTTTCTTCTCTGTCGGGAATACCACACCCTGTCCCAGAGGGAAAGATCTATCTGGCTCTGTGTTAAACACAGAGATGCACCCCATAGATTCTCCTTCAAGGAAGGGTTTGTTACCCAGCTATGAGAAGTATAGTCGCAGGCAATCTCCAGCTGTCAGTCCTTCAGAATCTGCCTCATCAGCACAGAGCAGCCCTGTTGGAGGTCAAGTCCTTCCAGGGTAGCAAGCATTCAATGACTGAGTGAGGCAGACATATAAAGACCCTGCTATTTTGGCCTAATGGGACATAACTCTAATGGGCAGTCCTGTCTTCAGAGATCCCCATTGGATTGAACTAGGCTGTATTGAGCCTGCACTGTAGTTCACCTGCTCCCTCAGTTCCCACTTCCTAACATGTTGATCCCTAATGAGCATCTCGCACCCCAAATTCTATCACAGTATCTACTTCAAGAGAACTCAACGTGCAAGAAGCTCTCTGGATCCTGTTTGGTTCTTAAAGTCATTACTAGGAGTCTCCTGCATTTTCTGGGTAGATTTTCATGTTTATCACTGGTTGTTCAGAGGGCAGCAGTGGGGGTAAGGTGTTTGTAGAGATTTCCTATTTTCCAAGCAAACTGCCAGCCATGTAGCTCCATTACCCAGTGACCTAATCACCTCTTTTAAATGCTAATCCATTCCTTTTAGAGATTATGCAATCCAGCTGCATATTTGGAAAAACAATTTCCTCAATTAGAGAAGGGCTGTCTCTGCTTTTGGAAATGTTGTGAAATGTCTTTTGTTGTATTATTTGAGAATAATACAACTGCTATAATTCATATTTCTTCTATAATTCAGTAATTCAACTCTGCTATAGAAAAGAAAATTAAATAGAATAGAATACAGTCATAAGAAGTGTTAAGTTTAAATAGTAAGCTTATAAAATACAGACAAAAGTTATAGAATGTGTTAAGTATAGATAATAAATAAGCCCTGTAGTTGGTGAAACAGTCAGAATATATAAAAGAGTTTAAATATAAATGGCAAATTGGTAACCTATAAGATAGGTTAAAAGATAGAATAAATGAAATATGTACTAGAATAGAGTGTTATTATGGCTAGAAAGTGATGGATAGGCCAAGACCAAGTCATGATTATGCTACCTTTCGGCTGACAATTGTGTAGCCCCTAAATTGGTCATCCATTGGTGACATACAGTAGGGTACAATACTGGATTCACATGTGGTCTTCCCCCCCAAAAAATGATTCTCATAGCTCTTCAGCAGAACTATCAACAAGCTACATCTGTGTTTAGGTGTACTGATCCCAGCAAATCTCCAACAGAGCAAAGGTGTGCCATTAGTCCCAGGAATCTTCAGTTTGTGGCCTGAGATCCCATAATACATAATTGTATAACTACATTATCAATGTTGCATGATGTAGTATGGTGGGGATTTGGGGGTGTGAGAGAGAGAGAGAAAGAGAGAGAACAGAAGAACATTCTAAGGATTCAGGTGTGCAGTCCTTCCACTCTGCTTGTACCCTATCTTAAGTGTACTAAGCTACCCCATCTCTTTCCTCTTGTTTCTCACTGTGTTTTAAAGTGATTTAACCAACTGTGTGTGATTTAAGCATCTATAATTTCATTAATAAGCCTTTCTGTTTCATAACCTCTAGAATAGCTTGCCTGATAGTAATCTGTATGACTACCATTGTGTAAAAATGGTTTCCCACATGATGCAGTATGTTATCATTATTTTGTTTTCTTACTGAGCAATTCATCATTCTTGCTAGCAATTACAAAAGAGTACCACCAGTATTTAGTAGAAACTTTCTCTGTCTCACAGGGAAGTACACTGGTTTTTTACTTCAGTGGCTATGGTGGTTTTAAAATAAGTTCACAAATTGTTTGATGTTCTTCCTTTCAAGAGTTGGAGCTTAATTTCATTCTTTTTGAGTGTGGGCTGGATTTAGAGACTCACTTCTCATCAATGGCATATGGCAGAAACAATGGTTTGTAATTTCTAAGTTACATTGTGGCTTCCTCCTTGCTTCTCTTTGTCTTGGATCATTTCCTCTGGTGGGAAAACAACTGCCATGTGAGAATACTCAGACAGCCCTATGGTATGATCCCTCTGGTGAAGAACTGAGGACTCTGGCCAATAGCCACCGGAGTGAGCTTGAAATGGGATCCTCCAGCCCCAGACAAGCCTTCAGGTGATTACAGCCCTGGCCAGCATCTTGATTATAATGTCTTGGCAGATCCTGAATCAGAACCACCTACTAAGCCATTCTCAAGTATTTGATCCACAAAAATTGTTAATTAAACATTTGCTATTTTAGGCTAAATTTTGGGGTAAGTTGTTAATTCGGTCGTAAGTAACTAATACGAGTCACCCTGATAGATAGGCAAGTGTGAGGGGTTCTTCGATTTGAATATTCATGGAAAAGGGTCTTCGTTTCCTTTCAAAAAGTCTAATTTTATCATAGGGCACACAGAGATCAAGGAAACCAGTGATTCGTAGAGAATAAAGAATCAACATTTCTAGATTTTGTGAAAAGAATTATAGGAAATCTTGCATTTAAAATTGTTTAATTTTCTTTTCTTT
>NW_016107604.1:2364198-2378756 GCF_001604975.1 Cebus imitator
AAACTCCTGACCTCAGGTGATCTGCCCATCTTGGTCTCCTGAAGTGCTGGGATTATAGGCATGAGCCACTGCACTCGGCCATAAAATTGTTTAATTTTCATAATGCTGTGCCACCTTCATGATATTAAAAAAGCTTGAAATAATTTGCTTGGCCCTTTCTATGTTTGAATGATGAATTATATCTCCAAGGGAGTCAATGCCTCATCAGAAGCAAAAACTTCTTATGGATTTAATGCCTTATTGTTGCTCCTCAAATTTACATGTAACCTAAAGTTGTATTTAACTTACCAAAATTCACACCCACCCCTATTTTCTGTTGGTAAAAAATATGTTTACTTAATTTATATTAGGCTTAGGCCAAGCTTCAGGAAACCTCGAGGATTCAATATTTGCAGGAAAACTGTGTTTTGCAATGCTGCAGCAGAGTGACTACATAACGCAATAGAATAAATACCCTCCTTGTTGCCTGCCTGTCTGACTTGTGGTCATGCCAAATTTATATTTATTCCTGATAGACTTCATAAAATGTCCAACATGTTAGGAGGAAGAAATATTTCAGCTTTCAGCAATTATTTCACAGTTCTCCTTTCCATCAAGTATTAGCTAAAAAATTTGAGGGATGACCGTATTACTTAATTTTCTCTACCAATGCACCCACACAAAAAGCACAAGGCAGGCTTTAGAACCAGACATAAGTAGTTTAAATTCTGGTTTTACTGCTTACTAGCAGCAGGATTAAACACAACACAATATTAAGCTTTTGTATCTTCATTTATAAAACAAACATAATGACTTCAGTCTTATTCTAAAGACTCAGAGAAATAATGTATTCTATGAATATCACGTGGTAGACACCTTTTCCCTTTCTGCCTTTACTCATCACTGTAAACCACTCATGCCTCCCACCTTATGTAGTCCATAAGATTCCATGGTGCCTCCTATAGTGCTTCTCCATTAATATTTACTGAATTCATTATTTTGTCGATAGTATCAAAAACACTTCGGAGCTTTATAAACTATGGCAGAAATATCTGTTATTGACTAGCCAAATTACTCTCTCTCTTTCTCTGTGTGTGTGATTGGATTATCTGATATATCCTTATAAACACAAAACAAGTTGATTTAAATATATAATTATGGGAGTAGATATAATTCTTTCCTTTCAAAATTGCTGCTTACCTTTCCTCGTTACCAGTCATTCAATTTATCTTTTAGAAACACAATTTGTTAGAATATTTATGAATTATTTATCATTGTTATCTGAATACTATTTTTCTGTTAACCAGAAACAGTGGTTTGAATAAACTTGTAGGTAAATATGATTTATTATCTATTCTTTAAACAAATTGCTGTGTCTGTGCATCTCATGTTTTTCCTCTTTAAACCAGTGGGTTTCAAATGACATCAGAACTCTTCACAGCTTGTTGTAAGAGCAGAGGCCTGGGCCCAGTTGGATTCAGTAGGACTGGAGCAGAGCCTAAGCATCTGTATCTTAAGCAAAGAAAACAAGTCTACGAGGGATTCTAATACACATAAAAGTTTAAAAACCAATGACACAAACCTTTATTTTTGAAAATTGAGGTTATAAGCTTTTGTAAAAAGAAAATCCAATTTTTAAAACCTTACTTTGTAATGACAACCCTTAGAATCAATTCCTGTCATTCAAGTCATATTTAGGAGTTATTTTAGTCTCCTTCCTTTCCCTCACTTCGTACATCTAATCCATGGAAGAGTCTAGTACTTTCTTTCTCCAAGACATATTCTGAATCTGCCCACTTTCACCATTCTCCATTGGCATCTTCCTCATCCAGGTAAGGAGCAGTGCAACAGCTTTGAATTGGCCTTCCGGCTCCCCTCTTGATCTGCATTAGCACATCATGTCAAAAAGCAGCAAAAGTAATCTTCTTGAAGTGTTAGACAGATCATGTCACTTCCTAGCTTACAGCTTTTCCATGGCTTCCCTCTATACCTGGAAAAAAACCCAACCTCCTTCCCATGACCTATTTGTTTCCTGCTCATCTCTCCAACCCAATCTTGGACCACCTTCCCCTTGCTCAGTGTGCTCCATCCCCCCTAGTTATCACTAGCAGCTTTCCCATCCCAGGGATTTATATATATTGCTTCTTCCAATCTTTATGGGTTTGGTTGTTTCCTTCTTTAGGTCTCAGCTCAAATCATTTTCCCAGAGCAGCCTCCTCTGACAACCCATTCCAGGTAGAATTCCCCTTTCTTCTACTATATTCCCTATCTCAGCCCCTTACTTGTCTGCTGCATAGCATCTATGACAACTTATAATTACTTTATCAAAGTCTATGTTTAATTGATATTTATCTCTCTCTTCTATGAGCAGGTAAGCTCCGTGAAGGGAGGAAGCTTGTCTCATTCCTCATTATATTCCCAATGCTCCTTGAATCTTTTAGGGAATGATACAAAACATTAGCTTGTTCCACTTCCCCTCCACAACCCTCATTAAACATATCTTTGTATTATCTTCCTTACACTTACATCTGATGGACAAAAGAAACGATATAAAGTTTTTTATAGACTCAGAAAAAGCAGTTGATCGACTTGGTTTAAGAGGTTTACTTTTTCAGTAAAAGGCTTTCACTGAGTCACATGGATGGCTTAGTAATGGAGCTTGCAAATAAAGCTTAGCCTAGAGGCTTAACGCTCCTTTAAACATCAAAAAAGGGTGAAGAATATATTGAGGAAGGGGAGTAGAAAATGTTAGATTTAATACATCTCAAAACTTGAGGCAGGAACCCTACAACAAAGAGAGAGTAAATAATCTGTCATCTGTAAGGAAACAACTAGCAAAAAGGCCATCTAGCACAAAATACTCCCACTAAGTAAAATATCCACTAAAGTCTAAAGCCCTTTTTTTTTTTTTTTTTGAGAAGTAGTCTCGCTCTGTCAACCAGGCTGGAGTGGAGTGGCACAATCTTGGCTCACTGCAAAATCCACCTCCTGGGTTCAAGCGATTCTCCTGCCTCAGCCTCCCAAGAAGCTGGGATTACAGGTACGTGCCACCATGCCCGGCTAATTTTTTTTGTATTTTTAGTAGAGACAAGGTTTCACCGTGTTAGCCAGGATGGTCTCGAACTCCTGACCTAGTGATTTGCCCATCTGAGCCTCCCAAAGTGCTGGGATCACAGGCGTGAGCCACCGTGCCCGGCCCCCACCAAAGTGTTTTACAGGGATCTTCTTGTTATGCCATCATTATGAATCCTTAGCAGGAGCGCCTCAGTACAAAGGTGTCAAGGAAGTTGCTCGGCACCACTAGGTTTGCCTAAGCAGAGACTCTAGCCATCAAAGCAGACTGCCAAGGTATATGTCGATGGAGAACTCCCTGCTTACAAATTAAACTTCAACATTTGTCCCACATGCCAATAGAGTAGCAGATGAGCTTTCTTGAAAGGAGCATTTGCAAGAGGAAAGTGCTAATAAGCTTTCCAGTAGTGAAAGATTTCCTTGACAGTTAGAGTCCTCCTGAGGCCCTTTAGATGGACTCCAGAATCCAGTGGCCATAGGGGTGAGAGTGAGACAGGCAGGTAGCAACAAGTCTTGCAGAGTTCCACGTTCCTTCCCATCATGAACAAACCTCTATTCTTAGAGATATTTCTCCTTTTCATCAAAGAAGTCTGTACTGGATGCTGCCTGGAAAACTCCCTTATATTGCTGAATTGACTCTAGAGGATGTATAGCTGACAGAGCAAGAATATATCCAGCTGTTGAAGGCTAGCCATCACTTTGTGGAACATAATGCTGAGAATACAGTAGATTTTTTTGGTTAATAAACTTTTATGTTGAAATAATTTTAGATTTAAAGAATGGTTACAAAGAAAATACAGAGAGCTCCTGTGGACCCACCTGGCTACCCCTAATATAAGCATTTTTACATACCATGGTATGTTTCTCAAAATTAAGAAATAAACATTGGCAGAACATTATTAAACCACAAACTTTATTAGAATTTCATTAATTTTTTCTACATTAGGCTTTTGATGGCTCTGATTTTCCAAGAAGAATATCTCTGAGCCAAAAGTTCAAAAGGGCCGTGGGTGGTAGTTCACACCTGTAATCCTAGCACTTTGGGAGGCTGAGGTGGGCAGATCACCTGGGGTCAGGAGTTCGAGATCAGCCTGGTCAACATGATGAAACCCCATCTTCACTAAAAATACAAAAATTAGCCGGGAGTGGTGGTGGATGCCTGTAATCCCAGCTGCTTGGTAGGCTGAGGCAGGAGAATCTCTTGAACCTAGGAGGCAGAGGTTGCAGGGAGCTGAGATTATGCCACTACACTCCAGCCTGGGCCACAGAATGAGACTCTGTCTCAAAATATAAATAAATAAGTAAATAAACTAGACAGCTCTGCTTGACTAATAACAACTACTTGGGCCAGATGAGAAACAAGACATTAACATTTTATTTAAGGTACTTTGTTTTTTAGAGACTATCACTGTATGAGGCAACCACAGAACAAGGCTTTGAAACACTACATTCTTGTTGGCTTCTGTTTTTTGTTCCCCCATATGCCAATTTTCCTCTGAGTGCAATTAACTTTAAGTCCTGGAACTGTGAGTTGAATCAAGAGAATTTTTCAGAAAACACCCTAACAACTTCTAAAAGTGATTTCCTACTATGTACTCAGGGAGCTAAGAGGGAATTTTAGGAGTCCACCATTGGATTATTTCTGTCACTGTAGGACTTATCATGAAATTGGTGCTCCTCAGCTTTCTTCATGGATTTAATACTTGCCTCAAATAGACCAGAATCTTGACTTATCAGCAATAATATTTTACATTGTACAGTGCTTTGTGTTTCACAAAGCTTTCCCACTTTTGTTCTCACTTCATTGTTAAGCATCCCAGTGAGTGATCCGATTATCACTCATCAGTGAATGTTCTGTCCTCTGTGGCTTAAATAACTTAAGCTTTAGATGTGCAATTTCTCAAGGATACAGAGTAAGTGGCCAAGTAGAAATGAGACTGCTTATTTTTTTCTAACCAAGCAAGTTCTTGGTCTTAAAACCAGCCTAAGTTACAGCAGAACTGCCCTTTGTGTTCTGGGGAGTCTTTGTGTGCTTTCTTATCTTTAACTCTAGAAATGGCCTCACATTTTAATCACATTCCAATGTTAGGGACTTTCAAGTGTTATTTGTCTTTGGCTATGAAGTCATTTGGTCAAAATTAATCTGACAGTATGGGGCTTTCTTTTTTTAATGAAATCATAAAAAGAGGCAATAATAAAAGGCTTCTCATTGTCAGCAAGGGGTTAACTATTTTAACTCTAGCTGTTTTCACTGGAAAGGTTTTTCTGTTGTAATGTAACTAGAACACCTAGTTTTCTTCTATTCTGATCACCATTTTCTAGACTCTTGCTCAGTCAGTTATATTTATAAGTTTTCCCTAGTCTAACTTTTGTTTATGGATGAGTTTGCCTTTTCAATATGGTTAGGGGTCAAGCAAGCTTTTTTTTTTTTTTTTAAGACAGAATCTTAGTCTGTCACCAGGCTGGAGTGCAGTGGCACAATCTTGGCTCACTGCAGCCTCCACCTCCGGGGTTCAAGCAATTCTCCTGCCTCAGCCTCCCAAGCAACTGGGACTGCAGGCACGCAACACCATGCCCAGCTAATTTTTTTATATTTTTAGTATAGATGGGGTTTTGCCATGTTGGCCAGTACGGTCTTGATCTGCCTGCCTTGGCCTCCCAAAGTGCTGGGATTACAGGTGTGAGCCACCGCACCCAGCTTCATGTAAGCTTTTTATCCTGGATTTCCTCATTTGCAAAGCACTAATGACCTCAGGTTTTCCTACTTGCGGTACTGTTAGAACTTAGACCCAATGAGAGTTGACAAATACTTCATTTTAAAAAAAACACTTGGCAAACAAATGATGAGCAGTGGAAAGGCCCTGCTTGAATGTGATACAGTAAAAACTAGCTTATGTCCAGGCGGTAAAAATCTGCCTTGCCATTCATCAAGTTGGTACAATCTCAGATACAAATAAAGCCAGCTGTCCATTATCAGGAAAGAATATGTTTTCAAGTCATTGCAGCTGTATATGTCATAAGCACCTCCTTCTTTATTGTGTTTTTACTGAGAAACATGTTCTCCAAAATCATAGACTATCAGAAACTTAAGAGTTTAAAATGAGAACAGTAACATTAAATTCCCCACTCTTGCCTAGAGGATCTGAGTTACTGTGACAGAGAGAAGCAGCCTGGCATTCCAACCCAGGTGCAGAAAAGTGGGCACAGAATACAGTGTTCCACATCTTCCTTAGCTTTGTAATCTTCAAGGACACAGGAGCTTGAGGCTACTTTGCAGACTAGTTTCGATATTGACTCCCTTATGCATTGGCCTGCTTTGCTTTGAGCCCATTATTTACCTAAACTCTACCTTCTCCCAAACCCTAAAATAACCACCCTGTCCTTTGGGGAGAGCTGCTCTCTAACACTCCTCTGTTGTCCAGTCTTCCTTATTGCAATGGGTCAATAAACCTGACCTTGTTGGACTATGGGTTTGTCCCTGGCGGTTTTAGCCTCTTGAACTAAGATAGGTGGTCAATAGGCTGGTTGGTTTTCCAGAAAAAAAAAATTCATTGAGAAAGCACCAGTGTAAGAATCTTTCTGAGGAAAAGAGAGCTGAGTCTCTTGAAGGTTGCTGTTTCAGGTTGTTTTCTAAGTTGCCTGTCCTCCTGCACAACTGGTTTAATCTTCCAGTTAAGAATGAGGAAGTCGATCTGGTCGGGCTCGGTTGCTCACACCTGTAATCCCAGCACTTTGGGAGGCAGAGGCGGGTGGATCACTTGAGGTCAGGAGTTTGAGACCAGCCTGGCCAAAATGGTGAAATCTTGTCTCTATTCAAAATACAAAAATTAGCTGGGTGAGATGGCTCACACCTGTAGTCCCAGCTACTCAGGAGGCTGAGGCAGGAGAATTGCTTGAACCTGAGAGGCAGTGGTTGATTACGCCACTGCACCCCAGCCTGGGTGACAGAGCAAGCGTCTGTATCAAAACAAAAAAAAACAAACAAAAAACAACAACAACAAAGTAATAATACATCTAGACATGGGTCTCCTTGGAAAATGGCATTCAACAAACTTCTCAATCTTGGCTATAACCTGAAAAAGATCTTAAGCAATCAAATGAGTTAAGCTTTGGAAGGAGAGCTTCACTCATGATATAAAGCCTTTCCTTGGCCACACACTGCTAGGGAGGGTCCCATGCCTGTGACTGCTAAACGGCTAAAGTTTACTTCTTGGCAATTCCTTTGGTTTTATCTCTGTTCTTATTTCTCCTCTTATGTCTGCAAACAAACTAGAAAACTTAACAACTTTTTCTATCCACTCTTTAAATCATTCTAAAAAATCTTGATTCAGACTTGAATTGTTCCCCACAAGCGACTTCCTCTACCTCTTAAACACGTACATGCTATTTGAAAATACCTAAGCAACTACCTGTGGAGAAAAATTGAGATTAAAATAATTAAGTTGGGCCGGGCACGGTGGCTCACGCCTGTAATCTCAACACTGAGAGGCTGAGGTGGGCAGATAATGAGGTCAGGAGTTCAAGACCAGTGGGGCCAATATGGGGAATCCCTCCCTCTCTACTACAAACACAAAAAAATTAGCCGGGCATGGTGGCACATTCCTGTAGTCCCAGTTACTCAGGAGGCTGAGGCAGGAGAATCACTTGAACCTGGGGGGCGGAGGCTGCAGTGAGTCAAGGTCGCACCACTGCACTCCAGCCTGGGTGACAGAGCAAGACTTCGTCTCCAAAAAAATATTAATAATAATAATAAAGTCATAGCCTTTAAGGTATTTAGCCTGCAAGGCCCCTGACTTTGCTTCTAACTTGTGTTATCTTGTGCAAGTCTTTTTACCAGTCTGTGAAAGTGTAGATTGTTTCACTCTGTATGCACAAGTTCTCTTGAATCCCGAAACTTTGCAGACTTTCTTATTTGGATCCCAGAGGCCCCTGTAGCTGAGTCAGGTTTACTTTAAAAAGGTTTACTCAGGTGCCTGACTACTCCGTACCATGTGAGGGCGCTGTGTGGTTCTGAATTTCACTGGCCATTCACACAAGGATACTCTTTAAGGTACCCACCGGGTGACGTTAACCTATCAGTAGTCTTGTCTCAGGATAGGGGCTCAGCTCAGCTGTGACCATGTTGTGATAGATCCTGGGTCCTCAAACAAGAGAGGACCCATAGTAAGAGACCTATTGGACAAGAGAACAGAAAGGCTGTGAAAGGCTGGTTATATAGGGAGGTTAGTGTGGCTGGTAAACCAGAGTGGTTCCAAAGGAGGGCCAGCTACTGTTGGAAGCAGAAGGAGGCCTGGACTAGTAACCAGCAGTGCTTCACGCTTTTCCAAACTGAAATGTAAGAAGTCTTAAAGGTAAGTGGCTAGTTAAAAAGTAAAATGCCGGCCAGGCACAGTGGCTCACACCTGTAATCCCAACACCTTGGGAGGCCAAGGCAGGTGGATCACCTGAGGTCAGGAGTTTGCAACCAGCCTGACCAACATGGTGAAACCCCGTCTGTACTAAAAATACAAAAATTAGCTGGGCGTGGTGGCAGGTGTCTATAATCTCACCTACTTGGGAGCCTGAGGCAGGAGAATCACAGGAACCCGGGAGGCAGAGGTTGCAGTGAGCCGACATTGCTCCATTGCACTCTAGCCTAGGAGGGAGACTTCGTCTCAAAACAAACAAAAAAAGTCAAATGCCAAATCGGATGGAGGAGAATCCAGTCAGTTCACAAGGGTAACTAGTTAAAAAATCCAAGAAGTTCTGAGCTACAAAGCCTGTTAATGTGAGGAGGCCAGATGACTGGTGGCAGCTGTGGACCCCTAGGTCTCATGATATTGGGGAGGATTCATATCTTCCAGGTACTGCCTATTTGATAAGCATTCAATGGTAGATGTCTGAGGGGTAGAGACTGTAGTTAACATGGAACTGTTTTAGGGGTGGGCAATTGCTCACTAAAGTCAATTAGGTTCAGTACTCATGCCATTTGTGGGAAAGGAAATTGCATGGATATTCCTCAAACTGCACTAATGTACCTTTTAAGCCTGAGACTAATAGGGGAGGAGATATGGATGTAGGTTTGGTTGGAGAGCATTGAGCTTATCCATAAAATGTGGCTTGGGTTGGAAATAAAGTGGTTTCCATGGAGTTACAAAGTTTGACTAAGCAAAAAGTTGGTGGCTGGAGTAAATGTGGTACCTGTGTTAAGTCTGAAAAATAGCATTTCTTTGATGTCCACCAGATAGTGTCACAACTGCCACAGGAAAATTTATCCAAAACCTAGGGGTGTCCAAAGCTTGGAAGAGTGTAAGATTTTCAAGTTTCCCACATCTTGTTCTAAGTCAATTTCAGGTGTTGTAAAGAGTTTCTCAATGGTTACCTATTATGTCAGGTGAAATCACTAGGAACCTCTGTATTCCAGGTGTGTCCAAAAGAAGAGGTGAACACAAGCCTCTCGGAGCAGGGTCTCAGGAAGACAATGCCCAGGTAAACTGCCCTAACTGCATCCATAATCTTGGATTTTGTCTTTGCTGTGGGTAGGAATTCATTTATCGCCCAAGCCAGATTGCTTTCCTCAGTTTTAGTAACAGCTGAAAGTCCTTCCTGAGGGCTGGCAAGGCTAGGGTTATCACAGAGGTATAGTTTACTGAAGATCCGTGACCTCCAGATTTGAAGGATCAAGAGTAATTAAGGCATGGGCAACACTCTGATCTCAGTCATGTGGCAGAGATTGAATCTCCATTAGCCAAGCCCTGGAATAACTCCTGCTGCAAGTTACTATCAACAAACTCAGTCTGTCTGGCTTCCCAAGTGAGTCTCCCTTTGCTATAGCTGCTGGGATCTAAGCTACTTGTGCAGTTATATAAAATGTAGAGGCAACTCCCTTGTCTCTGTGTTTGTAGTATTTGTAGCAATAGAGCACTTGAAATCCTGAATATGAGGAGAAGGGCACTGTGGGACACATAGATAGGTCTGGTGGCACAACTGCAAAAATAGTGGGTGGATCTGGTAGTAGTGCTGATGAGATTAATAGCTGGAAAGATCCTAATGCCAAAGTCTCAGTAAAGTAAAACAAAATTTTGCTTATCTTTGGGTAGCTACACAGGAGTGGTCTTGTGAGATATTACCCTCCCTTTAGCAGGGGGATATCCATCAACAAGTGGCTTATGGTTGCTGCTGGCCTGTTGGACCAAGGTTTGAGTCACGAATATGCTCATTCTCTTTCATTAATCATCATGTTGACTTGGAGACAGGTTTACTCAACCACATTTCTCAGAAGGATGAAATGAGAGCATGAGGATGGGAGATAGAATGTAGGGTCTTGCTGGTCAATGTCTACTGGGTCAGGTACTTCCTAGCAGCAGGGGAAAAAGCTTTCTGAGCCTTGGGTGCCATATTCTAGAAGCCTCTGCAGCATGACTTGACCCTCCATAAGTGCTAACATGAGCATAGCTGGTTGCAGGTTCCCATCTCCTGTTCAGTGGAGGTAGATGCAAATGTGTGTGGAGAGGAAAAGGTAGCAGACCTTTAGCCATTCTCAAATCTACTTACTTAGAGGCTGAGCAGCCATTGGGCTGGATCACCACTTCTTTCACTCCATGTACAGGAGGTCCTCAAATAATGTCATTTCATTTGACATTATTTTGTTATAATGTTGATGACAATCACTGATTCTCAGCCAGGGCCACTGTCTGTGTGGAGTCTGCACATTCTTCCCAAGTGTGCCTGGGTTTTGTCCAGGGACTTCAGTTTCCTCCCACACCCCAAAGCTGTGTATGTGAAGTGAATTGGTGTGTCTACATGGTTTCAGTGTGGGTGGGTGTGTTTATGAGTGTGCCCTTTGATGGAATGGCATCCTATCTACAGTTTCTCCCTGGTGCCTTCAGCTGCCGGGACAGGCTCTGGCCACCTGATTCCAAACTGGAATAAGCAGGTAAATACTTATCCTATTTTTCTTAATGTTTCTTAAATGTATGTATGGCTCACATTTATTTCAGTGTTTAATATTAGAAGTGGTTTGGTTTTATTTGGAAGTTTGATATTTTTTGTGACCAGAAGTATGCTATGGGAACTTAATTCTTGTTTATGTCGATTAGCCTATGGTCAAATTGGTCTTGTTATATACTGTTTGGTACAAAGTCACAGTTTCTAAGAGTTTGTGATGTTAAGAGAAGAATTGCTATACCTCTTCCTGGACTTAATAATTGAGCCAATGCCATTGCCCAATAATACATATGCATAGGGCACGTATCTGATGAAAGATCCATTGCTTCTCTGTGTGTTACCAGACTTCATGACCAGAGCTTTCAGTCTGCCCCATGTTCCCCTTCCTTAGTAAGCTGGGACCTGAAGAATGTTGCTGTTCTGTTCCCTATGAATTTTGAGTTCTGCATTTCCATATTTAGTTATAGCTGAACAGAACAGCTGGACAAGTGGGTGGTATTGACAAGAAATAGTCTAGGACGAAACCAACATGGGCACTGTAGCATCAGAGCAGTTACTGTTTGAGATTATAGGGCTAGTATTTCTGACCTGGTGGTTTCTCTGCAGTGCTAGTCTTTACAGGATCAGCTGAGTTGCAGAGCTGCCCTGTTTTCACTGAGCCCTAGAATCTGTGGGGTTGGCTTCATCTAATCCAACTGATCAATGAATGGGCTTGTAATGGGAGAGAAAGAGGCAACTCTGGTTCCTGAAGCTGAAGCCTTCTATCACTTCTAATTTACTTACAAACTGGCAGAAACCTGTAGAGTTAGCACTATCTTGTGGGTGGGGGTGTTGGGAGGGGAGGAAGGAAATGAGGAAGGAAATCATGCTCAGATCTTGAGCCTAGGAAATTACCTGGTCAGTATAATCAATTTGAATATGTACCAGACCTTGGATGTAATGGACAATTGGTTGGCTACCTCTTGAATTCTGCATTTGATTGATACAACTCCAGTGTCCATCTTCAGAATAAATCTCTTGCTTTTTTTTTTTATATAAAAATATATTTTTATCTTTGTCCTAATAACTTTATTTTACTTTAGGTGCATACTATATCTGTCATTTCTCCCCATGTTATCCCTACCCACCCTCCTGAACCCCACTGTCTCTCCTCTACCCCCCTCAACTGCCCCCAGTGTATGTTGCTCCTCTCCGAGTCCATGTGCTCTCATTGTTCAACACCCACTTACGAGTGAGAACATGAGGAGTCTGGCTTTCTGTTCTTGTGTCGGTTTGCTGAGAATGATGGTTTCCAGATTCATTCAAGTCCCTACAAAGGACACAAACTCATTGTTTTTCATGGCTGCGTACTATTCCATGGTGTATATGTACCACATTTTCTTTGTCCAGTCTATCATTGATGGGCATTTGAGTTGGTTCCAGGTCTTTGCTATTGTACACAGGGCTGCAATGAACATACGAATCTCTTGCTTTTCAAACTGAGGTCATCTCGTTTCATTTCTCGTTTGTCCTGGTCTCCCAAAGGTCTGTTAGACTTCTTGTTGGAATTGCATATGGTGACAATGGCTGAGATGAGTAAGACCTGATGGGGTGAGGGCTAGGTACTGCATAAGGACTCTGAAGAGTTCTATTTTGAAAGTGTTGAGTTTGACATGCTTAAATGTGTCAAATGCCAGACTACAAGATCCTGGAGGTCAACAAGAGCCATTTGTCTTTGTAACTGAAGTGTCTAGCACCTGAGAGAGCAGGTGCACAAATGATTGAAATGGATACTCTTTTTCCAAAATCATTAACTTAGAGCTAGGGCATTAATTTATGCTAACTTATCCAAGATATAATTCTGATTCTTTTTTTTTTTAATTTAAGTTACAGGATACATGTGCAGAATGTGTAGGTTTGTTACATAGGTATATGTGTGCCATGGTGGTTTACTGCACCTATCAACCGGTCATCTAGGTTTTAAGCCTGGTGTGTGTTAGCTATTTGTCTTAATAAAGTTAGAGAATTTAGGGGAGATCTCATCATGTCCTCAGTAGGAGGTCCTTCTCTCTCTCTCTCCTTTATTTTCTGAGTATCTAGTTTTCCTAGTGTGCAAACTTTCATTCTGTGTGACTAGTTCTCCTTGTTTCTGAGACAATAAAATGAAGGCTTTGTTGATTAAATCACAGAGAATCTCTTCTTCAGATGTCTATATCCTGTATGTGGGAGTCCAGATCCTGGGGTTTTCCAAAGAACCTGCCTGCAACTTCCAGATGCCCTAGGCACAGAGCAAGTGAGAACTGTCATGCTCTTCTCTATAGGATTTTTACTGGAGTGGGTAAAAATCAGTTAGGTGCCTTAGATCCCAGAAGCTTTGACTTGTATTTCTACCATCTGACTTAGTTGGAAAAGATCATCTTGCTCACATTCATAAGATAGCAGTGAAGATTCACAAACTTATACCAATTCTGTTACAGTGCTACTGCTTAAAGAAGATGAGGTTTTTCCGAAAAATCAAATGTAGCTGTGCAGACATTACCATTTTGGGCTGACCTAAGGATCTGCTTTCCAAATTTGATTGTAATAATTACAAACAAGCTATCTCCCAAATATTGATTTGTTTGCATCTTTAAGAAAAGCCAAAGGTTTTGCCTTGCCTTCTGCTCCCAGCCAAATCAGCAATATTGCTTATTCCAGTGTGCAGTGTTAGATGGAAATAGAAAAAAGCCAGAGGCTCTTTGTCACTAGCTATGTGATTCAGTGTACCATTTTTTAAAATGCTGCAATGATTCTTTCTGCCCTTTGGAAAGTGTGCTCCTGTCTGCAGTTGCAGCTTTGCATTTTTTTTGACTGTTTTGCATGGACCACTTTGGCAGCTTGTGGGCAGTACAGTATAATGTGTATAAAGCTCTAAAATAAAACACTTGAGATTTTAAAGAGAATAATTAAAAGTATGGGAGAGATAGCAAGGGGAGAGATACCAGATGTAGGTGATGGGGAGGAAGGCAGCAAATCACACTGCCATGTGCATACCTATGCAACAATTTTGCATGTTCTTCACATGTACCCCCAAACCTAAAATGCAATAAAATAAATAAATGGGGGAAAAAGTATCAATTTTAAAACAAACTCATGATATAAAAATATACCTTAATGAGTTAAGTAAGAAGATGATACTTATTAAGCACAGGCAGGTTAAAGTTTAAAGACATCAGTGTGAACACTGTTTAGCTGGAATTAGGATATTAAGTTGGGGATGGTTTTTGGACAAGACGATATGGATATCCAATTAGTTGTCCACATCAGTTCTGATTTTTTTTGTTTAATGGATACAAGGATTGAAAAAAAAATCTACATTTCACAAATATATTGATTCACAATAAATTAAAGGTTCTTTAACTCACATTGAGAGGCAGAAACATTTGAATTCACCAAAGGTTTTTGAGTTAAAAGTCCAGTTATAGGCCGGGTGCGGTGGCTCAAGCCTGTGATCCCAGCACTTTGGGAGGCCGAGGCGGGTGGATCATGAGGTCAAGAGATCGAGACCATCCTGGTCAACATGGTGAAACCCCGTCTCTACTAAAAATACAAAAAATTAGCTG
>NW_016107604.1:2378913-2386014 GCF_001604975.1 Cebus imitator
AAAAAAAAAGTCCAGTTATAGAAAAACATTCACACTAAGATTGATAGGCCCTTTTATAAGTCAATAATAGAGAAATTAACCCAACTTAAAAATGAGCAAAGGATTTGAATAGAAAAATCTAAAGAAGATAATTAGCTAATAAATAAAAGATATTCTATATTAGTAATTAGAGAAATATAAATCAACATCACCATGAAATACCATTTCATACCCACCTGGATGGCTAAAATGCAAACAAACAATAACAAGTGTTAGCAAGGTTGCGCAGAATTGAACCTTCATACGCTGCTGCTAAGAATGTAACATGGCACCACTGCTATGGAGAACAGTTAGGCAGTTCCTTAAAATATTAAATACAGAATTATCACATGACCCAGCAACTCTATTATTCGATATATACTAAGAGAATTTAAAATGTGTCTAGGCTGGGCACGGTGGCTAATGCCTGTAATCCCAGCACTTTGGGAGGACAAAGTGGGCAGATAACGAGGTTAAGAGATTGAGATCAGCCTGGCCAACATGGTGAAACCCCGTCTCTACTAAAAATACAAAAATTAGCTGAATGTGGTGGCTCGCACCTGTAGTTCTAGCTGCTCAGGAGGCTGAGGCAGGAGAATCACTTGAACCCAGGAGGTGGAGGTTACAGTGAGCCAAGATCGTGCACTACACTCCAGCCTGGTGACAGAGTGAGACTCCCCTCAAAAAATAAATAAATATGCATATAAATAAAATGTGTCTAACAAAAATATGTAAATAAATGTTCATAGCAGCATTATTCAAAGAAGGTGGAAACAACCCAAATGTCCAACTGAATGGATAAACAAAATCTGATGTATCTATACAATGGAATATTACTTGGTGATAAAAGGAGTGAACCTTGAAAACATAATGCTAAGTGAAGGAAGCACAAAAGGCTACGTGTTGGATTATTCCACTTATATGACATGTTTAGAATAAATCTATAGAAATAAAATAATTAGTGGTTTCCAGGGGCTGGGAGAAAGGAACGACTGCTGGCTGATGGGTATGGGAGTTCTTTCGGGGGTGATGAAGTGTTTGGAAATCAGATAGGGGATGATGGTTGCCCAACGTTGTGAATATGCTAAGAAACCATTGAATTGTACAGCATAAATGGGTTATTCTTATGTGAATTGTATCTCAAAGCCATTATTTTTTTTTAAAAATCAATAGATCATCTTTGACTAGGCCAAGATCTTTGATACAGTTTTATATTTACAAAAAGATTATGAATCCCTGATTGAATTTCGCCTTTAAGGAAGAAAGACTTTCTGAAAAAGTTCTGTAGTGTTTCCAGGTGTTAACAACTATCCTTCTTCAAAGAAATGAACAGAATTTTGACTTGTAGCTTCATCCTGGTAAAGTACTCCTCCCAGTATTGTAGTTATGTAGCTTTCTGTGCCTTCCTAGGAAAATAATTTACAAGTGTGACTGGTTTTCCTTCAAAAGTTATATTTTAAATGTGGGGTGTTTTCACAGAATAATACATAAATGCCCCCTATAAAATACCTTGTATGTGCCCTTGTATATATCTTTATTTCCTAATAGTGTGCAAAAAGAGTACAAGAAGAAAAATAAAACACTGTTATTCATATTTACCTTGTGCATGACCTACCTACATCATTGTTTAATCTGTTGGTAGTAACTGTTAAAATGTGTTATTTGAAGTTACTGCAACTGTTAGATGTGTTTGAACTTGCCTGGTCCTCCCTTGTAGTCTATGTACTCTCTGTTAGGAAAGTCATGCTGCCTTATGAAGAGTTAAGAGCTCTTATTTGAGTGCTAGTTTTGTAAAAACTTAACAAGAATGACTCACCACCTTTAGTGAATAAATTAAAAAAATTATTGTAGGCTGGGCATGGTGGCTCATGCCTGTAATCCCAGCACTTTGGGAGCCTAAGGTGGGCAGATCACCTGAGGTGTGGAGTTGGAGACCAGCCTGGCCAACAAGGTGAAACCCCATCTCTATTAAAAATATAAAAATTAGCCAGGCATGGTGGCATGTAGTCCCAGCTACTCAGGAAGCTGAAGCAGGAAAATCAGCTGAGATGGCACCACTGCACTCCAGCCTAAGTGACACAGCAAGACTCTATCTCAAAAAAAAAAAAAAAAAAAAAAAAAAAAAAGAAAAAAATGTAGATAGGGAGTACTAGAAAGCAACACAACTGCCGTGATTACCCACGAAATAACTTTCTACTTTGTTGTTTAGCAGCTGAATATATTACTGACCCAGAGTTGAGCGACTACCTTTTACTATCTGTAGACACAAAGAAGGCAGTCATATAAGATCTGGTAGCTAGTCTATTTACTACCATAGTTTTGAAATAATGTTAAGCACAAGTTATAATTTGAAATCTGCAACAAGGTAATGTGAAATGAAAATAGCTGATTTCTATAGTGACCAATTCACAGGTTCTGCTAATGGCGCTGTGGTTTCAATGTATTAGCTAAAGGAATTATTAAATTTAAGTTGGAGGTTACTAAAAAATAAAGATAAATGCTTTCTAAATCAAGCTCAAAAACACCACGGATATTACAGACCCTCAAATTAAGAACCCCTAATGTAATAGATTGCTTATTTTGGCTTGTAGCTCATGGGTCCAGGTGATCTCTACTGTGGTAGCATATTTAATAAGGCTAGTTAAATAAGTTATTCTATCCTAGGATCTAATTATAAGTTTTTAAAAGATCTATGACTTTGGAGCCAGGCTAGGTGACTCATGCCTGTAATCCCAGCACTTTGGGAGGCCAAGGCAGGTGGATCACCTGAGGTTAGAAGTTTGAGACCAGCCTGACCAACATAGCGAAACCTGGTCTCTACTAAAAATACAAAATTAGCCAGGCGTGGTGGCAGGTGCCTGTAATCCCAACTACCTGGGAGGCTGAGACAGGAGAATCATTTGAACCTGAGAGGTGGAGGGTGCAGTGAACTGAGATCGTGCCATTGCACTCCAGCCTGGGTGACTAAGACTCCGTCTCAATTAAAAAAAAAGATCTATGACTTTGGACAAGATCTCTGACTCTATTACTTGACTTCAAAAAAAATTTTTTAAGTAATCATAGACTCCTGGGAAGTTGCAAAAAGAGAACAGAGTGTCCCATGTACTTTTCATCCATTTCTCCTAATAGTAACATTGACATAACTCTAGTACAATGTAAAAGCCAGGAAATTGGCATTGGCATTTTGTTTTTATTTTTATATTGGAGTATTGGGATGCCTTAATCTAAGGAAAGTAATCACCTAAGTTGAATATTGACTGTTAACCTCAAGTACATTTTGTGAGTTGCTTCTTACTCTGAAGGAGTACTTGGGATTTGATAGCATGGGCCAATCTTCTATCACCCGAGAAGGAATAGGATCCCCAAATTTGGAGTGTTAGAAGCTGAGGTACCTCACTTCTCAGGAGCCATCCTATGTTCACTTGTTTTGGGCTTGCTTAATCTGTTAGTATTTGGTCCTCACCAAGAAGCTTTCTTCTGTTCTCTGTAAGTAGTTTTGTGCTTCTGACAGAGCTCCACAGGGCCTTGGGAAAACCTGCATCACATCCCAAGATCTAATATGAAAACATATTGTTCTAAATGTCTAGCTTTTTTGATGTAAATTCTGGATCCTATGACAGCCTCAGCTGTCATATCCTTGCTCATATTCATGTTCATATTATTGAGCATGAACAGCCCAGTGAGACTTTTAACACCTGAGAGTGGACTAGATACTACCTGGCAGCCTGTCAAGCAGTTTGGTCATGTTTAGAGAATACATAGACCTCAAGTGCCAGAATACCTTCTGCTTCATGCAGTACCATCACACATTTGTTTTGTATTGCCACGGGTCTTGGTAAATACTTCATATCCATCATTAAAATTCAATATAATGGAGTCTGTTACTAGATATAATAACTTTTAAGAGGCAGATAACTGGGTTAGTCATCTTTCTCCCTAGCACATGAAAATGACTTGAGGTCTATGGAACGAGGAACTACATATTAGCAGAAAGCCAGGGTTTGACATTTTTTGGTCTCTAATATATTCCTACTCAACTTCTTAAAGTATGCTCTGTGGCAGTTCTTTAGACCACATTTTCCAGATACTCTCCCTCTGGAACCCAGTCTGTGGCCAAGACTATGTCACATTCTCTTAGTGTGGGATATGGCTTTTAACCCAGCTGGAGAAATTCAAGTGTGAGGCTTGAAAGGTGTCATATTGGTGGTAGTATAGTCACAGTGTTTGAAAATAGCTGTGTAAGGGCCGGGTGCAGTGGCTCACACCTGTAATCCCAGCACTTTGGGAGGCCGAGGCAGCCAGATCACTTGCAGTCCGGAGTTAGGGACCAGCCTGGGCAACATGGTAAAACCCTGCTTCTACTAAAAATACAAAACTTAGCTGGGCATGATGGCACACACCTGTAGTCCCAGCTACTCAGGAAGTGGAGGCACGAGAATCGCTTGAATCTGGGAGGCAGAGTCTGCAGTGAGCCGAGATCACACCACTGCACTCCAGCTTGGGCGACAGAGTGAGACCCTGTCTCAAAAAAACAAAACAAAACAAAAAAACAAGCAAGGTTTAGCATAAATCCAAGTAGAAAATGTCTAGGCTATAGGTATCTTTAAAATCTTGGAAGAAATAAAATATAAATCAAGAGTTAGAAAGAGGAGTCTATAGACCTGATTTGAAAAACTTGTTAGCAGATTAAGGCAAGTCCATGCATCTCTTATTTTCTGACTCTTAATTTGTTTCCCAAAACTTGCTGGTAGAGAATTTTGGAAATGCAGGAGCTACTACTTTAAATAAGAAAAATATGTTCCCATTCCATTTCCAAATCCTAATCCATTCCACTAAATTCTACTAAAAAACAGCAAAAACAAACTCCTAAACACCTATAGCAACTCACAAGCAGTTTTTATATGATAGCATATTAAACTGTGATTCCTAGCTACTTAACAATGAATTCATTATCTGGGTATGTTTGTTTTCAGGGTTCAACAAATATGAACTATCATCCTTCTACCTAGCAGGAAACACGTAAGCAGTAGAATATTAGACATCATAAGTGCCAATAAAAAGGCAATATAAAAAGTGTCACTGGTAGAAGAGTTGCCTGAGTAAAGTTTGGTGAGAAGAGTAAGATGTGCAGGACCTGGGCATTATTTCCCTACAGACTTCTTGCACTTTAATTGTTCAGCCCTTCCTCATAAGGCTGCATCCCCTTGGCCTCTGCAAAGGTGATTTCTGGCTGGCTTTGACCAAGAGGAGACAAAGGTCAGAGATTAGCAACTGGAGGGTGGGAAAGTTAGGATCTCTCTCCATCTCCTTCTTAGCCTTAGGTACTGCTTTGGCCATGGTTCCATTCCTTCCTGAAACCCACCTTCTGCTATGTTTCTGGCCTCTTTCAACTCCCCCTGGGCTCTGAGAATTGCTTCTTTCCTTTGACCTTCTAGGTTAAGTAGCTCAAAAGAAGGCAAGCTTCCTCAGAGCTCAGGAGCGGGCTGCTGAGAGCTAAACCAAACAATTTTCTGTAAGGATTTTTCAGATAAAGACAATAAACTTATGGACAGCAATAAAAAATAAAGAGTTGTAGTCAGTTCCTGTTTTTGCTCATTTCTAAGTTGCCTCACCACTATGTTTGCTTCTCATTTCCTCTATTATTTTTGTGAGCAATTTATTGTGTTAAATTTCATCTGTTGCAAATCCTTGAAGTGGGTTCGGTTTTCCTGTTTGACTGATAGATGCCCTTGCTGTTTGGTGGGTGAAGATGAAAAAGTGTGAGTCTGTGAAGGAGGAAGTGAGATAGTAAATGTCTGCCTGTCAGAATGAAAGGAATTCATGAATAGTCTCTTGTTTTGATGACATTCCACTCAGGCACTGCAAGTAGATGGTTGTAAGCAATCACTGAAACCATAGATAAAGCAACTGAAACTGGAAAACTGTTTGTATTTCCTTTGCTTACAGTAACATTGCTCCTGATAACAGGATTGCATTTGTAATTGCATTTCGGAGTATGTTGGTTGCTCGTCATGATTACATAGATGTGATTTCTGTTAAAAGTAAATCTTTAAATTTGGCATCAACTATCTGTGCCCCTTCTTTTTTTAATTAATAAAATCATGTTAAACACAGCTTTTCTTCAAATGCAGTTCTGCTTATTGAGATGGTGCTTTGGGTTGAATTATGTCCCCCAGAAAAATATGTTGAAATATTAACTCCTGGCACCTATGAATTGAATATATTTGGAAATAGGATTTTTGAAAATGTAATCAAGTTAAAATAAGGCCTCACTGGATTAGGGTGAGTCCTAATCCAATGACTGTTCTTACCGGAGAAGGAAAACACACACACAAAGGAGAATGCCAAGTGATAACAAAGAGAGATTAGAGCTATAGGTCTATAAACCAAGTATCAGCAAGGATTGCAGCTAACACCGGAAGATAAGAAAACACATGGAACAGATTCTCCCCTAGAACCTTCAGAGGGGGCATGACCCTGCTGACATCTTTATTTCAGACTTCTAGTCTCCAGAGCTGTGAGAGAATAAATTTCTGTTGAAAGCCACCCAGTGGATGGTACTTTTTTTTAAATAGCAGCCTTAAAAAACTAACAGTTTCACTTAATGTGGGAAGCATAAAGACCATAAATGCAGAACATGCACTTTTTTTCTGGTTTGGTATCAGGTAATAACTGGCCTCATAAAACAGAGGAGATTGTGAAATAGTGGTGTTAATTCTTCTTTAAATTATTGGTTGAATTCTCCAGCAAACCATTTTGCCCTGGAGATTTCTTCTTTATCAGCTTTTAAATTATAAATTCGATTTCTTTAATCATCATACAGCTACTCATATTATCTTTATCTTGATGGAGTTTTAGTAGCTTTTGTTTTTTGAGAAATTGATCATTTCTTCTAAGTTGACTTTGACTGACAGAAAAAAGCTTTTCTGAACTAAAAATTGGTAATTGAAAAGGAAACAGTAGCCAGACGCAGTGGCTCACACCTGTAATCCCAGCATTTTGGGAGGCCGAGGTGGGCGGATCACTTGAGATCAGGAGCTCAAGACCAGCCTGGCCAACATAGTGAAACCCAGTCTCTACTAA
>NW_016107604.1:2386183-2395789 GCF_001604975.1 Cebus imitator
ACATGACCTGTTTAGAGATGAAAAAAAAAAAATAGAAGAAATACATAGGAATATCTTGTGGCAGACTAGTATGAGAAAAATATTGCCACTAAAATATTTTAAATAAAACTAAAATATTTTATCCTAAAAAAGAAAATGTAAAGCAATTGTCTCTCTCAAACAATAGCAAAAGTAGATGTATAAGACCTCACAGAAAATATACTGACTCAGGAAAGATATTTTATTTTATTAATTTATTTATTTATTTTGAGACGGAGTCTCGCTCTGTCACCCAGGATGGAGTGCAGTGGCGTGATCTCGGCTCACTGAAACCTCTGTCTTCCGGGTTCAAGCAATTCTCCTGCCTCAGCCTCCTGAGTAGCTGGGACTACAGGCATGTACCACCACACCCCGCTAATTTTTTATATTTTTGGTAGAGACAGGGTTTCTCTATGTTGCACAGGCTGGTCTTGAACTCCTGACCACAAGTGATCTGCCCGTTTTGGCCTCCCAAAATGCTGGAATTACAAGCAAGAGCCACTGTGCCTGTCCAATATTTTCTGAGCTCTACCACCTCATACTTTAAATGGAAGGAAAAACACAAGAGGAAATTTAGAAGAAGGTAGGCATTGCTGAAGTTATAGCAAGGAATAGGAAAGAAATGAAATTGTGCATGTTTTGAAGTTCCCCTATTTCTTTTCTCTTTCATCCTTTTAAATTCTTTTTATCCTTTTACTTCTGGGCCACTATTTAGTATTTTTAATGGCTTCAAATTAAGCATTAATTTATAGCTTCAAGTTTTTTCTGTTTATCTTATGAAAGACAGTTGTTTTGCCTGGCTGCCCAAAGATTCATTTTAGTTTTGGACATAGGATGTTCATCATCAAAATATAATAATCTTATTGAGAGTGTCTCTTTCTTTCTATGTCATGGTATAGCCTTCTAGTTTAAAAGCTTTCTAGATAAAAAGATTGCCTTCATTCCTCAATATTTACTACTTTTTGTATAAAATTCTTGAGTCACGCTTTATTTTCTTGAGTACTTTGTCCTTATTTCAACAAAAGTTTATAGAAATACCTATAAATATTTTTAAATGAACATTATAGATCTCAGGAAGTGAGCCCTTTCTTTAGAAACGATTAAATATGAAATTCAATCAGATAAAATTACTGAAAAACTAGGGTAAAAGAACTTATGAAATCAAATATACTTGAAGGATTGTTTCAAATAAATCTGGAGATTGACATACTATTTTGTAACCAATAAATGTAGAATGAAAAGGAGAGGGATGCTGGGAAGTAATGATCATTTCCACATTATCAGTTTATACATAGGCTGATTTCCTCATCTTTTATAGCTGAGAGGTCATATTGTTTGCTATTAGAGCATTTATATTTAATTTTATACCATTAACGCTAAGAAGGACAAGGTAATCAATAACAATCAGGTTGCTGAAGACAAGAGAAGGGAAGAGGGAGGAACAGTAAATATACTAATTTGAGAAGTAAACTGTCAAGCTGTTTGTATTCCAAAATACAAACTTAAAACAATTTTGCTAGGTAAAAACTCACAAAACCCAGTAGATTTATGGTTAAACATATTGAATTGGAACGGTTTGTCTTTGGGGGTTAATACTTTTAAGGAATTCCTGTTCCTCATTTTAATCCTGTTCTGCTAGGAAACAAATGTTATCAGCTCCTCTCTCTCCTTTCTAATAGCAAGTTCTGGCAGAGGGAATGCCATGAAAAGTTTTCTGATTTTGTCTGCTGACAAGAAAATGCTTCAGATAAGATACTGGCCTCAGAAGATGGCCGTAGTGGTGAAAATAAAGGAGTTGTTCAAAAAGTCTGTATAATGAACTCATTAATCTCCCAACCCCCTTTCCCTCTCCTATGAATCCTGGAGACGACTTATCCCAGAATAGCGCTGGAATCTGGAGGCTTTTTCTGAGGAAACATTGTGCCAGAGAAGCTCTAAATTTCAGGGCATTAAACACAACAGGAGTTGATCCCTCAACTGCCACATTGAAAGGAGTGATGAAATGAAGATATTCCTAACTGAATGGGGAGACTCACAATTCCTTCTCAAGCTCACCCCAATAATGCTGGCCATTGGGCTTTTTTCTCTTCCCTTGTATCCCACACTGGAGATAGGGCTTGTTCAACATCACCAAAAGCAAAATTCCTAGAGAAAATCTATTGGAATCACAGTTGGTGGGACTCTAACAAGCTTGCATTACCTTAGCAGATCAATATCCAGTGAGCTGTGGAAGAAAAACTGAAGGCTCCTGGAGAGATGGCTCCAAGAAAACAAAACATTGGATTTTTTGCAATCATTTTTCAAAAATTTTATTTAATTGATAATTGTACATGTTTACAGGGCACAGCATGATGTTTTGATATATGTATACATCACACAATGATTAAATCAAGCTATTTTTAGATGTAAAGTAAACTGAATTAGGCCATGCATTGATTTCTAAATAAGATAATTTTAACTTTGAAATTTATTGGTTGTTGGAGGGTTATGCCTGTCTTTCCCCTCAGAACCTCTGTTACTCTGTGGCAAACTGTAATAAGTGGAAGGTGTACATATTGCAGCATACTTCTAAATTGCTAAGTATTTTATGCAAGCTTTTTAAAATAATTTTTGACTATAAATCATGAAAAATATTTTTGGTAATCATTTGCTAGAATATAACGTTATGATTATTATAGATCTTTAGTCCTATAGGTTACTCATTTGCTTGGTGAGAGTAACGTGAAAGACCCTTCTCAGGCCAGGACTATGCCTTATTCATCTCTGTATCTCCTGCTCTGGGAGCATAATTTTTTATACAGAATGGATACTTAATTGCTTTCCTTTTAATGCAATTGAATTGCATTAAAATAATGAAAAGTCTCTTGAGTTTAACATTGAAGGGTGTTTTTGGTCTTGAAAATCTTAAGATATGCATAAATTACTTTCTAAACATCATTTTTAATTGGCATATATTTTGGGGGGTGCATGTGATATTTTCATGCCTGTCTGCAATATATAATGATCAATTGGGGTAACTGGGATATTCATCACCTCAAATATTTTTCTTTGTGTTGGGACCATTATAATTCTTCTTTTGCAGCTATTTTGTATTATACGATACATTGTCATTATAATTTTCCTACTGTATCATCAAATACTAGAACTTATACCTTCTATCTAACTGTATTTTTATACCCTTTAACCAACTTCTCTTCATCTTCTACCATCCTTCTTCCCTTCCCAGCTTCTGGTAATCACCATTCTACTTTCTACCTCCATAAGATCTCCTCTTTTAGCTTCAAAATATGAGAATATGCAGTATTTGTCTTTCAGCATCTGACTTATTTCATTTAACATGATAGCCTCCAGTTCCATCTAGTTCATTCTCTTTTATGGCTGACTAACATTCCATTGTGTACATATGCCGATTCTTTATCCATTCATCTGTTGATGCATTTTTCATTGATTACATATTTTGGATATTGTGAATAGTGCTACAATAGACATGGAAGTATAGATATCACTTTGATATACTTAATCAAGCTAATAAGTCCATCACCTCCCATCTATCACTTTTACATAATAGATCTCAATCTGATTCTTCTTGCCTAACTGGAATTTTTGTATGCTTTAACCAACATCTTCCCATCTCTCACTTCTCCCAGCCTCTGGTAACCATCATTCCACCCTATACTTCTAGGAGTTCAACTTCCTTAGGCTACACATGTAAGTGAGATCATGTAGAATTTTTCTTTCTGTGCCTGGCTTGTTTCACTTAGCATAACGTTCTCCATATTCATCCACGTTGTCACAAATGACAGAATTTTCTTCCTTATAAGAGCTGACTAGTATTCCATTATGTATGTATACCACATTTTTTATCCATTCATACATTGGTAGGTACTTAAGTTGATTCCATATTTTGGCAATTGTGAATAATGCTGCATTGAATATGCGAGTGAAGATATCTTTTTAACACAGTAACTTCAGTTGTTGGGTATGGACTCAGAAGTGGGATTGGTGGATAATATAGTAACTCTATTCTTAGTTTTTTAGAGAAAACTCTATTTTTCATAATGGCTGTACCAACTTACATTTTTAGTGTACAGGGGTTCCCTTTTCTCCACATCCTCACTAACACTTGCTCTTTTGTCTTTTTGGCAATAACCAACCTAGCAGGTATGAGATGATAGCTCATTATGGTTTTAATTTGTATTTTCCTAAGTATTGGTAATTTGTATTTTCCTAGTGGGGTTGAACACTTTTTCATATACCTGTTGGCCATTAGTATATCATCTTTGGAGAAATGTCTATTCAAGTCCTTTGCCCATTTATAAATTGGGTTATTTGTTTTCTTGCTACTGAATTTATTTCTTTATATATTTTGGATATTAACTCCTTATAAAAGGTGTGGTTTGCAAATATTTTCACCCAGACCATAGATTATCTCTTCACTTGGTTTCCTTTGCTGTGCAGAAGCTTTTTAAGTTTGATACAGTCTCATTCATCTATTTTTGCTTTGTTGCCTGTGCTTCTGGGGTCATATCAAATAAATCAAAATAAAAAAATAATTGCCCAGTCATGGATTTTTCTCCCATCATAAAATATTAGATTTTGATTATGTAGAAAATAGCATTTACAACGGTTTTACAGTTCTATTATAGCACCTAAAGAATAATAGATAGGAAAGTGAGGTAATGAACAATAAGACAAAAAGACATTTGTGAGTGAATTTCCCAAGCTGGCAAGTCCTATGGCTGAGGCAGCTAGTTTTTCATCTGTGAGATGGTATCTGTGCCCAACTCCATGTTGGGTCTTTGGATAACACTGTCCCCGCTGCTGGACAACTGGATGCTCTGAACAGTGCTGCAGCAGCTTCTATCCTTACCACCTCTACCACTTTCTCAGAGGTATAGCCCCTTCTCGATGCCCAGCCTTTCCCCTGGGTACCACCCCTTCTGCACCTAGTGCCCTCCTTGTTTCACAGCCTTCCTGGATTTCCAATTTTCATCTAGAGGCTCGCAATACTTCTGCCGAGAAAAAGAAAATTTCAAGACGCTGTCTCCAGTACTATGATATTGAAAACTCATTTTTTGTGTGTGTGGAAAACAAGACATAGATTGCAATGACTTTAATATCTCCAGTGAGAAAATAGGAAAAAAAAGGGTATTCTACTCCCTTGCAATACATGGCGTTAGTACTCGGGTATGACAGATACATATCCAAACATGCAAAATACCCTGAGGTTTACTGTTCTTTTAGTGTACATGAAAAGATTGTCCTGTTCCATTAGAAAATTATGCATGCTTCTGGTTGAAGATCAAATTTAGAAGACTGCAAAATGAAGGGAAGAAGGAAGAGAAAACCATGCAACTCAAGCCAGTCTTGAAAGAAAGTGAAAGGGGAAAAAGGGAACAGTATTGATGCTACAGTATCAATAAAAGGTAATGTCCAGATGTTGACAAATGGCAGAGATGAAAAGTTTGGAAAAAAGATTACAAATTAAAAATGATTTTGCTGGATATAAAACAAAAAGTGAATCAGCCAACTGCTAATGTGATTCAAAAATTGAAAATCCATTTGAGGTACATGCACAAAAATGCACAAAACAGCTTCAGATTTTCTTAGTGTTTTGATACTTGGATTCTGAAGCTGTTAAGGAAAATCCAGAAAATACTGGCATACTCAAGGAAGTGCCCTTGACCCAATACTCAGTAATAATGAGCAGACATCTCCACTTGAGCACTTAGGATTATTGCTCAGAACATGTACATAAGTCTTAATGGAAAAGTGAATATAAGAAATCTCTCAGAAAGAAGAAAAGTTGAAAATGAATGCTGAGCAAGAAAAAGATCTGCCTTTTTCCCCTCCCTTCTCTTCCCCTTTCCTGTTGACAAAATACATCATCAATATCTCCTAAAAACATGTTTAAGTCTGGAAATTTATCATAAGAAAAATAGGGCTTTGAAGTATGTATAATAAATCATCAAATAATTTTGGGGGGACTTGGCAATTCTGGAAAGAATTGAGAACATGTAGGCATCTGTTTTAACACACAAAGCTGAAGCAATAGAATAGTGTTTTCTACTTCAAAAAGGTTTTCCTCCACTAATGACTAATAAATTGTAAGTCTTGTAAAACAGGTTGAATTTCCAAATTATTTCCTTTGAACCTATACAAATATATAACTGTTGATAAAAATGAAGAAAAGCCAGGCAAATTCCAGGAATGAGATGGAAGAGTATCAACCAGGACTCATAATCATATGTACCACTGGGCTTAGCAGTGACTCATAGTAATCATAAAGGCAAACATTAAATGCTGATTTAACCAGAAACTTATATAATATTAAAGGAGAGAGAAACTGGCATTATATAAGGGTGCTAAATATTCATCTTCTATAATAAGTAAACTTATGAAATATTAAGGTTTAGACATGGAAGAAAAAAACCTGTTTATTTTCACTGTAAGCCTTGCAGCCTATGTTCAGTTTTAATTATTAATACTTCATAAAAGTTTTAGAATTCAAATAGTACTGCATGATACTGTTATATATCATAATCTCAATCTTTAAAAAGAGAAAATAATGTGCCTAAGAAAAGGGCAGAAAAAATCTAACACAAATTTTCTTTGAGTTGAGGGATTTTGGATAATTTTACCTTATTTCTAGTGCTTACTTTTTGTTTGCTTTCCAAGTCTATCAAATATTTACTCCTATGTTTTAAAACAAGACCAGTTAGTTAACCTTCTCCCAAGTTGGGGCAGGGCTGGGTACAGCATTCCTTCCAGTTTAGAGCTACCTTGTTTCTTTTCTTACAGTATAAGCCTGGACTCTAATAGTTTCTATGTTTTCTTGAGTTGGTTCATGTTCTGTTGGATTCTGTTTCTTTCTAGATGTGTCTATGCTATCTCTAAAGCTTTAATTGGCTGCTGAGTTGGTTTTGTACGGACAGAACTAAGATTCTCAGATCATTTATGTCTGATTCCTAAAGCCAGGACATGACAGGTGTTGGTTTTTCTTAGTCTCTTATTTTTTTTTTTTTTCAATTCATTTTTCATTTGATTTCCACCCTGCCCCATTGTTTTGGTTTAAGAAGCTACCTTCCTTAGGCTCATGTTCTTTAATTACTTATGGATTAATTACACCATCCCACAGATAATTGGGTATATACTGTGGACCTCTTAAAATAATTTTTAGAGGAGACAGACATAAGCCCATTTGTCTATTGGACAGCCCAGGTTGCCCCACACCTATAGATAGCTCCCTTTGCACACCTCACTCCCTAATGTAAGTAGCTTCCCTCCCTGCTACCATAGCTAGCTTAGGAAATGCTGTTTTCCTAGCTGGTTCTGGCATGGTTGTGCAAACCTCCCTGCCTGCCTGATGTTTGAGAATGGCATGTTCCTATTCCTCTTATCAGAAAGATATTTTTCTGACTCTGTGAACTCAGGGACTTTCAATTGATATTTATAAGACTGCTTGGGTATTCCTTCTCTCCTCTTCAGTTCTGCATAAAAGTTTCTGGTGAGTGGATCCCTCTCCTGGAGCACATTCTACAGTGCATCCAACCATATTCATCCCAATAGCACATTTCACTGGAGGTGGGTTCAAATCATCCAGTCTCCTAAGTTCCCAATATACCACAAGCAGTGAGCAAGCCTGTAGCTTGGAAAGGTGACTTCACACATTATGGAAGTTGGATCTGGTATTAATGGAACCAGGGGATACAAGTTGGATTCTGGGTGGACTGTTGCTGCTAGTACCAACTCATTAGCAAGAAAAATAAATGTAATTGGATAATGGGTGTAGGGTTCTATTCCTGTCAGTGACAATACGGATGGAAAATAATAGAGGTATGTTTACATTTAGATGTTGAGCCAGGAGGAGGGGAATTTACCACAAATGATACTTGCTAACTGTAACTTTCACAATCAGTTTGTTTAAACCTGCAGAGATCCTGATTGAAAGCAATATCTAGTGCTGGTCAAAGAGGGTGAGGCCAAGCACATAATAGCCAGGCCTCTGTGTACATAGTTTTAAACCTATAAAAATTACTTCAGGAAGACAAGACACATGAGGAATTGCTGACATACCTGTCTCACCTTCTCACTCTTGATTGATAAGAGACTAGTCCTCAACAAGTTACTCTTACCTGCAATGTCCCCCAAAATAAAAGTGTGCACAGAAGACAACTCCTATCAAGAGAACAATTATTACTCAAAGCCTTCCATTTGGCCATATGAAGCCTGCTGCCTAATTCTTCAGAAAGCTATCCTGATTTCTGTAAAGAGGTCAATTGGGCATTTGCAGCATCCTGCTCTTTAGGACCTTGCTACTAAACTGGGGTCTATGAACTGGCAGGATAGTCATAACTCAGGGGCTCCCTAGAAATGCAGATTCTCAGGCCCTACTCAGGGCTTGCTGAATCAGAATCTGCTTTGTAACTGGGTCCCCAGGTGATTGATATGCAAGCTAGAGTTTGGGAAGTAGTGCCCTAGATCAGAGGTTCTCAAGCAGAAGGCCACTCAGGGTTTCTTGTTAGCCTTATGAAACGGAGTGAGTCTGGAGATGATAAAACTTCTCAAGAGGACAGTGCCCAGAACTATGCTTTACCTTTTCAGGGACAAGATACGGAGAAGCTGGCCCTATTTTCTTTTATCAATCCCTTTAGAGATAGGGTCTTTTTTTTCCCTCAGAAGAAGTCTGATGGCCAGTCAAGAGGAGCCTTAATAGTCTATCACCAGAGTCATTATCTAACATCGGTATCACTAGAGTTAAAATTATAAGCAACAGAAAACTAGTTCCCCATATCCTGGACAAGGGGCAGGGTTAGGGGTGGGTAGTATAAGCTTGACCAATATCTATTTCCTGCTGTGAAGGATCTCTATTCCTTTCAGGAAAGGAAAGATATTTTCATTCCACCTGAAAATAGTGATTTTCCTACTTTAAATAGTAAAAGGCTGAAGATAGATGTCTGTGTTAGGATTCTTCAGAGAAACAGAACCAGTAGGATGTGTGTATTTATAGAGGCACTTAAGGAATAGAATCATGTGATTATGGAGGCTGGCAAGTCCAAAATGTACAGTTCAAGTCTGAATTCCTTCAGACTGGAAACCCAGGGAAGAGCTGATGTTGCAGCTCAAGTCGGAAGACCATCTGCTGGCCAGATTCCTCTTTGCTTGGCGGGAGTCGGTCGTTTCTTCAATTCAGGCCTCCAGCCGATTGGATGAGGCACACTCACATTATGGAGGTAAAGTCTACCAATTTAAATGTTAATCTCCTCCAAAAACACCTTCAGAGAAACATCCAGAATAATGTCTGACTGGATATCCAGGCATTGTTTGCCCAGCCAAGTTGACATGTAAAATTAACTATCACAATCTTTCTTTGCCCACTGAACTGGCAGGATAGGCATAACTCAGGAGCTCCCTAGAAATGCAGATTCTCAGGCCTTTCTTCCTGCTCTTCTTGAACAATGCTGACTGTCAGAACTGTATCTCAAGCCTTGCTTTACAGCTCTATATCTCAGACTTGTCTATCCCACTTGTATTTCAAATTCACTATGGCCCAGATGTCTGACTTTCTTTCTCATCACCTGCCCAGCT
>NW_016107604.1:2396699-2433035 GCF_001604975.1 Cebus imitator
TTTTTTACTGAAAACACACTGTTTGAGTGCCCCTGGTAAGCCAAACACTGACTAGACCTAACTGATGATGATTTCCTCACCAACGAATAATAGCAATTGAGTAAACCAACCTTGTCAGACGTATGGATTCATTCTATGTTATTCAGAGTGCTAGCTTTTAATCCTCAATTAGTATAACCACTATGAAACCTGCCTTCTGGTATTTAAAAACTATTTTTTTTTCTCTCAGTGAAGAAGTTAGTGCATTTCTTCAAAGGCATGCTTTCATTTGCCTAGGAAATTAATAGACTAAATGTCTTAGTCCATTTGTGTTACTAGAACAGAATACCTGAGACTGGACAATTTATAAACAAAATACATTGGGCTCATGGTTCTGGAGGTTGGGAAGTCCAAGATTCAGGGTCTGCCTGTGATGAAGACCTTCTTGTTGCATTGTCCCATCGTGGAAGTCATCACATGGTGAGACAAGGTGAGAGTGCACAAGATACAGTGAGAAAAACAGGGCCAAACTCTTGGGCTAACTAGTCCACTTTCATGATAATAGCATTAATCTATTCATGAGGAAAAAGTCCTCATGACCTAATCACCTCTTAAAAGTCTTCCCTCTTAAAGGTCCTGTCTCTTAATACTATTGCAATGACAGTTAAGTTTCAACATGAGGAAACATTCAAACCATAGCACTCAATTTTGTACGTTTTTCACCTTTGATGGTTTTATTTTATTCTTTGACATCCCTAATATTTGAATATCCAAGTCTGTTGATGTTTTACCTTCTAAATATTTATCATATGCATCCCAAATACCATTAATCTGGTTCAACATGGACACATAGAGGAGAACTACACACACTGGGGCCTATTGGAGGATGAAAGGTGGGAAGAGGAAGAGTATCATGAAAAGTAACTAATGGGCACTAGGCTTAATAGCTGGATGATGAAATAATATGTACAACAAACCCCCATGACACGTATTTACCTATGTAACAAACCTGCACGTCCTGCACATGTACCCCTGAACCTAAAACTTAAAAAAATCTGGTTCAAATTGCCATCTCTTCAGGTTGTGGTAAATTTTTCCTAACTGGTTTCCATATTGCTAACTTTATGCCTTAACCACTGTCTTAAATCTCTATGTTTGGTAGAAGTTATATTCAGGATTCTAAACCACTAAACTAATCAGTGCACTTTAAGAACTGCCTTCATCCCTCAGACATGATTTTAAGATGCTAGGTGCCAGATCAAGAGAACCTCGTGTCTCATATTGACTCCCTGTCACCTTCAACTGAACTGCCATGTCTAGTCTTATAACTTATTTTCTGGTTGTACTGAATTATTCATAGTCCTCTGTGAAAACATGCTACAACCTTCATGTAAACCACTCCTTGCTAGTCCTTATCTTTATATGAGCTTAGTTGTAGAGGATGCATATGATTTAGCCAGGTGTTGAATCAGGCAGGATCCCAACAGGAAACAGATGGTGCACACAAATTAGGATCATTTAAGGAGGGTTTATTTACAAAGGGTTTAATTAAAGCATAGGTGGGGTGAAGAGTACTACCGGAGAGTGCAGGAACCCTAGACTAGAAGCAGCTACTACTACCACTAGATTAGAAGAGATGAGGGGAAGAAATAGCTGCTGGAAACTAGAATGAGAGAGAATCCTGTAGAGGAGGCCCATTGAGAGGAACAGATCTGCAATAGGGCCAGGCCAAGGCACCATCACAGGAGGGAGAGTCTTGAGAATAAAAGCCTGATCATATTTACCTATTTCTTTGTGATCTTGCCATCATTTTCACAGGTGACTTTATCCTCTGGCTTCCAATCTGTACAGATCAGCATCTCTGGACAGGGAGAGGTAAGGAAAAGGGTAGAAAAAGTAAATCTGGAGGGCAAAGGAAAATACCCAACATGGGCTCATTCCAAAAACCTTGGGCTGTGGTCTTTTGTTTTGTTTCATGTAAGTGCATATATTTTATCCATCTTACTAGACTATGTTTCAAGGAAAGAGATTGCTTTACCCATCTTTGGGTCCACAGAGCCCCAAACATAGAAAGTCTCATTGAGTTTAACTAGCCAGGTTCACTTGTACCTTTTCCTACTCTTCCCTTGCCTCTGAAAGCACCTTTTCTTGAATTATTGCCTCTTGATTACCTTGTGCTTGGTGTGTCTCTCTTGGCCCCAGGAATGGTGTTACTGCACTAGGCTCCATCTTGAATTGAGGTGGGGACCCTGACAATCAAAGCCAACTTTTGCCAGATGCCCAGGAGAGTGGAGAGAAGAAAGCATAAGGTCTTTTCCACTAGATGGTATTTTGCTGCCACCTTCTGGCATCCTTTCACTACAACCCAGATTCTCAGGAAATTGAGTCAAGTGCCACCTCCCCTGGGAGGTGGTCCCAGGGGGAGTGGAAGAAGTAGAACTTTGCTCAAAAACAAGAAGACCCAGCTGGCCCTAGTCTTCTGTTGGTTAGAGGGCAGGAAAAGCTAGTATTTCGAGAAGCAATAATTTTTTTTCTAGTCTTTAGATTCCAAACCCTAAACTTTGGTTTCATCCTCTTACTACAGCTCTAATAAAACAATGAAACATGACCAGGTGTGGTGGCTCACACTTGTAATCTCAGCGCTTTGGGAGGCCATTGCCTGAGGTCCCCCAAAGATCAGGAGTTTGAGACCATCCTGGCCAATGTGATGAAACCTCGTCTCTACTAAAAATACAAAAATCAGTGGTGGCAGGTGCCTGTAATCCCAGCTACTTGGGAGGCTGGCAGGAGAATCAGCTGTGCCTGGGAAGCAGAGGTTGTGGTGAGTCAAGATCGCCATTGCACTCCAGCCTAGACAACAAGAGTGAAACTCCCTCTAAAACAAAAACAAAAACAAAACAAAACAAAAAACAATGAAATACCAGCTACAGCCTCTCCACCAACTTCTGTACAACTGCCAGCACAGATATGGATATATCATACTTCTCTGCCATGCTTGGAGTGGTTGCCCAAAGGGCAGGAACTGACTTATGGGTTTTTAATTTTTGTGTGTGTGTCAATATATATAACATAAAATCATTGTAACTATTTTTAGGTGTGTAATTCAGTAGCATTAAGTACATTCACATTGTTGTGCAACCATTGCCACCATCCATCTCTACAACTTCCTTATCCTAAACAGAAAATCTGTACCCATTAAACAATAACTCCTCACTCTTCCTGCCCCCAGCTCTGCTAACCTCTATTCTACTTTCTGTCTTTATAAATTTGCATATTCTAGGGACTACATAGAAGTGGGATCATACAATATTTGTACTTTTATGACTGGCGTATTTCACTTAGTATAATGTCCTCAAGATTCATCCATGTTGTAGCATATATCAGAATTTCATTCTTTTTTATAGCTGAGTAACATTCCATTGTGTAACAGGGTGGGTGGGGGGCATCAGAAGACCTCCTATTTCCCCAATCTGAAGAGGTTCTTGGCCTCTCTTACCCTGAAGAATGGTGAAAGGGGCTTGGAGGTACAGTGATCTTATAGTTTGCATAAATATCATTGACCCAAAGAATTTTGTGGACAGCAATTTATTAGAGAGAGAGAAAGAGTGAGAGACAGCACTTCTGCCCTGCCATAGGAGAAGACCCATAGAAGGAATTCGTATAGCGAGGGAGCAGTGGAATTTTAACCCTTGCATTATTCCCTCCCTATTTATGTTCTCCTCCAATGAGAGGAGCTCTTTCAAACTTCCTCTGGAGTGATTGATCTTTGACTCTGATGCCAGATTGGCTACTTGGTCCACAACTCTGAATTAGAGAGCCCCCTCCTCCCAGAGCTTTCCACAGGCATTTTGGACAAAGGAGCCTATGTGGATTTCTCTTCCTAGCCTAAGCTGCAAAACCCAGACAAAGAAAAGTTCCTGGATGAAGGGGTAGAGCAGGGAAACTCCTGCCTTTGAAACTCTGCCCCTGGCAGACCCAGGAAGAATCCCTCAATTGTATGTAATAAATGTGCAGAAAATATTGAAGGATCTAATAAATAGCAAAAGTAAATAGTATAAAAAGGTTAGAGAAAATAGGCGATTTTAATAACTGAAATTGCAGTTAGTTACACTTCCTTTATTCCCCTCCCCAATCCTATTCTCTCTCCTCCCTCCCTAAAGGTAACCACTATCTGAAGTTGATGGGTTTCTTCCCATTTTATATTTTTATATAATATATTTAGTTTTCCAAAACAATATATAGTATTCTCTTGTGTTTTTATATTCAATAAATAGAATACTATACAGCTAGTGCTCGACTTACGACCACGATTGGTTACGACAGACCAGTCGCAACACGATTTGGTCGTAAGTTGAGTAGGCTATGTGTACAGTACTGTGAAATGATGTTATAAAAATCTTTAAGTCATATTTTATCATAATTTTCTTTCATTGTTATATATTATAATTTTCTTTGTTCATTTTATGCCATTTGTATCATCTCTACACCATTTTGTTTCTTATTTTTACATTCGTCAGGTTTAAGTAAAACACTGTATTACCAGTACAACTGGTTTAATATTTGAAAAACATACAAAATTACAAAATACAGGCGCATACAAAAATACAAAATACAGGTGTAAAAAATACCATAGGAAACTTTTTCCCAATTGCAAAACATATCAAAATATATAAACATGTACGAAACATTTTACTGGCCGTTTTTGAATTTGATCTTCCATCCAAATATATAGCAATTTCTTCATTTTGTGGATGGGCCCACTTCGTTGCTTTGTTATAACTGTTGATCGCATGGGTGCAGAACCTTTCACAGCTTCACGAATTCTTTATCTTTCAAAATCGTCGACATAGTCGAGTGTGATAACTTCGTGTCATGTGCGATCACATTCACTTTCTTTCCTCCTTCGTACTGCTTAATTACCTTCATTTTCATGTCGAGATCGATGGCCTTTCTTTACTTCTTGGCAGGCCGAGGCGTAGACAAAGACAATTTCCTCTTGGTAGACATGTTGGGAGGGGTTTGATGAAAAATATCCAAGACACAAAACACAAATTGCTGTACCGAGTCTGGGATAACAGTTGAAATGGTGCACGCGGAGATGGTAGTGCCGCCGGAAGCTGGTCCGCACTGTCGTACGCCCAGCTGGGCAACATTTGCGCTGCCAGACGCAAAGCAGTCGTGGCTAGCGATTGTGGTCGTAAAGTCGAATGGTCGTAAGTTGCATAGGTCGTAAGTCGATCAATACCTGTATGTGACATTCTGAAGTTTGCATCTCACTGTTGTTCTCAAGATTTATCCATGTAGTTCTAGTTCATTTAGTTTTACTGTTGTATGCCTTTAAGGACATGCATATGACAAATTAGCCATCATCCTATTGCTGAACATTTAGGATGTTTCCAGGTTTTTTGCTATTACAAATAATGCTGCCATTTATTATTTGTATTCTTGTGGCCATCACCACATTTCTTTGAGCACAGGCTTTTCCTGGGGTCTGGAATACACACCCTGAATTAGAATTGCTGAGCTACAGGTCTCACTTTTACTAGATTATGCTAAATTTCTGCTGGTACAGCAAAATAGCACATCAAATTTGGACAGCAGTGTTTGAGAGTCCCAATTTTTCCATGCTCATCTCCAATTAGTATTATTAGTCTTTTTACTATTTCTCGATCTGTTGGATAAAAATGGTATAATGGTTTCTAATTGCTTTAGTTTTCATTTCTTTGGTTTTTTGGGGGGGATAAGCATCTTTTAGTATGTTTATCAGTCACTTGGAGTTTCTTTTCTATAAAAATTCTACGACTGATTTATATTTTAGAGTTGGAAGGGGTTCTAAAACATATCTGCCCAATTTAGGCTTTTTATGGGTGTTTATTCCCTTTTAGTGAGAGAACTTCAAGTTCATGTTTCAGAGCTTGCTACCACCAGATGTCAGCACTGTACCATAATCTCAGAGCCCAGCTTTGCTGGAAACGTGTTTTCCCTGATTCAAGATGGTGGGTCTTAATCATGTTTGGCAATACAACTGGATTTCTGCACATTTGTGCAAATAACTTGTAAAAATTAAAATATACTTAAGTAAATTGTATTGTTTAGAACAAAATTTTAAAGCAAGTTGAGCTCTGAGTCTAAATATCTGCATAGGTATTAGATTTCTGATTTCTACTGTGTCAATCTTAAAATTAGATGGTAACAAAATGTTAAAGCGAACATCTTTTGAATGATTATATGCAGAGAACTGTGCTAAGTGCTTTTCACATATAGCCACACGATTCTTATTGCAGTTATGTAAAGCAGGCATCCTTATCTCATCTGTCAAATAGGGATAGCTGAGACAGAGAGAGGTTAAGAAAGTTCCTCACTAGCACACAGCTAGTTAAATGTCGCATCCAAGGTCTTTTAACACAGGCACGTTGCTTTCAAAGTCTGTATTCCCTGCTATTATGCTACTCTGGCTCTCAACATATTGCAGTTCTGCAATCAGCCTCTGTCCAAATCCCCTAGGCAGTTTGTGCTTAGGGATAAGAATAAACTGGAGCTAACAAGGGGGAATCCTTTCTAAAACTGTCTCTTGGTGGTGGAGGCGCATCTGCTTGTTTCTGAGGTCAGCTGTATCTTCTAGTGAGAAGCCTTTTTTTTTCTTTTTTTTTTTTTAAATCTTCCTTCTTCCAAATCAGTTTCTAATATAATAACCCAATTTTCTTTCACTTTGCCTCTTGACAAACTTTCTCTGAATTTGACAGCACCCAACAAGGAATACCTGTGTGCTAATGCTGCATGTGTCAGTGTATTTTCCTGCATATTTGCCATCTTCCCATTAGTACCTATGGTCACAACATACCTTCACTTGGAAAGAAGACATTGCCCTCTCTGCCTCTTACCTTTTGTGCTCACAGCAGATTAACACCAGGCAGATAACAGATATAAGAGGATGTGATCAGAATACTAGAGAGAAGTAGAGACACCTGACCCCTGCCTTCCAGTGTCGGAGTGCTCACTCCTCACTTTTCACCCCCATTGTCCAGTTACTGCGTTTAACTAAATATAGGGCAATATGATCTCTGCATGTTTAGCAACAGTCTCTCTGTGAGCTTCTTGCCTCTGCTTGGTGGAGCTAGCGTTCACCAGGTTTCCCCTTCAATGAAAGACCAAGAAGTCTCTTGGGAAATAACTCCTCCAAACAAACTGGATCGTTTCAACTGTCCTTCCTAATAACAATGGCTATATTGACTGGGGTTTGGATGATTTTGAGTATCAAGTTGGCCTACTGCTCAGCCGGTTCTCCAATCTAATCCCTACTGACTGATGCTGAAGTCTTGGTGTGAGAAAACTACGGGAAAAAACTGGCAGAATAGTTGCATTAAAATGCTTTTACTCAGGATCTAAAACAGTGCAGCTTTGTTTTGGAGTAACATTTAAAATGCCAAGATGAGGAAAGAGGAATTGTCTCTGCTTCTGAGGAAAATATAGCCCAGATATGGTAGAACAAAGGCTCTAAATAACCCAGTGAGTTGCCCCGTTATGTTATTTCACCCATGGCAGTGCCAAGGCTCTCACCTATGATGATGAAGTTGTTATAAACTGAAGGACATTGCCTCTTGAGGGCATGGGTGGCCTGGCATGTCAGCTATAGGGAAACACAGCAGAATGCCATGGAGTGGCAAAAAGAAATAATCCTGTGGGCTCAGAGAAGGTGTCCCTTGGAGACTCCTAGAAATCGTGCCTCTGTCCTTTCCTCTCCCTCCACCCCAACCTGAAGATCTTGCTTTAGTAGGCATGGGGAAACAATTCAGAGAAATATTACTGATGATTGTGATTTGTACAAGTCCATAGTCAAATGAAATCCCCAGGAATCAAGACAAATCATACAAAAACAAATTAGAGCAATTTTCCCTTAGGAGTTCTTGTTAGGGTATTAAAAATATAGCTTTACATATCAACATTTTCTGATCACATTAGATTCAGGGAAAATATAATGACCCCAAGTACAATGCCCCAAGCTGCTACTCTCCTCTTCCTTCCTCCTTCCTCCCTTCTCCCTTTTCTTCCTCCTCCTCCTCCTCCTCCTATTCCTCCTCCTCCTCCTCCTCCTCGTTCTCCTCATTCTCCTCCTTCTCCTCCTTCTCCTTCTTATTCTCCTCCTTCATCTTTCTTCTTCTTTTCCTTCTTCTTCTTACTCTGTTACTCAAGCTGCAGTGAAGTGTCACAGTCATGGCTCACTGCAGCCCTGATTTCCCAGACTGAGGTGATCCTCCCACCTCACCCTCCTGAGCAGCTATGACTACAGGCACATGCCCCCACATCCAGATCATTTTTGGTATTTAATATTTTTGATAGAGACAGGGTTTCATCATGTTGCCCAGACTGGTCTCAAACTCCTGGGCTCAAATAGTCCACCTGCCTCAGCCTCCCAAAGTGCTGGGATGACAGGTATAAGCCACTCCACCCAGCCCTCTTGTCTTCTTAAATTTATATTAGCAGAGATTTTAGCCTCTCTATATATATTTTCTTCTTTGTAACAAGCACAAGAGTAGTAGTTTAGCCAATCCTATAATCCTAAGGGTCCACCTTGCTGTACCACGAGGAGGAGAAAAGCAAAGAAATTGCTTGGAACTGCAAAGGGTTCTACTTGTCTTGCCATTGTGGGGGCCAAGGCCCTCACTGAAAAATCATGGATATAAGGCAGATTGATTAATAGGAGAAAAGGCATACAAATTTATTTAACACATATACATGGGAGTCTTCAGAATGAAGACCCAATCCTCCAACAGAATATAGAAGTTTATATATTATCTTGAGGCAATCGAAAGAAGGCAGGCTCAGAGCATGGCCCAAAACAGGTATGTTAGTAAATCAGGCTTTCATGAAAAGACAGGTTATGGGAGTGAGGAAGGAAGAGGCTTGGCTAGCAAAAGTAGTCTTGTGATATAGATGAAGCCTCATGGGTAGTAGCCCTCAGAGGGAATAGATGGTAAGTGTTTCTTTTCAGACTTTTAAAGTTGTCAGACTTTTAGTAGACTTCTTCTAGATCAAGGGAAGGCCTGGCTGCTTAGTGGAGATTCTCTCAGATGCAAATTTCCGTCATCTCTGTCTCCTAGGTCCATGACAGCCATTTCAGAATTTGTCAAAGAAATATATTTTGGGGTAAAATATTTTTATTTCCTTTACCATGCAATTCAATTCTGTTTCTATTAAGTGGCCTGTGATGTTTGAAGTGCTCTCTTTGATGTGGTACTAGAATCTCCTTTTTAACCGTAATTGCAGATTATCTCACACTTGGCTTAGTCTCCAAGTTACAGTTCTTTACCGACCAGGCTTTGTTAGTTAGTATCTTCACTCACAGGTGTTTCTCTGGGGTTGAATCCCATGACCAGGAGAAGCTTTTGTGTAGAATCTTCAGTTGGTCTTTTCATAAACCCAGGACGACATTCTCTTTTGGCAATGTAAATACTGGTGCAGAAGCCACCATCCTGATCCAGTCTCTGTATTTTCAGGAAAATTTCTTCATCAGAGTATGGCTTTCTTTTCTAACATTAGGCCTTAAAAACACTTCCAAACACTAAAATTGGTTTTAATAATGTTGACTCTCAAGAAATAGTTTGTGGCCTCATCATCTTCCCTCATAGTAGGTAAATTCTGGAAAAATTTCTCACCACTTTCTCAGAAAGCTTAGAGAGTTTTACAGTTTGTGGAAATGGGCAGAGGTGGGGATGCTGGGTGATTCTGCCCAATTGTTGAAAGAGCTGGAACACCAGTGATTCCTCCTGAAATGGTGAATTTCTATTTGCCTTGCTTCCAAACAACCAAAAGGGATGATTGGATTTATTCCTTACAAAACAGGGAAATTTAATGTCTCTATTGCTATAAATAGGGTTCTTAGAGAAATGATGACTTATAAGTTATCAGGGAAAAAAACCAATACAAACCTTTGGGCTTATCGAGTACCCCACAAATTGTTCTTTATAGAATGTAAAGGAGACTTTGGGGAGTTAACCAATTTGTTCACTGTTGTAATTGTTGGTGTTGCTTGTTTCAGGCTCTCTGCTTTCCAAGCATATGGTAGGATTGAACTTTCTTCTCCTCTGTGGTTGGGTGGGAAACATATGACCTAGTTTGGCCAATGAATTGTGAGCTCTTGTTAGTGTGAAACCTAATGGAGCTGTCCCTCTATCACAGCTACTGGCAGCGCACTAAATGGTGGAACCTCTCTTAGCTTGGGTCCTGAACTTGGGACAAAACAGCATAGAACCGCAGTCAATCCACAAATAACATGTAACATAACCAAGAAATAAGCCTTTGCTTTTTGTATCACAGTCCCAAGAGACTAGATTATCCTAGTGGCTTTGGAGGTGTGCTGCTTGGATTTCCTTTCAATGAAGAACTTGCTGATCAGCTACAATGCAAGGAGGACAGCTAGCTGACAGCCTCAAGCTGTATCACCTTTGGGATCCACTGTAGTGTTTGAGCAAAAACTATATTTCTCTCAGGCAGCCCCCACACAATGACTGAAATTGAGCATGGCGGGGATATACTAGGACCTGGCCTCTCTGCCCATTGTGGGACTCTGCTATTGGACACACTTTGTTTCTGTGCTGTCCGTTGCATTGACCACATTCACATTGCATTCTGAGGTTCTGCCTGCCAGATTCTGTCTTCTTCCTTCTTTCCTTTCATGAGTCTGATTTTTTTTTTTTCTGCAATAAAAGCCACATTCAATCATGAGTCTCATTGGCATCATGGTCTTTCTATGACTTTCTATGTCTACTCCTGTTTTCTCCCCAGTTATTTTTCACAGGAATTCCTCCCCAATACATGTCTCATACTGCTAACTTGTCCTTGATGTCTGCTTATCAGAGGACCTGAATTGATACCATTATACTATGGTAAAAGTCATCTACATTGTGTACATGCTAAATAGCGCATGTGTATTGTAGCATAGACAAGAAGGAGAAGAAACTATCAGAAATCAATAGAGATGAAATAACATTCTTCTGGGAGTAATGGATGGTTACATTTAAACCATCAGTGATTGAAACTAGCAGAGCAGTTGAGGGGACTCTAAAACTTTGGTTGAATAGTTGCCTTGTCCCTGAATGTGTTGCCCCTTTTGTTTGAAGAGTGCTGCTCCAGCTTTTCTTTCCAAGGTCAAACTCAACATCTGACCCTTTCATTATCAATGCATGCTCTGTCTGTGGACTGTGATGTGCATTTGTCTACTACTTTCCACTCTAAGAAGGAGAATCACATTCATAATTAAAACAGAACATTAACTCATGAGGGAAAGGAGAAAAGCTCCTACCCTACAAGTTTTCTATTTAGAAAAACATACTGCAGATATATAGCATTTCTTAATAATGAGAAGAATCATACATCTCCTCCACTCTTGAACGATTATTATTTAGCTGGGAATGAAAGCACAAAATAGGTCAAAAGGACATAATCTGCAGCTGCTGCATACAGCAATAAAAATAATATGCTTTGGGTTTTTATAATCATCTTAGGTAGCAACCGACTCATTAAGTATGATATGCCCTACAGGTTGTCCTTACTGACACTGAGCCAGAAGTTACAGCCCCATGCTTAAGTGTTCCACAATTACCTTCCTCAGGATGTTAATTATCAACTTGGATTTCTCTCCTGGATGACTCAGTAGGCTATAATAGCCCTGATGGTAAATACCTATGGCAGAGCTGCAAAGCAATCATCCTCATAAAGAGGGACTGGGTCACTAAGATAGAAATGGTCGCATAAATACTATTGCCTGACAGGTCTCAGGGAGGCACTCCCTCCAGCTAAGAGAAGCCATTTGGTGTATTCAGCACAATCTGCTTTACTGAACTAGAATTGCAAAGGTTTACCACAGCTGCCTTATCTGTAGGAAAATATGTCTTGCAAAAGAACTATTTTCCCTTGAATTCTGCTTCTCTTGCTCATTCACACACTTAGTGTGCCAGTCGTGTCTTCCAGGAAACAGAACCTGAGATGGAATAAAAAATGCACGGAGTTTATTAAGGGGTAATTGTCTGTGTGGAAAACAGAGAGAAGGCAGGATTGGGCAGGCACAGCTTCCAGACTCTGATACTGATGTGACTCCTGAAGAAAGAGGGAAGAAAGCAGTACCGGGCAAAAGAGCTTCGGACTGCCATGCAAATATGACAAAGTCTTGGCTAACCCAGTGGGGAGCCCCAAAGCAAAGACAGTTCATTAGAGAAGTCCCATGGTGCACAGGAAATGGCAGGGCTCTAGGAGCCCTGCTGAGCTCAGTCGTCAGCTGGGGCTTCCCAGGAAGCATAGCCTTGGCTCAAAAGCTGGAAACTGTCAGCTAACTGCAGTTTTACAGCTGAATGACAAGTGCTTTCTTGGAGGAAGATAAGAGTGGTACACCTCCATGGCTTCTATATGTCATGTCATCTTTTTGTCAGTGCAAAGTGGATTCATTTTACGGTTACCGTGTGGAATACATAAATGCAAAAAATAACAACAGGGTGGTAAATACAATCTTGCAGTCTTAAGGGTCAGGGTTTGAGATAGATGACACCAGGGAGAAGCTGAAGACCTGTGCCTTTCTCCCTTTCCAGCCTAGAGCTCTGTGACCATCTGTAGTTCTATCACTACCAGTCACGTAACCTTTGGCAAATCTTTCCTAACTTCTCTGAGTGTTGATTTCCTGATATATGGTACACGAATATCATTGAAAGATAATTGTGAGGGTTAAATGACAGGTTTTAAAAATTCTCTGCATAAAGCATCTGTCATAAGTTTTTAGCGCATCTTCTTTTTACGTGAAAGTTGACCTTTAAATTAAGCTCCATTAGCCTGATTAAGACCAGTGTGGGAGCTGGAGATTCAAGAAGAATGTCTGATTATTTGGGGATTGGTAAAGTAAGATGTATTAATTAGTATTCACATCTTGGGTTTCTTTCATTTGCAACCCAAAATAAGATAAAGCAAAAGAGGGGTTTATTGGCTTATGTAAACTATCAGTAAGAGAGCCAGATATATTACTGTCTTCAGGAACCAGGAGTTGAAATGCCAGCCGAGCCTTACTCTTCTCCTTCCTTCTCTGCATCTCTCTTTGTTTCAGCCTTGTTCTCTCAGGCTATCTTTCTCCTCAAGGCAAAAATCAAGGCCCATATTTCTCTGTTAATGAATCTGGGAAAGTTACCATATTCATATTCATATGTGTGAATCCTGGAGCTGCCAGTAAAATATATTTCCTTAATTCCAATTCAGAAAATCTTGTTATGGGCAATCCTCACACAAACCAGATAGAATGGAGGAGGGTGGAGAAATTTATCAAAAGAATGGTTTACCCAGAGTCACTGTCTAGAAACTAGAGATCTCTACATTACTGTATCATCAGCCCTCTTTTTCTTTATCCATCTTAATCTTTAGCAATGAGCTGTAGAGTTTATGGTGGTAAAGGGACACATTTGCACTAGAAGATATTATGTGATCGACTAGTCTTGTCCTTTTTTTGAGACACAGTCTCACTCTGTTGCCCAGGCTGGAGTGCAGTGGTGCGATCTTGGCTCACTTCAATCTCCGCCTCCTGGATTCAAGCAATTCTCCTGCCTCAGCCTCCCAAGTAGCTGGGACTACAGACATGTGCTACCATGCCCGGCTAATTTTTCTATTTTTAGTAGAGACAAGGTTTCACCATGTTGGTCAGGCTGATCTTGAACTCCGGACCTCATGTGATCCACCCATTTCAGCCACCCAAAGTGCTCGGACTACAGGTATGAGCCACCATGCCCAGCCATCTTGTCTTATTAAGAAAAATATTTTTCTTAATTTCTTGCTGTGTATTTTTTTCTCCCATAATTTTATCTCATTTTAATGGAAAGGCTGGGTCTTAATTATCTGGTGATGTCTTAGGTAAGGTTACCCCAAAAGCCGACCCTGAGGCAAGGATTTGAGTAGCAATACATTGTTCAGGAGATCATACCAGTAGTCATGGATAAGGGACTGGAGAGGTAAGATGAACATGAAATGAGAGCAGGTTACTTACCTGTGAGCACCTGGACCTCACTTCTGTTGGAGGACTCTGGCACATAGTTTTCTACATTCAGGGGCAAGAAGGTAAAAATATTTGTCCACCAAACTCTCTGAGTGATTGACTGAAAGCTACTTCCGAAGATGTTGACTCTCTGCTACTTCTACCCTGCCCCAATATGATGAATGAGTGGGTAGCAGCAGCCAGAGAAACCCCTCGGGCACAGAGTTCCAAGTATCTTCAGTTGGTAGCTGTTGGGTTGACAGTTACTAGAACAGTGAGCATATTGTCTATTGTTGTGTAATAAATTACTTCCACATTTTGGGGGATAATAAATGTTTTTAAGCCATTGTTTCTGTGAATCAGGAAATCAGCTTAACTGGGTGGTTCTGGCTGGAGGTTTTCCATAAAGTTACATTCAAGATGTCAGCCAGGCTGCAGTCATCTGAAGGCTTGACGGGGGCTGGAGGATCCACTTCCAAGATGCGTGGCAGTTGACAGAGAGGCTCAGTTCTTTGCCGGCTGTTAGCAATAGGCCCCATGTTCTTACCATGTGGGCCCCTCATTAGGGCTACTCGAGTATTCTCAAGATATAGCAACTGATTTCTTCAGTGAGCAATACGAGAGAGCACAAGGAGAAAACCACAATGCATTTTATAACCGAGTATTGGCAGTCACATACCATTACCTAGTCCTGCCATATCCTATTTTGGTTAGAAGCAAATCACTAATTCCAATGCATACACTCAAGGGGAACTTTATCATCACCTTTTGAAAGGAGGTATGTCAAAGAATTTGTGGACTTATTTGAAAACCACGACAGTCAATATGGGGAGATATACACTGGGCACCAATGGCATCTGCTAATGGTGAGTCTATATATCCTATGTTTTATCTGTCACCATCCTAGGTTTTTACAGTTTCTGACAAAAGGCATAAAGGACAAATGAATCTGTCAACTGCTTCTTTTTTTTTGTTTTTTGAGATGGAGTTTCACTCTTGTTGCCCAGGCTGGAGTGCAGTGGTGTGATCTCAGCTCACTGAAACTTCTGCCTCTCAGGTTCAAATGATTCTCCTGCCTCAGCCTCCCAAGTAGTTGGGATTACAGGCACACACCACCATGCCTGGCTAATTTTTGTATTTTTAATAGAGACGGGGTTTTACCATGTTGGCCAGGCTGGTCTCGAACTCCTGACCTCAGGTGATCCACCCAGCTCAGCCTCCCAAAGTGCTAGTATTATAGGCATGAGCTACCATGCCTGGCCTCAACTGCTTCTTAACATTTACTTTATTCCCTCCCAAACACATATACATTCTCTCTCCGACTCTCTCCTCCTCTTTACCCTATCCCAACCAAAAGGTTATTTTTTACCAGTGGACAAATGGATCTCAAACAAATTACTTCTTCATGTCAGAGTCTATATTGCACTACCCTGGGGGCACCATCACATTTTAATCCACAAGTATTATACTGAGCAGCTTGGTGGCATGCCAACCCCTATATTCCTTTGACTAAGAGCTCTGAGTTGTATATGTGGTCTGCCTAAGGATTGGTCCTTTAATTGAAAGAATGTTGGCAACCTTGGTCTCAGATTTTATTGTTTGTATATATAATTCCTTGTTGTTCGTAACATCACCACTTTTCTACTTTAATACTGTGTTTGTTCCCTCCACCTTATAGATCTCCATATCCCTCCCTTCTTCCTCTTAAATGTTGTATATTGTTTGGCTTTTCCTGGAAATGAGTAATACAGGAGAGAGTGTAAAACATGCTATATGACTGTCTTTGACTCTGCCTTGTGGGGAAGCCAAACTGAGAAAGGGATTTGAATGTAGATGGTTTATCTGGGATATGGTTTCATGAAGCAAGAGTGAATAAATGGGGAAATGAGGCAGGGAGAGTGGAAAACCTAATATATCGGCACTTAATTGAGGTAATTGCTATGATAAACAGGGTCTTGATTTCACCAGGGCTTCCAAAGAAGTATAAAGAATCTCATGGGAGGTCAGAGCTCTCATCTATTCATATATCACTCCCTACCCCTAACTGTTTGAAAATCATCCCTGCAGACACTACTTTCCCAAACTTTTGAGCTTTGCTTATATACAGGCAAACTGCTAATATGAGAAAGCTTCAAAAAGTTCATGAAAGAATTTGTATTATGAAAAATTATGGATCAATTTCAAAATACATAATGTATTGAACAATGCAAAATACATGCATTGTTAGTACAGTAAGCTAGTAGTAACTTTGACAGGATCTAGTTTGAGACACTAGGAAGGATAAGATACCAGTTTGGAAAGAGCCCTTATTAGAGCAACAAGAATTCTGCTAAAATTGAAGCGAGAATAAATATCAAATTTATAGTAAAGCTTGGGTAGAAGAATGGTAAAATCATTGGTGCTTTATGAAAAGTTTACAAGGATAATGTCCAAAAAAACCAGCAGTTTACAAATGGGATACTAATTTTAAGAACACAGAATGGTGTTGAAGATGAAGCCCATGGTGGCAGACCATCATCATCAATTTGCCAGAAAAATATTCATCCTGTTTGTGTTCTAACTGAAGAAGACTGATGATTAGCAGCAGAAACAATAGCCAACACCGTAGACATCTCGACTGGCTCAGCTTACACTATTGTGATTGGAAAATTAAGGTTGAGCAAACTTTTCCCTCGATGGATGCCAAAATCATTGTGCCTATATCAAATGCAGACAAGAGCAGAGCTTTCAATGAAAATTTTAAGTAAGGGGGATCAAGATCCTGAAATATTTCTTTGAAGAATTGTAACAGGAGATGAAACATGGCTTTACCAGTATGATCCTGAAGACAAAACACAATCAAAGGAATGGCTACCAAGAGGTGGAAGTGATCCAGTCAAAGCAAAAGCAAACTAGTCAAGAGCAAAGGTCATAACAACAGTTTTTTTTTTTTTTTNAAGGAATCTTGCCTGTTGATATTCTGGGGGGGCCAATAACAATAGCATCTGCTTATTGTGAGGGTGTTTTGAAAATGCTGCCTAAAGCTTTAGCAGAAAAATGCCCAAGAAAACTTCAACAGAGAGTTATTCTCTACCATGACAATGCTCCTGTTCATTCCTTGCATCAAAACAAGTGCAACTTTGCAAGTTTTCTAAAGGTTTGATAATTTGAGTCTATGAAACAAACTGATAATAGATTAACAAGAAAAAATAGATTTATTACATACACTCATGCACATGGGAATCACACAATATATAGAAACTCAAAGATAAACTGGTTGATGCTTTCACACGAGCTTGAGGTTACAGAAAGAATGGGGGCTTGGATCCTGGCAAAACAGGTTATGGTGACAAGAGAGATTATGGGAGTGGGGAGAAGAGGAGACCTGGCTAGCAAAGGGGATGTTCTTATGTAGTTGAAACCTCACAGGTAGCAGCCCTCGGCGAGAATAGATGGTAAATGGTTTTTGGGTTTTTTTTTTCCGGACTTTTAAAGGTATCAGGTTATCAGTTAATCTTTCCTAGATCTGGACGAGGTGGCCTAGCTGCACCAATGCAGATTTTCTCTACTGGTGCAAATCTCCTTCACAAAAGACAGCTTTGCAGGGATACTTCTGTTTTCTGATCATCTGACTATCCATGGCAAAGAAGTATATTTTGGGGTAACATATTTTCATGTCCTTCACCATCTTCTACTCCAGGAAGCCCTCTTAACCTTTGGACTAAATTAGCCTCCCTTCTCTTTCTATGGTACCTGGTTCATACCTGTACTGTATTATCCGGAATATACTGTCATTGCATGGTTGAACCTGGGCACCATATCTCATTTTAGTCTCTGCAATAAAGAAGACTTCACATTTTACAATAAGACAAAGAACGTACTTATTTCCCAAAAATGTTGCAAGGCAGCCTTTCCCCCTTTTTTGGATAGGGTTTTTTTCCTTATATTTTATGATAAAGAAAGGGGTTTCCCTGGCAGAGTGAATCATGCCTCGCTGGGAAACATTCACAGAAGCTGACTCCTGGTCCTGTTGGTAGGGCCTACAAAGGCAAGTGTCTAGGTGATGGTACCTAGAGGACACAACATGGTACTGACTGCCCCCAAACACCTCCTCTCCGTCCCCAACATGTGACTCTTACTTTTAAAATACCATCTGCAGGTAATTTAAGACAATACTCTTAGGAGTTTCTTTTAAAACATCCATAAAATTTCTTCTCTCTTGAGTATAGCAGGTTAAGCAGTCAATATTTGTTACCAGGTCAAGCTACTATCTCTCACTTTGCAGAGAACAAGGGCAAGGATAGGTGACAATGACTTTATATGAGGGAGATGGGTAGGGAAAGGATAATGACTGGTAGTTCTCAGAGTGCAATTCCTGGACCATCAGTATTTCAAATGAGTTAGAAATGCAAATTCTCACCCCAGACCTACTGATTCAGAAACTCTCCCTCTGGGGTTCAGCGCTCACTGTGTTTTAGTAAGTTCTCCAGATGATTCTGATGCATGCTAAAGCTTGAGAACTTCTGATAAAGACACACATACACACAAAAGCTAAGCCAGATTTTCAACCCAATCGCTTTTTGGTTTCACAATTCAGGACAGTGCTCCTGGTGTCCGCTATTGATTAATCAATTAGAAATGTCTGCCTTGGCTATGAGATGAGGAAGGGGATGGAGGTTGTACATGTCACTTACAAGGGCATATTCAGTTAAGCACTAAGGATCTCAGACAGAACAAAAGGCCTTTGAAAGTAAATAGAAACTTGAGATGTTAGCCTACCATTTTTCTCTTAATCAGGGCTGCTCAAATTTCATCTGCATATTAATCCCCTGGGGATTTTGTTAATATGCAGATTCTGATTCAGTCTGCCTGAAGTAGGACCCACATTCTACATTTTGTACCAGCTCCCAGATACTTCTCCTGCTGCTGGTCTTCAAACTATGATTTTAGTATTGAAACTGTCTTGGCAAAAATTATAACTATGAGAAAATTATGACAGTGAAATAGATCCGAGCTAACCAACCTCCATCTTGCCTTTAACTTGGGAACTGCCCTTAATCCGTCCTGGGCCTGGGCCAAGCTAACTTTCTGGGTGACATTTAGTTTATAGTATAAATGATAATAGCCCTTTCTAAAACTAAAACACCTTTGTAAAACTAATGACAGTCCACCAGATTACGAGGATGAGTGGAGCCTGACTTCTGCTAAGATGTAGAGATAAATAATTACCAGCCGTTATTCCAGAGGTCACAAGATATACAACTTTCGCAATTATTCCTGTGGATAACATCACTATTGTAGAACTTGAGATTGGCTTTTTGAGATGTCTTTTCAGGGTTCTGCATTTCTAACAATGATGGCTCCACCCAGACCTGCCCCCCTCACTGCCCCCTAAAAAAGGAGGACCACTTTCCACACACCTCTTCGCTTGCTCGCCTAACTAGCCTTGAAAAACCCTAGCCTCTGAATTTTCAGGGAGATTGATTTGAGTAATAACTCCATCTCCCATGTGATGTGGCTGGCTTTGTGTTTATTAAACTCTTTCTTTATTGCAATGCCAGGGTCTCAGTGAATTGGTTTTGTCTGTGCAGTGGGCAGGAGAACTCATAAGTTAGTTACAGTACCAAGCCTCTAAAGTTTATCAACCTTGCTTTCCTGAGTCTCTGCCAAAATATTATTTTTAGCAAAAATAGACCAAATGTTACACCATTTTACACAGAAAAATACTGAAGGGAGTGCCACCTGGTAAAACCTTCTAAAGGGCAACTAACTGCAGAGTTGTGAGTGTACTTTTTCTGCAGTGCTTAGTGACTACTCCTGGGCCCATTGACTCTGTCAGATCTGCATTGCAGCACTGCCGAAAAGAAATCCTTGGAACCTTCTCACTTTTATTTCTGCTTATTCTAGCCATTGTTTTCAACCTTTGGTTCAATGCAAGGTGGGAGCCAAAGTGGTAAACAGCATTGGGTGACTGATCTTTTTCCCTTCTCTCTTCTCCCTTTTAAATAAAATCTACCTGCTGTCAGTTACTGAGTAATTCTAGGCAGGAATAGAAATGTCACTAAAATCAGGTCAGCACCACTGTGGAACTTTTTCTACCTGGGATTCCCTTGTATTATAGCAATAGTAATACATTTGAAGTGTCATCATCCTCTCCTCGCCAACCTCCTTTTTCCTTTGTGGCTTTTATTTTCCTAAGGTTGCTTAAGTTATTTTATTAGGTCTTTTCTGGAAAAAAAAAATAGTCGCCATGGTGTACAGCAATCTGTGGTAATAGCAACCAAAATTCTCTTTGCATTAAGAAACAACAAACAAAACTTTTCTGCTACTGTTTTTCTTCCCCTAATATTCCGATTCATATGGTATATGATAGCACGTATTTCTCTTTTCTCTTTTTCTTCTTTCTTCTCTTCTACCTTTCCCCTGTGTGTTCTGCTCCCCATCACTTTCTTTTTCCCTTCTTCTCTACCTCTCTGTTCTCTTTCTCTCACCCTCTCTGGGTTTTCCCTCCCCTCTCCCATTCTCTCTTTGTTTCTCTCTCGCATCCTCTCTCATTATTATTCCTGGAACATGTGAATATTATAAAAATCTTTATTTCTGCCAATGAAGTCAATGCATGTATCCCAAAGTCTGTCATTCCAGAGTCACCTGAAACCAAGTTCAATGAAGCCTGATAGCGTTCAGGATCCCCATCTAGTAACCACCTTCAAATGAAAGCTCCAATTGTTAGTTTTAAATTAGTGAATTGTTATTAACCAACAATCTGAAATCCAATACTTGCAGCTAGAACATAGAGTTTCCATTAATGTGGATCAAGCATAAGATGCTTAAGGTAGCAGCATATTTATTGCTTTTCATTTGAAGGCATTAGGTAATGAGGTGGGATGTATAGCATCTGCCGTTTCTGTTTACAGCTCACATCTTATGATGTGAGATGAAGTGTCTGTCCAAGTGAGGGGTGCAGACATTAGCCTCATGCTCACAACCTAGAATGTCTTCCTGATATGATGAAAGTGTTGACTGTAGCCTTCTTGACACACAAATCCTGAACCCCTGGGAGCTCTATGAATATGTGCATAATATCAGTAACAGCTCAACCAAGTACTTCCACCAGGTCCAAGGCTTGGAAGCCCTTTGGTGATATTTTATCAATACAATAAGGGAGCAGAAAACCGGAGAGCTGTCAGAAACACTCATTGCCTTGCCTTCCTGCAGCAGCCTTGCTGTGAGGAAGCCTCCCTGAGGTTTTCCATTTTCTCCTTATCCTCCCAGCTGCACTTTCTCCTGCAGAGCTTGTTAGAAGCACTGCCCAGTACTTCTTCAATTGCATGAGGCCTCAGACGTCTTCAGTTAACCAGCAGAAATCATGTTTTGCAATCATCTGCTGCACAACCACAGGCTAACTAGAAGCAACACATGGGCAAGGAAGTTGACCAGTGTACAGGCCTTAGATCCTTTTTATCTATTTTCTTTGTCAACTATATTTCTAAGTACTTTAAAAATCCACACATCTCGTCTTGTTTTACAAACGATGGCCTGGCCTCACGTGCACATTTAATATATGTAAATTTTCCTGTATGTGTGCAGCCAAGAGGGATGGAGGAATTTTTGGTATCTTGGAAATGATTCCAAATACTTACATAATTTGCTATGTAAGTAACATGTTTTGCTGTGCAAGAACTTGGAATATACACTTTCTTCCCCTTGAGCATATGATATCTTATCAGACCTCATATGAGAGACACAGAGCATTTGCTGTGACCGGGCTTCACTGTGTCAGCCACTTATCTGATACCTGAGGTTTGCTCTGTTAATCTTTGAGCTTTGAAGCCTTGCCCACCAACACTGGTGCCGTCCTCTAGCACTGAGGGGCCTTACATGTCCTCATGGATCTCTGCTATGTTGAATGCCATCTCTTCCAAAAAACTGCTTGTAACCAAAAGGTATACCTCAAACTTTCATTTGATGTTACTTTCCACAGAGGCCTGCTTCCATCCTGATTGTGCAACTAGACTTAATAATTTTGGATCTCATTCACTATGTGCTTAATGTACCTCATCTCTTGAGTGTGTTCCCTATGAGATTTGTTCATGTTATTCTCCCCCTTTTTAAGCATTGTGAACCTAAAGAACAAAATTCCCTTTTGATGGCAATAAACTGTGTGATTAATGAAAGCACATTTTGATAATCTCCTTATTGTGATCATACATAACAAGGAAGGATTTAAACACTTTAAGAGATTTTGCCCATCCTTCACTCAATGGGCATGTGCCCCAGATTGAGACTTCCTGAGGGGATAGCAGATTCCAGGCTTCTTTTTTTTTTTTTTTTGAGACGGAGTTTCACTCTTGTTACCCAGGCTGGAGTGCAATGGCGCGACCTCGGCTCACGGCAACCTCCGCCTCCTGGGTTCAGGCAATTCTCCTGCCTCAGCCTCCTGAGTAGCTGGGATTACAGGCACGCGCCACCATGCCCAGCTAATTTTTTTTTGTAGTTTTAGTAGAGACGGGGTTTCACCATGTTGACCAGGATGGTCTCGATTTCTTGACCTCGTGATCCACCCGCCTCAGCCTCCCAAAGTGCTGGGATTACAGGCGTGAGCCACCGCGCCCGGCTCCAGGCTTCTATCTCATGTTCCTTGCAACATTTCTTGCTTCATTGAGTCAGATTCTAGTATTTAAGGACTCAGCTTGTGTTTTGAATATAATGTAGCCCCTGTGTGCAACTGGGCATTATGGAAAAGTTCTGTTCCTCTAAACTGAAGTTGTAGTGGAGTAGTTAAGACAGACCATAGGGACTGGAATCAGACTGATAGGTCCCAAATTCTGGCACTAGCTACTTGCTGTTTTAGCCTTAATTTCTCCAACTCCATTTCCCATCTGTAAAGTGTGGCAAATGTTGTAGGGGAGGAAAAACTTTGCCCTCTTAGGTTCAAGGGCTGGGTCTCTAAATTAAATTGACAAAAGAATGATTAACAGAAGAAAATGTTTACTATGCATGTGTGCAGGAACTTTATTAAAAAAAAGTAAAAATCTAAATAAGTGGTTAGACTTGAAACCTTATGTACCATTATAACAAAGGGCAATAAATGATGGAAAAATAACTAGACAAAGCAAAGGTGGTTTGGATTTTTAGGGGCAGTAAATAGTGGGAAGGCAAATATATGGGAAAAAATTAAAGAAGATAGGGTTACTTAGTAAGCTTTGTTATACAGACTCAAGTCAGGGCCATCTCCAGCGTCTGTGGTGATTAAGAGTCACTCTCCTCTTCCCAGTACTGGAGAGGGGAGGGGCACACCTTCACAAAGGGAAATCTATGCCCTGCTTTTAGAGGAAATGGGGAGGATGAAGAGTTCCTTTCCTCTTTTTGCTGCTGCTTCATTGCCTTTAGCTCAAAATAATCCTTATGCCAAAGGGGCATATTTTGGGCTAGCACAATCTGATCCCCTTCAGTGTGAAGTCTAAAGAGTAAGAATTCCAGAGGGTTGTTAAGGATTAACAGTAGCAAACATTTTATAGGTAACCTCTTTTTCCCTTTCAGTGAGATAGAGGAAAAGGCTCTACATCACCTAGCTGGGGAAGTATGTACATGCTCTTTAGGGACCCCTGGGGAAATGGAGTGCCTTCCTCAACAACTTCCCCACAAAGCCTAGGTGGAAAATCAAGTAGTCATGAGGAGCAAGTCCTCACCTCACCAAAGATGTTTTATTTACCATAGGGGCTTAGAGTATGTTGGTGGTGAGACAGCTTGCCTGGTGGTTAGGTGGGACTGGGCTGAGCAGATGAGGAATGATGATTCACGAAGTAATCTCTAATGGCCACTTCTCTTACCCTCACTGCAGCTATTTGATCATAATATTTCCATGTTCTAAAGACTTTCATCCATAACTAGCTCAAGCTAAGGATTAGGATCAGTCACAGGCAAAGTTGTTTTTCTTAATAGCACCCTGTTTTGCTCTCTAATCAATATTTTGTCCACTCATTACTCAAACAGGTGCTTTGTGTGATATTTATTAGTATTTTATTAGCATGGTAATCCCAAGCCTGCCAGACACTCCTCTCATTTAAACTGAATCAATCTGGAGTCTCTTCTCTAGGGGCTCAGCTCTAAATCTAGCTAATATGGTAAACTAAGGCCTGCTGATGTATTAAAGAGGGTTAATGAGTCTCATCCAGGGCCAGCTTGAGGTGGTATAGTTAACCATCTACTAAATTATTTGATAGCACAATTTTTCCATTCTTCACCTGACCATTCCCACTAGGCTGTTGAAAATGGCCAGCATTTAATTTTAAAAATGTCCAGCATGAATCATTTATTTAGGTTAATAAGCTGTTGTGTGACCTGAAAGTTAAGTTCTTAAGCAGGGATGTGCTGGAAAAAAAAGTAGATCTTAACAGGAGCTCCTTGTTCAAGCAAAAGCTACCCAGTTTCCATGGACATGGTGATTCAGGGTGGGAAGAAGAAAACACAAGAGAGTGTTTCTTTTGTACTTAAGAAAGTAACTCCCCCTCCCCACCCAGCTCATTTCTCTCAAAGCTGCCTATGCATACAGATCAGGAACATTCACAAAGTACCTTACCTCGAGGCATATTATCATGTGAAATATTTGGAATAACTAAGAGTGTAACTTGGCAACTGGAATGTTAAAGTTGAAGTTTCTTTTCTACTTCTGTATATTGGAGGATCTTTCTTATATATTTTTGGTGTACCCAGCCTCAGACTTTCTCTTGTTCCCAGACCTGCTGTCTACCTAGATGTGTCTTAAAAGCAAGTCCCAGCACTTTGGGAGGTAGAGGTGGGTGGATCACAAGGTCAAGAGATTGAGACCATCCTGGCCAACATGGTGAAACCCCGTCTCTACTAAAATTACAAACATTAGCTGGGCATGGTGATGTGCTCCTGTAGTCCAGGTACTCAGGAGGCTGAGGCAGGAGAATCACTTGAACTCTGGAGGTGGAGGTTATAGTGAGCCAAGATTGTGCCACTGCACTCCAGCCTGGTGACAGAGAGAGAGAGACTCTGGCTCCAAAAAAAAAAAAGGCAAGTAGGTTTATTCATGATTCTGAATGCTTATTCTATACAACAAGAAAATTCTTTGTTGACTTTCAGAAACTTTAGGTTTAGATCCAAATACCTCAGTGCTAGGCAAATTGTCCTCTTACAATTTGTCCTGAGATAATCATCTCAGTGGAGGTTTTCTGATGTGGAAACAAATGAAGACCACCTCAATGAAAACAAACACAAGCTATTCATAGCTTGCTATAGCAAGAGAGTCAGCCACCATCACTTGTGTTTTGGCAGAGACTCCAAGGTGGGCAGAGGTGTGGGGAAGTTTTATGCTGGACAAAAGGGCAGGTCTCATGTATGCCCTGATTAGAGGCTGTTGGCATGGGGAAGCTGTGAGGGGCTAACTAGAAGAACGGCATCTTATGTGATTGGTTAGGGGTGCATATTTGTTTTTCTCTGGTCCTAGGTTGGAAGAGAGGCCAAATATTAGGGAATCTATCAGTTATTAATCAAGTTCTGTCTACTTTGGGATGCTTGTACAGAGATTTCTACTTAGTTTCCTGGGTCGTTATTAGAGATAGCAGTCTGACTTTCTACAAGTCAGACTTACAGATAGCAGGCTGGCTTCCTGGGCTGGTTACTATAGATGACTGATTGGTTTCCTGGGCCTGTTACTCCAGGTTGTGGGTCAGAGTTCTATTTCATGTATGGTATGGCCATTTTTCTATTTCAATTCAGCTTCTTAGTTGAGAGACACAACACTTCATATCTCTTTGAATAAAGTTATCTGATAAATTTCCATGTGACTTTTCATACACTCTGCATTGGGAAATGGTTCCTTTTATAAACCCTGTAGTGGATGCTATACTGTGTTGTTAGGATTCCTTTTCAGTATGGGAGGATTTATTCCACCAACTGCCCTCAGGTGTCAGTCCTGTCCTCTCTGGGAATTGCCCTCTGCGGAGGGAGCTGATGTGATGCCCAAGTGATCCCCTGTCATGTGGGCAGCCAACATCTAGTGACTGGTCAATGCAGGAGGCATAAAGGCCCAGCCTCCTCAGCCCAACTTGGGACAACTCTGAAGGACTGTCCCAGCTTCTTAACTCCTATTAGAGTACACCAAGACCTTGGATAAGATGGTCTTTCCAACCCAACTTCTCCCTCTGCCCAAGTCAACTCCCTTTTCTTCCCCAAGTTTTGATCCTCAGAGCATTGCATAATAAACTTTCTCTTTGCTAATCTCCATCTCAGAGGCGTTTGCTTCCTGGGGAATATTACCTATAATAATTCCTCTTTAAATTATCCTAATTTGAGTGTGCCATCTGTTTCCTGCTTGGAACCCTGACTGGCACAGGATATTATGTTTATTATTTATCCCATTAAATGCAGGTTCATGATTCGCAACAAGACTTTTTTGTTTGTTTTTCACATAGACCAGGGGATTTGGGGTTGTTCTGACTGTGGGAATAGAGTATGTTTAACATGCTTTTTACTTATTTATTTTGTCACCTTTTTTGGTCTGTCACATTTACATGCCCCCCACCACACACACACACACACACACACACACACACACACACACTCTCTCTCTCTCTCTCTCTCTCCTTTTATAATAAATAATAAATGCCCTATGTATTTATTGAGGATTCAGAGCTTGGTGGAACTGAGGTACTACACAGAGAAGGGACAGATGCAGCGTATCTTGTTTTGGACTTGCACAAAAACTGTCAGAGGCAGCCGAAGTGTCCTGATAGAGTATGAAATTGACAAAGTAGCTTATTTGTTGCCATGCTACAAACCATTTATACTGTGCCTTACATAACTGTTCTGGAAGAACATACACCACGATTCTGTGTACTTCAGTTTATAGCAATTTTCACAAACATCTGTCTCTCCTGGTTCTTCAGCCAAGTTCAGCACCTCCAAGACAACATTGTCATAGTAAGGAAAGCAGGATCAGCACCCAGCTATCTGTGAAAAATATGACCATATCCAACTTCTTTGGCTGTCTGAAGGGCAGAATTATAGCACAGTACTTTAAAGCATGGGCCCAGGGGCTGGACTGCCTGAGTTCAAATCCTCCCTTTGCTGTTTACCTACTCAGTGGCTTTGGGAAAGTACTTAGCCTCTCCATGCCTCAGTTTCCTCATTTGTCAAATGAAGAAAATGATGATAATATCTATCTCTTAAAGTAGTTGTGTAAGTTGATTGAGTTAATCTATATAAAGCCCTTAGTATAGTTTCTGGCATATAGGAAGCATCATATTACTATTATAATGTAAACTTCATTGCTTACCATGTAGAATTTTTAAGTTTAGTTTGTAGTCAGATCTGTCAGTATTCCTTTTATTTTTTCTTTAAGATAAGAAATTGTAGAGGAAGAAAAATGGACAATTTGACCCTAATACTATTAACTTTCAGCTGTATTTTCCTCTAGCCTATTTCTCTAAATAATTTAAAATGTGTTATAGCAAATAATAAAAGAGTTTAAAGACAAGAAATATATACTTTGGGCTGGGTATGATGGCTCACGCCTGTAATCCCAGCACTTTAGGAGGCTGAGGCAGGTGGATCACTTGAGGTCAGGAGTTCAAGACCAGTCTGGTCAACATGGTGAAACCCTGTCTCTATTAAAAATAGAAAAATATCTGGGCATGGTGGCACATGCCTGTAGTCCCAGCTACTCAAGAGGCTGGTGCAGGAGAATTGCTTGCACCTGGGAGGCGGAGGTTGCAGAACCAAGACCGCGCCAATGCACTCCAGCCTGGGTGACAGAGTGAGATTCCATTTCGAAAACACAATACAAAAAGAAAAGGAAACATATACTCTGTTTCCTCCCAGTCAATCAGATAACATTTTGATATTCATAATATATAAAGAGAACCATAAATTAGTAAGAAAGGCAAAAACCCAATAGACATGGGCAAAGTGCAGGCAATTTACAGAAGAAATATGAATACCCAATAAACATGAGAAGATGAGTAACTTCTCTAGTAATGCAGAAAATGCAAATGAAAACAAAAATAACATCCCTTGCTCCCCACGATTTTGACAAAAGTGAAAGGGAATGATTGAACAAGATTTCTGCATTCTCCACTCCTCTCACCCTTTGCCCCAGACTACCTCTGGTGTTCCAGAAGCTGTACATCTTATATTCATGCTGGTGCATGCTATTAAAATGGAGCACTTTTTGTTTTAAGCTGAAAATTTTCTATCATCTAAAATGACATTTTTAACCTTCCCCTTTAATCTGCTTTTATCTTTGCTCCCCCCATATCTTTTTGCTGAATTAATCAGTGTACTGGAAAATCAAGCAGAGCAATTTACTAATTTCTTCAACTATATCCATTCTGCTATTCAACTAATTTATTTTCATTGTCATACATCATGTTTTCAATTTCTAATAACTGATTTCATCTTTTTCATAGCAATCTGTTTTGTGCTTCTGAGTGAGTTTTTCTCTTTAATCTCATGGACTGTGGCTCCCGTTTGGGACTCTGAGTATTATGATACCCCTTTCATATTTCAGATAAATTCCTCCTTTTATATAAACCATTTGAGTGTATTTCTATTATTTGCCATCAAAACAATCCCTAACTAGGGCAGGAATCTTAGGGAGAATCAAGTGGGTGAGATCACATCTAGTTAGTTGAATGGGCAAAGACTTTATGTGGTGATTTATAACATTTGCTTTTCTGGATGGATATGACATAAACTACCAAAAATGAGGAAAGTGTTCCTGGTTGAAAGAAGAACAGTAACAAAAACAGTAAAGGTTCTCAAGAGTAGAAAGCATTACAATTTGGCTGGATCTACCATGCAGTAGGTAGAGTGGTGGTGGTGGAGGTGGAGGTTAATGGAAAAAAGCTAGGAAGGTATTTTAGGACATTATACTGAAGGCTTTCAAAGCTAGAGAGAATACTTGCAACTAGCTTGACATTGAGGAGATACTGAAAGGGTTTGAATAAAAGCATGGCATAATTAAAGCTATTGTTCAGAAAGACTAATCTGACTCCAGTGCGCAGAATGGGTTGGAGTAGTGGCTGAGAGCAGGACAAGTGGGCAGACGATGGAATTAGTTCAAACAAGGTGTAATGAGTGTCTAAACACATGAAAATATTTCACACTCTATATAGAATTTGGATATTTGGTTTAGAAAATAGCACATACAAAGGAATACTTGTATTTTCATATTCCAGTAATCAAGCAATACATGATACCAGATTATAGCAATAAAATGCAAAATGTAACTCCTGTTGTATTAAAATGAGTTCACTTATTACCCCCTTTAAACATTCGTTTAACAGTTTCTTATGATATTTCAACACATAGCATTGATAGCATGTGTGAAATTAGAATTACATCATTTGGCAAGTTCCTTAAAGACTTAATCTTTAGAAATGTGTTTCTTAAAATGAATTTCTATTTTCTCTTCTTCCTCAGTTAAACAGTCTTTCTGTTTTACTTTTAGCATGTTTCAGAATAATTGTATTGATTTTGCTCTTGAATAGTTCCTGGGAAAATCTGCACTCTGAAGCTTTTCTTAACTTTAGAAACCCAAAGGAATTGAGGCATAGGAAACATAAATGTAACCCTCCCCCCCCCCAAATAAAGCATGTAAGTTCAAGAATGTTAAAGTGAGCATAGGATAAAAGAGTTTAATTTTCTTGGTAAGAGCACAACTAACTGAATTAGTTGTCTACATATCAGTACTGCAAGGACTGGAGGTGAAGATGGGTAAAATGCATAGATTTTCAGAGCATAGTGGTTGTCCTGTTATACCACTCAGATGAATCTCCTCATCCCGCCAGGGCTTAGGCACTGGTTGCCTCAGTCCCTAGGAGTGCTATCAGTCCTCGCTGGGAATTGATTTTGGCTGAAAACAAAACTGCCTTGCTCAAGGTCACAACGTTTTCTAAGGAACAGTCCATTTCCAGGGAGTAGTTTATTTGCAGGTATAAATGCCCAGTCCATCAATCCAGCTTGGGAAAACTCTGAAAGATCATCTCAGCTTCAGAACTTCCTGATGGAATTGGCTGAGGTCTTTTATATACATTTTTTTTTTTTTTACTGCTGGATGTAATACCATAAATTTATTGGCTTAAAATAATACAAATTTGTAATCTTATGGTTTTTGGAAATCCGAAGTCTACGATGGATCTCACTGGACTAAAATCAAAGTGTCAGCAGGGCTCCTTCCTTCTGAATGCTCTTAGGGAGAATCCATTCCCTTTCCTTTTCTAGCTTCTAGAGGTCATCTGTAGTCCTTGGCTTGTAAACCCTTCTATCTTGAAAACTAGCAGCATATCAGGCATCTTATCTCCTCTCAAACCTTGGCTTCCATTTTTATATCTTCTCTCTCTGGCTCTGGCCACCCTGCCTCCTCCTTTTCCTTATAAGGACCCTTGTGATTATATTGGGCCCAGTTGGCTAATCTAGAATAATCTCCCATGTCAAGATCCTTAACTTAATCACATCTGCAAAGTTCCTTTTGCCATCTAAGGTAATATATTCACAAGTTCCAGGGATCAGGATGTGGACATATTTGTGGGGCTGTGTGGGGGAGGGTGTTGGGAGGGAAGTGGTCATCATTCTGCCTACCATGCCTTTGTTGGTGGCCGCATCACAATCCAACTTCTCCTTCTGCCCAATCTAGATTCCCTCACTTTCCTCACAGGTATTGTTCCTAAGAGCACACCCTGGTAAACCTCCTGCACACAAAATCCATTTCAAAGTCTGCTCCTCAGTGAACCCAGCTTGTTACACAGAGCAATGCAGGAGGTTAGGAGAAGAGGCTGGTCATGGACTACACATTTGTAGTAGAGTTAAATTGTAATTACTCCTGAGAGCCTTGGCAGATCAGAGGCTGACTCAGAATTCCTTTGGACAGCACCCTGTCTTTACTTCCTGAAATAACACTCGTTAGCTCTCCAGAGACTTAGATCTTATTTTAAAGCAAGGGACTTAGTTTCTTCTTGGCTCTTTCATGTAGGAGATTGTCCCACATAATGCTGAATGAAAATACCAGGGGCTTCAAAGAGGAAACTAGGAAGGAGGGGTATTGCAGGTTGGGTTTTCTGGGAGGCAGATTTGAAAATGAAGAATACTCTGTAGAAGGTTTCTTAGAGAGTACCTTTTGGTGTCAATATCTATGAAGGAAAGGGAGGAATCAGGATTAGGCAGAGGGAGAAGTTGGGCTTCAATGCATTCTCAAGAAATGACTCAGCTAATCCCATGGAGGAGCTCTGGAGCTGGGATGCTCCTTCAGAGGTGTCCTAAGTTGGGCAAGGGAACTGGGTCTTTATACTCCTGTAGTAACCAATCATTGGAAATGAGTTGCCCTTAGAAAGTGGAGGAAACACTGCCAAACTGTTTTTGCAAAGTGGCTGCCTGATTTTGCATTCCCATGAGCAACATATGCGAGTTGTAGTTACTCCACATACTCATCAGCAGTTGGTATTGTCAGCTATTATTATTATTTTTAAAAATTCTTTTAGCCCTTCTAGAGTGTGTGTAACTCCTTGTGGTTTTCATTTGCATTTCCCTAATGATGAATGATGTTAAATGTCTTTTTCCATGCTTACTTGCCATCTGCCTCTCTACTTTGGTGAAATGCCTATTCAAGTCTGTCCAGTTTTTAAACATTTGGTGGTTTGTCTTTGCTGAATTTTGAGAGTTCCTTTTTTTTTTTTTTTTTTTTTTTGATGAATGAGAGGTTATTATGTTGCCCAGGTTGGCCTCGAATGTGTAGCCTCGCCTCCTCAAGTGCCAGGACAACTAGCCTGAGCCACTGCGGCTCCCAAGAGTTCTTTATATTTTAGGTACAAGTTCCTTCTCAGTTATATTTTTCAAATAGTTTCTTCTGAGCTGTCAGTTGTCTCTTTAAGAGGTGTTTTTAAGAACTAGAGGTAGTAATCTCTACTCAGTGCCTAGATTTTGAAGGTAGGACAAGAAAGGAAGGACCAAGGTGGGGAAAACTGTAGTGGTCTAACTGTGCCTCCAAGGACTGCATCCAGGAAAAGCAGCCAGTTTTATAAGACACAGTTTTCTGCTTCTATTGCTACAGCACATGGCACTGATATAGAATTACCAAAAATAAATACAGCAAATTATAACAAGCTTGATTCTGAAACTCTGAATTCCCTCCTACTAGGGAGATTCCTGCCAGTGAAAATAGCACTCACGTAATGCTAATTATACAAAGCAGTTTTTTACTCTGTATGTAGTGAGGTAAATGGTAAGATGGTACTCAGTAAATAAAATCAACTTTAAACAGAGAAGCTGCTGCTCTGAACATGCCTGGGCGTGGACAGCAAGTTGTCTTGGCTTTGGAAAGAGCCTGCAAGCTGCTCTGCATAGGTATATACATTTGAGTTGGTGCCCATTATTCTGAGAAAAGTCCCACACAACCTTTTGTGTTCTAACAAAGTGCACATCTCTCATTACCCCCTGCATGCTGAGCTCAAAGTCAAGTGAGACATTCTAGCTCCAAGGAGGCAGACACCTGCTGTTCTCAAAGCTAATTCATTTGTGTTTCCTAGAAAGCAGAACTTAAGACAAGGCTTTTGGTGCAGAGGGTTATTGGGGGGAAGGGATCTCAGGAAGCAAGTGTGAAAGTAAGGGGAAAGTGAGACAGGGAAGGAGAATAAAATATTGAAGACGTAGTGAATGATGTCACTACTGTTGTGTAGTTCCCCTATACTGACTGCCCGATTTCCCAGCTCCTGTGAGTTTTGCTCTTAATGGATCAAACCTACAGCCTTCATTATAGAAGCATCCTTGAACTACTAGAATTGCCTTATCTGGAGCCAGTGAAAATCAGGAGTGCCTGGGAGTTTGTAGTCTCCTGGGTTCCCAAGCCCCAGAGTGGCCCATCACCAGTGGCTAGTACAAAAGTGTGAAAGCACAGCTCCCTTGCCTCCAGGTGGGACACACTCTATGGTGTGATTTACATTGCAGAATTTCCCAAGGCTGAGATTCACCTGAAATCTCTCTTTGCTTCTTTTTTCCCCAGCTCTGCTCTGTTTCCCCCACACCGTTACTGCTCTCTCCTGGAAACACATCCTTAATAAATTGCTCACACAAAAATCCACATTTCAAGGTCTGTTTCTGGGGACAGGACCAAGACCTAAGGATGCATTATGAAGATTGCCTCTGTGGGAAATGGGAACGTTCTTCTCCCAGGACGTTCTGGGAAGCATACAGAAAGCCATGCTCCTGCAACCCTACATTGTCTGAGGGCTGGGAGGCTGGGACATTTATCTCCTGCTTGTAGTCTCCTATTGGTTGAAGGCTAGACTCTGGGGCTGTTAACGTCTCTGTATTTCTTGGCTGAGGTATTTTTGTCCCTATGACTAAGGCTCTCAAGCATCAGAAAAGGATTCAAGGCATCAGAAAATCCCCAAGGCAGAAAGTGGAAAGATTACTGTGGCAAGCATAAGATGAGACTTCTGAGCTTGAATATAACTGTCCATGGTAGACGTGGATAAATTCAGAGGTAGAACAAGGGATGCGATGTAAGGTATCCGAAGTGTGCATTAGGATGACCTAGCAAGTCTAACCTGAAGAACTGTAACCCTGTGATCCCCCTGGACAAGGCATGACTGAAGTCTGTGCTTTAGCTAGTTGAGTGGGCAGTGGGCAGAGTTCAACAGTTATACTATATAGCAGGGATAGTGCATCAGCAACTGGAAACTAGGGTCAGCTTGTCAGACTAGGCTGTGTGAACCCTAAAGATATATCAAGATACCCCAAGGGATATGTATTAGTCAGCTTGGGTTGCCCTAACAGCATACCACAAACCGAGTGGTTTAAACAAGAGACATTTATTTTCTCACAGTTCTGAAGGCTGGAAGACCAAGATCAAGATGCCAGCAGAATTGGGTTTTGGTGTGAAATTAAAATAGAATCCTAAGCCCCCCAGCAGACTGAATGGACCCGTCTTGGCCAAGGGAATCCCAGAAAAACTGAAAATTAAGTTCCCTGGCCATGACGAGACAGGGGTTTGGTCACGCCTCAGAGCACCCCCGTCCTTGCTAACCTTTCCTGGATTATTTCCTGAATTAAACAGAAAACCAACCCTGAAAAAACAAAAAATGGAAGATTTGTTTGTTCCATCACTGACTTCAGCCAATCGCCCGATGCTGCCACCAGACTCCCCTCCCTTTCTGTGGTTTTGACACACCAATGAACGGTTATACCTTGTGTTTCTTCCTTATGTTCTTTCCATGGACTGGTTTTAGCTGGTTTATGAAGGTTGTATACAAGACACCTTCGTGTTATTTGTTTCACCTTTTGACATAGTAGGGCCAAATTGTAATACATTTAAACGTTAAGTCTCCACCCCAAAGTGAACATGGATGTATATAATACATATATTTGCTTACTATGCATGTATGAGTTTCCCCTTCATGAATATTCATATCTATACATATTCATATTGTTTAGATATGTATACTTGGCTGACATGGTCAGCATAAATTTCTGTCTCACCCTTCTTCCCTTAAAGTGCCTGCTTTTGGTCTTGGCTGAAGGCTTCACTTCCCAGCTTGCAGATTGTAACCCTTTTTATGAAATAAAGCTCTTCTTTCCAAATTTATGGACTTTGTGATTTTTTTTTTTTTTTTTGCCCAGGCCGGAGTGCAATGACACAATCTTGACTCACTGCAACCTCTACCTCCCAGGTTTAAGCGATTCTCCTGTTTGAGCCTCCCAAGTAGCTGGGATTGCAGGCATGCACCATGACGCTCGTCTAATTTTGTATTTTTAGTAGAGACAGGGTTTCACCATGTTGGTCAGGCTGGTCTCAAACTCCTGACCTCAAGTGATCTACTTGCCTTGGCCTCCCAAAATGCTGGGTATTATCAGCATGAACCACCTCACCTGGCTGACTTTGTGATTTTTAAGTTGGCACTCGTGGGGCCTCTTTTTCTGGCTTGCAGATGGCTGCCTTCTCACTATGTTTTCACTTGGCCTTTTCTCTGTGCATGCACACTCCTGGTGTCTTTTCCTCTTCTCATAAGGACACCCGTCATATTGGATTAGGGCCCCACCCTTATGACCTTGCTTAACCATAATTACTTCCCTAAAGGCCCTATCTCCAGATATGGTTACATTGGAGGTTAGCGCTTTAACATATGAATTTGGGAGGGAACATAGTTCAGTCTGTAACAAGTACATGGGTATGAGAGTCTTGTGAGAATCAGTTTCTAGACTCTAAATTCCCATATGTACTATTTACTAAAAATGAGAACATACATGCAATCAAGTGTCATGAAGATTCTCCTTCTTTCATAATTGTCTTTTTCTCACTTTACAAAACACAGGCTTACCTTTCACCCATCCCACATTTTACTAAGGTGTATTGATTGCCCTGAGATGTAAAAACACCCTGCAAACCAACATATAGGCAGTTAGACATTAGACAATTAAACACAAGTTTCTTTTAACCAAGGTACCATAAGCCTGCTATTAGATTTCATGTTTTGCCCTAATATATACATTTCTCTTAATGGTAAATTAAGAAATTGGAGTGAATCTGGAGTCCTTTGGCTCATGTTGGAGTAATCTGAATTTAGTTACATATTTAGACTGGACAAGCAGAGCTGATGACAAATTTCTTTTGACAATATTCAGGGGATGGGAGAGGCAAGGTCTTTTAAGAATGCATACATACATTATTCCTTAAAAAGAGTCTGAATGAAAAGGAAAGAGTGTTGAAAAAATGACAGTGCCATGCCTTATTTCATCCAGGTGACAATAACAAGGCTTCATAATATGAATATTAAAAAAGTTAAAGTATTATGAGAAATATCAATCTTTTAGAAAGCTAGTTTTTCTGCATTTTCAACGTTCTCAGTAATCAGATAATGAAAAATTTCATTCATCTACATCTTAGTGTCTGTTTCAAGCTCCAAGAATCTGGTGAAAACAACATTTATTTACACAATAAGATAAAAGCAGTATATAAAACCATAACAAGGTTTCAATTTTCCCAGCCCTTTCTGTGTATACAATATCACAAAAGGTGCCTCTAAGTGGAAGAGTTACGGGAATAATGAATTGCCATGTTGTACATGTAAGTAGTTTTTTAAAGTATACTTCCCATCAGAAAAATGAGAAAGTAAATGATTGATTTGACTAGATAATTCCTTTTGCAAATCATATACTTTTCAAGTCTTTGTTTTTAAGTAATTTGAAGGAGGGCCTAATAAAGTTATTAGCTGATACATCATGAAAGATGATTTCTGGAGCTGGGTGTGGTGGCAAGTGCCCATAGTCTCAACTACTCAGGAGGCTGAGGCAGGAGGATCACTTGAGCCATGGAGATTGAGGCTCCAATGCCCTGTGATCCTACCACTACACTCCAGCCC
>NW_016107604.1:2439832-2441959 GCF_001604975.1 Cebus imitator
GCTGGTCGAAACAGCCGAGCTGGCGACCGTGGAGCACCTCCGCCCGGGAATTTCCTAGTCTGTGGGCAATAAAAACGCGGCGTCCACTCACCCTCTGCGCTTTGACTGGGAGCTGCAATCCTGAGCTGTTCCTAAACGGCCATCTTGGATCGTCTCCCCCGAAACTCTTTTTTTTAAAAGACAAAACAGCACTAGCTCCACTGCTTTGAAGTAACTCTTGGCAAATGCTTTTAATACAAGACTACAGTGTTTGCTATATAATTAGGGAACTCTAAGGCACCAATGAGAATGTAGTAATATATATATTTCCTTAATGGTTTTGAGAGTCTAACTCTTTTAGCATCTTTGATTGTAAATTTTCTAGGAGAGCAGTCTTTAAACAACATACCACTCATAATAACCAGCCCTACACTAATAGATCTTATTTATTTAGATTAGGAGTTGGTAGAATTTTCCATGACCAACTGAACTTTATTTGATCTCTTTTGTTATACTTTACAGAAATGAAAGCTCATGAATATAATTATGTATTCATTGTACTCATTAATATCTTAACATTATTAAAGCAGGAAAAAACAGTGGGAAGTGCCTTGCTGTTATAGTAAGTTTTAATTTTGGAAAGAACTTGCAATCATTGCGAAGAAAGTTAAGTTGATTGTGAACTAGACTTATTGATTTTCGGTGGCTCTGAGAGAATGAAGAAGAAAGAAGGAAAAAAATATCATGCCATAATTGACTCCAGAAAATAAACAGCTTCATTATACATCAGTGCCCAAAATACATACAAGTGAACATTAGAATTGCAAATGAATTGGGGGAGGAAAGAACTGTCTGCTTTTACATAATTTTGTTTTGCACTGGTCTAGGGGATTTTTTCCTAGTGTAAAAAAGGGAATCTAATGAATTTTATTCCACTTGAAAAAGTAGAATCTAATAAACTTGATTAATTAGAAAAAGAAATGGCATTCATGGCAGAACAATATCTTACCACAGATATATGCTTAACTTGTAAAGCATGATGCCTTGTATGTGCCTATGTTCAAGTTCCAAAATCTTGAGATTTACATTCCAATGAGGAGCTACATTCTGCCTGATTAAATGACCAGGTCTTGGGATGCACAACTCTATCATTTGATTTTAAGTTCCCCTGAGAGAATAAACAATGATCAGTAACTACGTACTTCATACTGCCTCCTAAACACAGATCTTATTTTTTAAATAGAAACTAAATGGGGATTTCCAACATGATTATTATTATCATGTTTTGGAATTTTTCTGCCAACCTCATTTTGAATGTAAGCACGATGTACCTTTTTCTCGGTCTATTTAGGGGACTAAAATGAAAGTTGGATGAAGACAAGGCTGGGGGTAGAACCCAGCTCTTCTAAATGTGTGACCTCAGGCAACTCACTCTAGAATTTGGGTCTTGGATTTGGAGCTTTATTACCATTTACAAAAGATTTAATATTTTTATCCACTTTCAATGTATTGAATATACTTACACCTCAGTGTAAGTCCTGGGAGAGATTACTTGACTTTTTTATTTATTTATTTATTTTTACAGATAGCATAGATAAAAGGACTTGAGAAAATGAGATATGCATGCCCACAGTTAAACCCTCTTTCCTTGGATGAATAAAGCAGCCCAAGGTCAATGGAGGTGATCTGGCATCTGTTCCTGTGCAGGGCCATCTTTAGTGTACTTTTCAATTTGAGTAACTAGATAAAAATGGAGGAATGAAAAGGATGTCACCTAATAACAAACTAAAGGAGAAATCCCATGAAATAATGAAAAGACAACATATGCTCTGGATGTAAATGTGAGCATGCACTGGGCAGTGAGGAGAGAAGTGAGATCCGCACTTGGCATTCAGAGTGAGAACCACCAGATTGTGAATATGGACCCGGGGAGAAACACTGGGAAATTCCTCTTGGAATAGATGTGGCTCTTCTCTTGCTTAAAAACCCTGTATTAACTTTATTTGAGGAAGTTAGCCTGCAGGGGAATGCCAAGTCTCATCAAAACTCACCTTCACTACCTTCCAATGCTTCCTGACCCATAACTCGAGTCCAGTAACAGCACACCCAGTGAGGACCAAGTGCTAAGACTGAATGAAAAGGTGACCA
>NW_016107604.1:2442869-2462634 GCF_001604975.1 Cebus imitator
TGAAAAAGTCTGTCCAGATATGGTTGCATTGCTGTCTTCTTTTCTGAGATGGGTAATGAGATTTCAGGGAAGGGAGGAAAGCAACTGTTTCTTTTGAAAAGAAACTTTCCTGGTCAGATCAGGGAAATTCCAGAGAAAGTCTCTCCATGTACTTGGAGCAGGTGGAACAAGAAACGTTTAGCGGGATCTTGATTCTGAGGCAGCTTCTAAGATTTCTCAGCATGTCAAAACATCAGTCTTTGAAGGTATGGCTTTCTCAGTTCCACCAAGAAGTAAGAATGTTGGAGTGAGTTTATTGTGTGTGCTCCATCCCACCCACCCCTCTCACTGTTTCCTCTGGTAAGATGCAGACGACATACTCCCTTCTCAAGGCAGTATGAGAAATCCATGGATGGGGGAGCTTCAGAAGCTCTTTCATAGCTTTTTTTCCTTCAGGTTAGCAATCATGGTGGGAGATGCTGCTACTGAACTGAGTTTCCTCATTTAATTAGGAATGATGGGATCCCAGAGTAACAGAGGCCAAGGGAAAGCACTTAACCACTAGAGAAAAAGTGGGTATGATATGCTTTGGATTTGTTTCCCCACCCAAATTTCATGTCAAATTGTAATCTGTAATGTTGGAGGCAAGGCCTGGTGGGAGGTGATTGGATCAAGGCAGAAGATTTCCTCCTTGCTGTTCTCATGATAGTGAGTGAGTTCTCAAAATATCTGATTGCTTTGTAGCACTTCCCCCTTTGCCCTCTTCCTCTTGCTCTGGCTATGTAAGACATTGCCTGCTTCCCCTTCATCGCCACAATGATTGTATGTTTCCTGAGGCCTCTCCAGCCATGCTTCCTGTATATCCTACAGAACTGTGAGACAATTAAACCTCTTTTCTTTATAAATTATCCAGTCTCAGGTATTTCTTTATAGTTGTGTGAGAACAGACCAATACAGGATGCAATTACCAAAATGGCTATAGCCAGAGTGGTAATCATTTTGTCCTATAGGGATCTTTAGGGATGGTTTATTGATCTCAGTGTTCCTAAGGCTGGAATAAGTTAGCCTATTGTCACAGTTCACCTTCCTCAGGACCAAACTCTGATACAAAATTTTCACTATGAAATTTTCTTGGGAAATGCTCTTGGGGTCAGTACCCATGGGGAAGTGAAGGAAGCAGCATTAGGCAAAAAAAGCTGAGGTGGATCTGCAGAGTGTTCTGATTTGGAGCAAAGATGCCTGGCCTTTATGCCTTTGTACCAACAAGCCATTTGATATGGACTGCTCCCAGCAAGGGGCACAATCTTAGGCAAGAAAATACTGTCTTCAAGCCTAGGCAAGCTCCAAAGAAGACTTAGCTGAGATGTTGCTACCAACACTCTCATCATCTGTGGTAATGAATACTCCAATCTTAGAAGGGCTGGGCTTGTGAAAGGCACCAAAGTACCCACACACCTACTGAAATTTTATGGGATCTATATAACTAGGGGGAAAAAATCTAGGTCTAGTAGAGACCTGACTTGAATTATTACAGTGAAAATCATGGTCTCTCACTCTGTTCACAGACCTGAGCCAGATCATAGAATCAGAATGTCTTGAATAAGGGGATATTGGGTCCCCTAGAAGAAGGATCCCTATGGTATTGCCATAAGCATATATTGTAAATTTGTCTCTAAGTCTTCCTCAGGCAATTTAGAGCTATTTATCAGTGACCATGGACTGGGCAATAGGAATTAGTTACATCAAAGATTACCAGATAGAGGCTCAGAGTTGATCCTAGTCCTGGAGTTCTCAGATGCCACTGTAGCTCACCAATCAGAATGGTGGCTAGAGTTTAGGTGATTCATAGAATTTCAGGCTGAGAATATGATTATTTCCCCAGATTTGTAATTATGACTAAGATAGACATACTCAGAATATGACAGAATCCCCACATTGTTTCCCAGACTCAGACTGAAGGACATTACAGTAGGAGTAACCAATGAAAACCCCTGGAACTTCCCTTTCCTATCAGGATAATAAATCATAAGCAGTATTACTTTCTTAAGGTAACTGCAAAAATTGGTGTCACCATGAAAAATTGAGAAAGATGATTCCTATCACATTACCACTTAACTTGCCAATTTGTCTTCTGCAGAAAGCATCTGAGTCTTAGAGAATGGCTGTGGATAATCACACAGTTAATTGAGTATTGACTCTCATTTCAGCAATTGCTCTATATGGTATCTCTTCTCAAGATGAAATCAACATAGCTCTTGGAATCTACCTGATCAGTAGAGGCTTCTTCTTGAACTCTGGGTAATACCACCTTCCCCCATTTACTCCTCAGTCATACCACAGTTTTATAGCTTATTTCTCTGGAATTCCTCTGCTTGAAACATCTAGAGTGGTGGTGTAGATTGAATTTCTTGGGAAGGAGACTAAAACAGAAATTAGCATACAGGGTGTTTTTTATATGCAGGGAAGGGAGGACAGCAGGATCAGGGAGAGGAAGAAGTTGGGCACAAATCACAAGATCCACTACAAGTGGAAAGTGGAGGGAGAAAGGGTGTTAGGGACAGTCAGGTGGCACAGATGGCAAGGTGATTCTCCATCCTAGGGTTATTCTGGGGTGGCCAGAAGAAACCTAACTAGAACTCCTTACTAGCCAATTCCATGGCATAAGAAGTATTTCCTCACTCAAATGATTGGTTCTCTCTATTTCTTAGCTGTGCAAGCTCATATTATATATAACCAGAGAATATACCGAGCAATATTTGTGCATACACATCACATGTAAAACGTTTACTATAAGCTATATGATTGCATTAAGTGTTCTCTATGTTTTCCAAATTATTTTTGGAAGAAAAATTTCCAAAGCCACTCCTTTATGGCTGCAGTGAACATCTTTGCAATTGTAGTTAAGTCTGTCCCACATATTCTCTCCCCAACCCTGGATCTTCAGCTTTGCAAGAGAAGAAATGAGAGCTAATGAGACAGAGAGACAGAGAGAGAGAAAGAAACAGGAAAATGAAGTTTAGAAAAACAGCTAAAGGAATGCCTTCAAGTCTTCTGAAAGCATGCTAGACCATTTTGCATCCTCTCTTAAAAATGTATGTAGATGATCTAATTAGTCGGAGTGCTGATGTTTTCCCTGTATTTCTAAGAAGATGAACAGTGAGAAAATACTAATAGCCATCTTTGTTGCTGAATATCAAGAGAATCCCCATAAAAGAGAATGTTATAGATGATAGGAAGTAAGGACATGAGAAATTTATCAGGAATGTTGGGACAAATTTTAATGACACGATGAGGGAAATGTATTAACAAATGACTGGGAGAAAGAAAAACTCAGAATGATGAATGATATAATATTTGCTAGTGCTTGAGGTGACAGGAATGAAGGAGGAAGAATTGCAAGACACTGCCTCAGAACAGGACTGGCAGATGAAGCTGGCTACTCTTGTGGCATTGTGCCATGCTCCGTATGAAAGTTGTCTCCATCGTCTTTCCTTGCTGTACCCCCAAGTATCTCTGAAAATTTCTCTTAGGTAATACTTCATTATGTGATCTTTTCTATATAATTGCATTTTGAAGCTTATAGCACCTAGCACAAAGCCGGGTCTGTGACTATGTTCTGTAAGCACTTTCTGATTATTTTGAAAATGTAAATTATTTTAGGAGTAGAAATGTGGCATTGCATGTTTGGTAGGAAATAACTACATGTGACATATGTTTTCCTTAGCTATTTGAGAGCTCTGGACCTACACCTGAAGTGTGGGACATTAGGAAGAAGGGTGCTAGAAAGAGAGGAAATACCCACCAGTGGTCCCCAAAAGTCTGTCCTTTCTATTTTCTCATGCAGGTTCAGGCCATGGAAAAATTGTGTGATGAAATCAGTGTTGTGGGTTCAAATCCCACTCGGAAGTTATTTTTTTTTTTTATAATTAAAGATTATAATACTAACTGTAAGTCATAAGCTAAAAGATGTTTTATATAGAAAATATCTCTCCCTTAATTCCACCATACTAATAGAGCAACTGCTTTCATTTTTGTGCTCCTTTCCAATATTTGTTCCTATGCATATTTTAAATTATAATAGTAGCAAAGATGTTTTGATTTTTTATGTTTTATGTTTTGATTTTTCACATAAAATAATTTTTCCATGTTACACAGTCTTAATTATAGTTTTTCATGGGCTTCTGTGCAATTACTCAATTGTATTCCCATAAGACAGTTGTGCTAGTTGGTAACTTTTATACTACCAATAAGTCTCAAATTTGAGGAGAGAAACTACTTGGTCAAAGGCATATGAATATTTAGACAGCTTTTGAGATATTGCTGGATTTTTTTCCAAAATGTGGCCATTTATAATCCACCAAACATTTCCACCTCACTTACTAGTGTTATTATTTGAATTGATTCCATTATTTTAATTAAAGTAATTGATTGGTATAAAATATAACTGTAAAAATGTCTTACTATGTATTTCTTTGAGGGCTGGCAAAATTTAGTGGGTCCCCCATAAGTTTAAAATGATATGAAAATGAAAAATCATATATATATATATATATGACAAGTTTACAGAAGAGTCACAAGAAGAATACAAAGATCTCTGCATACCTGTGCCCTAATGCATCAGTTGCACTCATCTTACCATATTGTTTTATCACAAACCAGTTTTTCATGAACCAGTTGAGAGTATGCTGAATATACCATGTCCCTTTACTGCATTAATAATATTGCATCATGTCAAATTTTCCTTAATTTTATAGTTACACTATTATTATATAAGAAAATATCCTTGTTCTTAGGAAATATGCATTTGTTTTATTTAATCTACAGTTCATATTCCATTTTTACAAGTTGTTTCAATAGTATCTTTGAAAACAATTTTTTTTCCTGTCCAAGAACCAATCCAAGGTCATGCATGCACTTAGTGGTCATGCTTCTTCAGTTTCCTTCAATACGGAACATTTTCTCAGTATTTTTTTTTTTGTCTTTCATTACCCTGACATTTTCAGAGTATGGGCCAATTATTTTGTAGAATATCCAGCAGTGTGCTGATAAATGTTTAACAGATGTCTTAAAAAAAAGAAAAAGTCCTGCTGTATAGCGTTTGCTGATTTCCCTGGTGTAAATATTTCTATCATGGTTGATGTCGAGCTACCAATGTGATGTTGCTGAAAGTGCCATTGTGCCATTGGAAAGAACTGTGCACAGCTGGCTCTCCTGAGCTGGTATGTATGATCCAGCTCCAGCACATCACTGAATCTACCTCAATTTGTGTTTGTCTGCTTGCTTTCTCGTGAATATAACAGGAGCACCAACAAAGTAATGCAATGTCCTTCTTAGTGCGTCATACCAAGGAGGCACATAATATAGATATGTCCTACCTGTATGTATCTTTGAGTATACATACATACATACATATATACACACACACGCACACACATATGTGTGTGTGTATGTGTATGTGTATATGTGTATGTTTATTTCTGCCTCAGTATATGGAATCGATGGAAATGAGGATGTGGGGGATGTTCTGACACTCTGGTTGAGGTAAAGAAAGTCAAATCCTCAAAGTCCCATCATCTCCAACTTGTGTCCCTGAAAGGTCTCTGAGTTGCATAATTTGACAAAAATCACTATCCTAAAGACTGGGGGTTGTTTTGTGCAGGTCTCAATAGTGGAGTATATAAGCCCAAAGTACCCACCAATGGGTAAGAAAAATCTACACATAGAAACACAAACCCTGTTAGAGAAAATGTGATGACTCATCCATAAAAATATTCACTCAGAACAGAATCAGGAAGAGGTCATAGAAGCCACAGCACTAGAGTACAGTTCCAACTTAGGAGTGTCAGTTTGCATTGAATTAAGTTGGATCTAGTGATGATACTCAGGGAAGAGAGGAGTGTCTTAGATTGTGGCACCCCAAAAACCAACCTGGAGACAAGGAATTGAGTGGTTTATTTGGGAGCTAATCATAAGAAACATCAGTAGGGAGAGGATAGAGGGGAAGAAAATACAGGGTGTGGTGGTGAGCAGTTGACTTCCCTAAGCAATCAGAACCTGATCCCACTGGGAACCACTGGGAGACCATGCAGGGCATGTGCCAGAGTTGTTTTACCTAAGGTGCAAGGAAGATGGGTACTTACCAACCAGCTCCCATCCATCATTTGCTGAGGGCTGCTCACAAGGGCATCAGACCCCTTGGAAATATCTGCCTGTACCACTCACAGGTGAAGCCTCGTCCTGTAGTGGGAGAAAGCCACTTTTCAATAGAAAGACATTAGCATGTACAGGACTGATGAAAGTGGCAGAGATATTGACAGGTTCCAAAGAGCATCTTCTGCAAGGGGCAAAAATGTTTGCCTACCTTTGGAAATGCAAAAGTAAGATGTACGATATAACTGAACTCTAACCTGAGCTGTGCAATATAGTGGCTATAATGTCTAGGTTAGTTAAGACTTGAGAAGAATGAGCAAAAGTTGCTCATCAGGCAAAAAGGTATACCTTTGCAGCCTCCAGATTCCCTTTAGACAAGCTTCTCTGGCAAGTCTTAGCTTTTCCTTTTAGACAAACATAGACTTTTACTACATGTATATGTGTCAAGGATGAGTTTACTCTGCAACCCTTAGTTATAGGAAATATCACTTTCTTCTATTTGTTCAAATTAAATTTCATATATTCATAACCCTGCCTACTTCTTAGTTGACAGGATATTTAATCTCATGCATTACTAGAACTCCCTAAACCTCAGCACATAAAACATACATGGTCCAGGTTTATGTGGAGCTAGAGAACCATTGTAGAGATTAGGTCCTCAGTCCATGGTGGTAAACTATTATTACTTTATTCTGTCACTGATTGGTTATTCATTCAGTGCTGCCTGGGCTCAGAGAGGCCCTTTTTGGTGACCATCACTTACAGAGACCCTAACCCTAATCACACAGGTGTTCTTAAATGCAGAGAGAGACAAATCATACAGTGATTACCTCTATCACAGTAAATTATAAGCTAAATGGAAGACAAGGGTTTATTTTCAAAGGGCATGGGGTTCTAATTATTCTTGAAGGTTGTACAGTGTTAATGGGAAGAATTAATGACTTATTAAAATCACGCCTGTCCAGTATGCTGACCTAAATGAACCAGTGGGACATACTTCCATCTATAGTTACTTAACTCAAATATATTTTAAATTAAATAGATTTGCATATCAAAGATCAGTTTCTTCCAATTTAATTATTTCTTATTTATTCAAGAGTGGTATACTTATACTTGATTTAGTTCTGTGACAATAAATATGCCACGTAACTCACTGGCATCTAATTTATCTAAGGAAAGGATGTTATACTCATTGATCCTTGATTCTGTATGGGAAAGGACTTGAAAAATTTAAATTATAATGTTCCCAAATGTAGAGACCAATCTAGGCCATCATAGAATAACTACAGAACTGTCACTACGTGGTCTCTGAACCTTGTCTTCCTCAAGTTGAAAATCTTTTTTTTTTTGAAGGTCAGCACTTCCTCAGCTCTTATCTATGGAATCTATTCTTCCCCAAGATTTGCAGCACAATAGTTATATTTTACGTTCCACAGGTACCCATAGTTCCTCCTATTATTCCATCACTTAATGAGAAAACAATGAATGGGCAAAAATAATGACTAGATAAAACATAGTATTTTTGAGGTAACAGTTTTTAGATGCTGCAATGTTAGCTGAAATACAGTAATGAAATCTTTTGAAAAATAATATTACAGGTTACTCTTAATAATTACACATTTAGACTTAACTGACAGAATTTCAACATAGAAATCTCTTAAGTGGGTTGTCATTTCAGGTTATACAATATTTATGTATATTTGAAAGTGAATACTGAGGTGTTAATGATAAATCTGGAAAAATGACATGGCCTTTTAATATTATGAATCTTATTGAGGGAGGCCAGAAATAATGTTGATATGGGTGTTTGGCCATTCGGCTTTTCAAAAGTTGATATATAAGAGAATATTTGACTTTGGCTAAATACCAAGGCTGAAGCCAACTTTCAAGTGTCCTTAGCATTCTGTTCCTGCTTCAGCCTTTTAGTAAGTTTTCTTTCTAAAATTACTTTTAAAATGTACTTCTGATGAGAAAGCTGCCAAGGCCATTGCGAGATCTGAAGCACCTCTAGTACCCACTCGCAGCTGTGAATGTGCCAGGCTTTGTTCCCTATCAGGAGTATGTGCACATTTACCAATGACTCCTCTTTGCTCTTAACTTTGGATGTGCTCATTTATTTATTTATTTATTTTAGAGACAAGGTCTCTCTCTGTCATCCAGCCTAGAGTGCAGTTGCATGATCATAGCTCACTGCAGCCGTGAGCTCCTGGGCCCAAGCTGTCCTCCTGCCTCAGTCTCCCAAAGCACTGGGATTACAGGCATGAGCTGCCACAACCAGGCTCACTTTTAATGGTGCCAAAAAACTAAAGAAACAAAAGATAGAAAGAAGTTATTAGATAAATTTGACCACTACTCTAGGTCACATTCTGGAGAAATGAGTAGCCTGAGCTACAAGAAGACATGGGAATCCTGGCTGCCTAGCATATTGAAATAGTTCTGTAAAGTATCTTGAGGCCATAAAAGAAAATAAAAAGGAAAAAGCCAAGATAAAGAACTACAAAATTGTATGAGCTCTTTGAAGGCAGAGGCCATGGTTTCTGTTTTTTTGTTATGATTTGGTACTGGAAAAATTAAACTAGATTCCAGCAGCTTTTTCCCATCTAGTGAAAGAACTATCCCGGTCAAAAGAAAACTCTAGGAAAAGGAAACCCCATGTTTTTAATGTTTTTCCCTCTTCCACATCCTCTGTCTGTGATAGTTTAGTGGCCAATCACTAATTATTCCAACAAATATTTATTGAGTGTTTTCTGTGTGGCACTTCCCATTGACATAAAGATAGGAATAAGACAAACTTGATCTTTGCCTCAGGCTCTAGCTAAAATTTAAGGTCTAGCTAATGTAGCCTTGCAGATTGACTTAGAATAGCCTCAGTTATATGCAGAGGGTACATCTGATCCTCTCATATATTTTGTAGGAAATACAATTGCGTACATGCTTACATATTCTCTTATATTCCTTCAAGGAATCAGAATTCCTTGGGGTATAGAACCTAAAATTAAGGTTCTATTTACTAAAGTGCATATAAATAAGATAATTAAATAACCAGACTACTTTTCAGTATATATAAAACCAAGCCTGAGGTGGGGAAGTATTTCCCAGGATCTCCCATTCTGCACCTCTAACACCATATACTCATTCCAAACACAGGAATAAAAATAATGTTGCAGATGGCTCCATTCAAAGAATATGCTGGGTTATTTTTATATCTTTCCCATGTTTATAAGTGTGTAGTCACTGATGTGTTTTTGCTGTAGCCATTGTATATGTCTGCAGAACAATTTCTTAGACAAAATGCAGTCTTCCTTCTCATATGAATAGCTGCCTCTTTCATCACTTAGATCATCTTAAATAATCAATTTTCAATGAGCTGTAATTTTTAGAGGACAAGATACACATTAGAGGGCTTATTTTGTAAAAAGAGCTAATTTGAATTCTCCCTGTATTAGTCAGGGCCCCAACAGGAAACAGATGACGCTTTTGAATTAGGATACTTCAAGGAGGGATTAATAAAGGCACTATTTATAAAGATGTAGGCGGGACATAGAGGAACTATAAAAGATACTATAGGAACCATAAAACTTAGTGTTGGTAACGGCAAAGATGTTACTACTTCCCAGCCTGAAGGGAGATGAGAAAGCACTAACTGGGATCCAGAAGGCAAGAGTCTTCTAGGGAAGTTTGCCTTCAGTTGAGAAACCCACCCAGCTCAAGACAAACTGTCAGCGAGGGAGATATGGAAATAAATATTTTGACTTCAATTTATGTTCATCCTGATCTTCCACTAAGGGTTTTTATGAGCCAAACCTAAGTGGAAACCAAAGGACAAAGAAGACATTGATATAATTTATACAGACCAGGCTCTCAAGGCAGAAAGCAGGATGGAGAAAGATGGAGCAAAGGTCTAGAGGGGCAAATGGAAGATACCCTGGTCCAATATCCCTATTAATTAAAAACCCCTTCATCTTTGGGGCAAGACTACAAATTCATTCTTTTGCTTAAATCATGTTTCCAATTTTGTACATTTATGTATGCCTCTACTGAGCCCCTATTTTTGTACTAAGCTCTATTTGGTGTAAGTAAAATAAACAAAAATCCCTCCCTGCAAGCAGCATTCTATTGGTAGCCATTTCTCTAAGTCAAGAGTCATTTAGTTGCAAGAGAAAGTCACTCAAGTTAGGAATTTAAAAAAATATTGCTGGTAAGAAATTCTCCTGATTGTTGTAAATCTGTCAAGCAACTACTGCCTGGGTTCTTTATTATACAACTCTCTTCTTTCTTTCTCTCCCTCCTCTCTCTCAATCTCTCTCTCCATATATCCTCCCAACCCCCCAAGAAGAGATTTTGCTTCTCTACATATCCCTCCAAATCTGTTCCCTTCACTTACAGGCAGGCTTCATTTTGAAGCTCTTATTGTCTACTTCCCTATATTTTCAGTTTGCATGTGCTTTGATATCTACTCTGTTTCCAGTAATTTATATGAAAGTGCTTTGAAAACTTTGAAGTGGTGGTCATCCTATTCCAGCCTACATTACTCTCACTCCAAAAATGTTGTTCATATTGTAAGAGTTATTGCCGAGTTAAAAATGAGGAAACTGAGGCCAGTATAAGAACAATTAAATTCCAATTTATTCAGCTCCCAGGCGAGGTTCTATGATCGGGAAAGGGGGACCAGAGAAGTCAGCTGACTTCCCAAGGCGTAGGGCTTTCATAGCGAGCAGGAGGAGCAGGGTGTTCTGATTGGTTGTGGGGGAATGGGATGTGGAGGGGGCAAGCTACTATTGGTTACAGGTTTTGGCGGGCCTTCGGGGCAAGCTGCTATTGGGCAGGTTTTGGCGAGGCTTCTTTTAAATTTTGGCGGGGACTTTAAAGGTGGGCTAGGTGCCGAGTGCAGAGCTTGGTGCCGGGTTCAGAGTGATGACGTAGTTTCGGGTGCCGAGATGGGTGGGTGTGTCTGAGCTCTTGGTGAGGCAATCAGCCTTACACATATGACAGGTGCTCTCCTATTGCCAGATCTACTCACCCATTTGTTCATTTTTGAAAAATTATTTGAATATTAAGTACCTTTTCACACCAGACATCAAGGGGAAATTACCAAGTAATGATGAACATTTCATTCACTGAAGTTGACACTGGTGCTGGGGTAGGCTGGCATATGATGAACTATAGGCTGTCGGAGGAAATCACTAGCAGGTAAAAGAGACCAAAGCCAGAGTTCAAAGTGATATCCTTTCAAGTCAGATCGCAGATCTAAGCACTGTGCTCAAGACATGGGAGCACAGACTAACCAGTCTGCAGAGTGGTTGAAACATGGTAGAGGTCCCATTAGACTGGAGCAAGAATCTGGGTCCACCAAGAGCAGAAACTGTATCTCAGAGATTGTTCAATGTTTCTGCACTCACCAAACTCTCACACTTGGTAAGACGTGTGGGGGATAGAGCTGGTTCCTGCTCTCAAGTGATTTTACTCTTTTACAAAGGTACAGTAGGTAGTTGTTGATGGTTTAAAAGGCCCCCTTTTAGTGTTTTTGACTTGGTCTCTTGTCTGCATTTTCTTTAATTTTGACATATATAAAATACTTCTATTCTATTTTGAAATAACAAGTTAATGTGCCGCCTTTTGGAAGCATGGTTTTCATTTTGTTTCAGTTTATTTCACAATAACATATAACTGTGTGTGTGTGTGTGTGTGTGTGTGTGTGTGTGTGTGTGTACACATTCATGTTTTGATAGGAGTTGAAAAAGTTCAGTGGTATTGTGTCTGTTAATTGATCTACACTGTCTTCTGCAGAGGTTTTGTGATAGAAGTGAAGCCGTAGTTTGTGCCTTCACCATTTTTCTAGACCCTGGTTTTGAAGAACAACCATGGCCTACACTGTACGACTTGAGTTGACATTTGGAAAGAGAATTCCCTATATACAAGGTGTTGTTCTACATCTAATGTATTATCTTGGATTTTGAAACAGCGTTTGTACAAAAGCACACCTCCTTGGATTCACTCTCCCTGGGATGCAGGTGCCATGTTATTTATTTTACTCTAGACCAGGTTTCTCAAAGTTGGAGTGCAAACAGAACTGCCTGAAAACCTTGCTGGAAGTGCAGAAGTATAAATCATACCCCCAGGGACTGTGATCCAATAGATCACAGGTGGATTTGTTTTCTAGGGCTGCTGTAACAAATTACCGCAAAACTTGACAGCTTAAACAACAGAAATTTATTGTCTCATGATTCTGGAGGCCGGACCCTAAGATCAAGGTGTTAGCAGGTTCACCCTCCTTCTGAAAGGGCTAGAGAAAGATCTTTTCCAGACTTCCTTCCTAACTTGTGGTAGTTCCTGGGCTTGTGGCAGCATAACTTCTGTCTTCATGTGGTATTCTCTCTGTATGCATGTATGTCCACATTTCTTTCTTTTATAAGGAGACAAGTCCTATTGGATGAGAAGCCCACCCTACTCCAGTTTAAGTAGGTTAAGAATTATTTAACTAATTATATCTGCAATGACCATATTTCCAAATAGCACCACATTCTGAGGTACTAGGGACTAAGACTTCAATGTGAATTTTGGGAAGACACAATTCAACCCAGAACAATAGATAACTACTAGAAACTGGCATTTTTACAAGATGTATCAAAACCCCCTTAAGCTTCTGTTTATAATTTTGGCCCAATCTTGGATTCCACCAGCCTTGATATGAAACAATTTGAAGTAAATTGGTCTGTTTCACACAGGAGCGCCTGGATAGCACTTCTCCCCCAGCCAGCATCTCTTGTTTCTTGCTTCTTGCCCCAGGCTTCTTTTACATGATAGCATGGAATCCTGCTGTATCCTACTCAGCTGGGACACATGAGTAACTCAGAATATGGAGGAGTTAATACTCCTTGGGCGGCCCTTCGCCAACAGGGAATGAGATGCAATAGACAGAAGCTTCTGTCTCTCTCATCCCCAGGTGAACAGGTCTGAGATCTATTTCATTCGAAGTTTTAAATATTTATTCAAATTCAAACACCAGTCACTAGTACCAGTGGCCAACTTAATAATGCATTTTTTTTAAAATTGTCTTGTCTGCCTTCTCTTTTATTTCTTCAGTTTCTTACCCTTGTTGCCTGAGTTCACTTCCCAAATAAATGATGTGTATCAAAACCTTTTCCTTAAACTCTGCTTATGATGATCTAAGCTTCCCAGGTGATCCTGATGTAAACGATCCATGGACCAATCTTTGAGAAATTCTCCAAATCTTGGTGCAATACAAGATGTGTTAAAATTACTCTTGATGTGCTTGTTAAAAAGTGCATTACTCACACCACACTCATTAATCCAAGAAATATGTAAGAGAGATTCTGAAGCCAGGAGTTATATGAGAAGAAGTCCAAAATCAAAGTAAATCTCAGAACGAGGAGCAGGCCAGGTGCAGTGGCTCATGCTTGTTGTTTCAGTATTTGGGGAGACCGAGGTGGGTGGATCACTTGAGCCCAGGAGTTCAAGACCAGCCTTACCAACATGGCAAAATCCTGTCTCTACAGGAAATACAAAAATTTAGCCCAGCTTGTTGGTACATGCTTGTAGTGCCAGCTACTTGGGAGGCAGAGGTTGGGATATCACCTCAAGACCAGGAGTTTGAGGCTACAGTGAGCTATGATCGCACCACTGCACTCTGGCCTATGCAACAGAGTGAGACCCTGTCTCTGAGGAAAAAAAAAAAAAAAAAAAAGTTAAAGTAAAAAGAGCCACCCTCTGTGGCAGAAGCCAGCAAGTACCCAGATACTATGGCTAGTACTGTCTGTCCTCAGAAGATATCTGGGTGATGGGTCAATGTGACTCAATTATCAAAGCCTCATTATCTCTGTGTACTTAGAATATTTATTTTGAGGCCCTCTAAAGCTGTGGGTCAGACACTGTCACCCTTTCATGAAGCAGGGTTTTATGAGGCCCCAGAGATGATGAAGAGGTGGGAAGGCCTGCAGGTTAATAGAATGTGATTATTTCCCTGCTGTGTTTCATGAAAACAGGACTCATGTCACAGAAAAGCCTATGCCAGCTGAAAGCTTCATTTAAATAAGCCCCCAATTTATCATAGCCTTACCCGTGGCAGAACTGATGTTCTAACCTGAATTTTATGCTTCTGCTACTAGGCTGACGGAGGGCCAATTCTCTCTGGGGCTGACTCAGCAATTTAAAAAGCCAAACAATTACTAACCAGAATGGCCAGCTCAGTAGAAAGGATGACAGCTGTGGGCTCTGAATAGCAGGATTTAAAATCCAAGCCAGAGCTTGTCAGTCCTCTGTGCCTAGACACATTTGGGGGAAAATCTCTGAAGGAGAAGAGAAGTAATAAACCAAGGAAGATACATTCAAAAATTATATATACATAATTTTTTTATATTAAAATGATAGCATTATCTTAACCAAGGACAAGACATTTAGTGTCCAGAAAACTGCTTTCTTCATGGATGACCCATCATGGACGAAGAGTAAATAAAAGAATATAACAAGGGCAGACCAGCCAGGCTGGGCCTAAGCAAAGACCCTAAATCTGCTGGTAATGGAACAAGCCATCGAATGGATATCTTAATACCCGTGTTGCACTTGAAGGGGTTTGGACTTGGGCAGATTTGGGTTTATACCACAACTTTACCACTTATCAGCTGAGTGCCAGCCAGATACTTAACTTCTCTAATAATACTACCTTGCAGTGTTGTGAGGATTAAATGAAAGAATGGGTTAAAAGTGTGCAGCTTAAATCTTAGTACATAGTAGCCATTCAATAAATGGTATATTTTATTGTCATAAGAAAACAATTTTGTGAACCATAATTTAGTATATACAAGATGCATCTTGGACTTTATATAAGCAATCTTAGTTTATGAAGTACTTAACCTAGTTGCACTACAGCCCCTGGGAATGGATTACAATAACAGAATTAGAGGAAATCTTTTGTACACATGAAATAAATGTATGCATTTATGTGTATGTCCATAGTGTTATATATTTATATGTCTGCATTTATAATTTTATTTTAAATGTTATTATTTTAAATCTCTGTTCTCTCTTGTCCTGTTGCTTTTTCATGGTTGCAATGTCTTCTCAGCTCTGTGAGGTGCTGATAGATTATCTGGGAAGAGGAAAGGCTAAACAAAATAACTGTTTCCCCTAATCACTTTTTTTGCTCATCTAGTGATCCTTGGCTGTCTGTTTACATTAACAAGAGGGACACTAAAAAGCTGACTGGAGGCTTTTAGAGTTGAGTTGATCAACTGCAAATATTTCCATAGACTTTCTGGCTGGGTCATTTTTTGGGGGAAACCTTTAATTAAGGCTTTTCTCTCTGGGGGAGATCATATTCCTTAGAGTAGGCTCTTCTTGTAGCCTCAAGGCTTGCCTTAAGGATGAAGGCATGGTGACTGGAATTCTAAGAGCAACATGGAAGAGAGGTCTGGGAAGACCTCACTGTCCATATTATCTGTTTCCATCATGAACACAAGGCACAAAGACCTTATTTTTGACCTTTCCAGAAAATAAATTTCCAATAATGTTCTAGGGTGAGTGGAAGAAGTTTCAAGGAGTAAAAGATTATATCTAGCAACCTAATTATTTCCTAAATAGATTTTGAACTCAATTTCCTTATTTTGTATCTTTTTTTAAATTTTAATTTTTTTTATTGCATTTTAGGTTTTGGGGTACATGTGAAGAACATGCAAGATTGTTGCACAGGTACACACATAGCAGTGTGATGTGCTGCCTTCCTCCCCTTCACCTATATCTGGCATTTCTCCCCATGCTATCTCTCACGCCATGGAATACTATGCATCTTTCCTTTCCCCTCCTGTCCCCCACTTCTAGAGATGCATAAATGCTGCCATTGGGGATTTTGTTGTGTCAGTTGAAGTGTATCGTGTTGTTTCCTTGTTGATCTCTTCAAATTCAGTGTTCTCATGCCTCCTAAAATCTTTTATGCCTGCTTGTCCATCAGCTTTCCAGTTTCCAAAATTTTGTTAGTGTTGCATCTTCTTCTATTTCCCTACACTTTGTGGTTTTATGCTTTTAAAAACATAATAAAAATTTATTGATGTAAGTTTGCTCTATCTGCTCTTTACCTATACATACATACTTTTATGATCCAGAATTACTTTATTTTATTATAATCCTGAATTAGAGATATATAATGTAGAAGTTTTATCTTCTGTCCTTTCATAGATAGTATACAGCAAAGCAAAGTTCCAAAAATGAAGACAAAAGTGGAAAGAAATGGATTTTGTTCCTTGAACTATGTACTTGAAACTAGCCTTCAGTCCTGTCACATTCATGGTCTTATATTTGGTTAGGACATTTATGAGTGTTTCTTCTCACAAGTCCTCCATGTGACTAGTTTAATGAAATATGCACTGTCTTCATCTGGTATCTTCCCTCAAGAATGTCATATGAGACACAGATCCACGTACCAGAACTGCTCCTTAAATTCTTGGTACCTCTAAGAATGTTAAATAGACAAGTACAATGACCAGGAAAAAGGCATTGATATATATATGTGTGTGTGTGTGTGTGTGTGTGTGTGTGTGTGTGTGTGTGTGTGTGTGTGTGTGTAGACTTTTTGGACACTTATATGGGCTGTGCTTTTAATTCTCATTCTACTTACTGATAGGAACTTTGGTGGTCACGAATAAAGCAAGCTCTCATGCCTGGTGATGAACTTAGTTATACAAGCTGATTCTTATTCTGGCATATGTGTTCCAGCTTTCCCAGAAAGCTCGGCAGATACATATTGTAGTCCCTTCCAAAACCTGTGATCAAGACATTCCCTCTTTGGGATATGCTGCCCTTGTTTTTCCTTTTCACAGTACATCAAAAACATAGAGAAAAGTAGGGAAAAAAAAGAAAAAGAAAACCTCCTTTTGATCTCTTCCAGGAGAGCTGCCATATCTTTCTGTTGTCACTGCCAGCCTGTCATACTGCCTCCTGTTTCTTCACTTACATCCAGAAAAGAAAAAAAAAAATTGCAGATGTTTCTGAAGCACCAAATTTCTAAAGCTTATTTACCAGTTCTCCTAGTGTCTGATCCAGTAAACTCCACCACATAAATCCTGGGTCCAAGAAGCTGTCATTGAACCCCTCTGGGCATCAGTTTATCTATGACATAAGGAGGTGAAAACTTGTGATCCCTTCCAAACTTTAATAGTCGTTCTCTATCTTTTGTTCACCCAGACTGTACCAGGGAGGATCTATATTTATACAAATTCAATTCTAGTAACCAAATGGGGAAGCAAGATACCAAAGAAGCCCTCTGATTAGACACTGTTATAGAGAGGATGGTAAATCTGTTAATCAAGCAGAGAGAGACAGAGCTGTTCTTCTTTCTTTCATAGGACATTGACTATTGCCTTGGGGAAAATAATTTAAGCCACTGTAGATCAAAATGGGGATGAGCAATCCTGCGACCAGACACTCAGATTATTCTGAGAGGTATGATGGGGTGTAGGTAATGGAGAAAAGGAGAGGGAACTGGGGAGGGGAGCTACTCTGGCTGACAGAATAGCCAAAGGAAGAGAATTGAGGTCAGGATGGGCAAGCCTTGCCCTTCTAGGAATGAGCATGGATCAGGAGTAAAACTGAGGAGTAGTTTCCAGCTTGGATTCATTCTCTCACAAGAGAATGAATCAAACACTGCATGTTCTCATTCATAGGTGGGTGTTGAACAATGAGAACACATGGACACAGGAAGGGGAGCATCACACACTGGTGTCTGTTGGGGGGAAATAGGGGAGGGACAGCAGGGTATGGGGAGTTGGGGAGAGATAGCATGGGAGAAATGCCAGATATAGGTGAAGGGGAGGAAGGCAGCAAATTATGCTGCCATGTGTGTACCTATGCAACAATCTTGCATGTTCTTCACATGTACCCCAAAACCTAAAATGCAATTAAATAAAAAAAAAAAAAAAAAAAAAAAAAAAAACTGAAGGAGGCTTTATCCTCTTTCTCCAGAAGAACCTTTAGAAAGGTTGAAGGGAAGCAGAGACATGGGCACTGGGAACACCCAGCCTGTGGGAGTTTGTCAGGGAATGACACAGACCAGAAGTGAAACTGAAGAGGGATGGAGTAGTAAGAATTCAGGGCCAGGAAGCCAGGCTTCCAATTCTGGTTCCACAACTAACTAGCTGGGTCATTTGACCAGGTCTAGCCATCATGTTTCTCATCTGAAAGCCTAACAAATTGGATTACTACTCTGTAAGATCTGAGAGTTTTAACATTTTTATAATTCTATGAAATGGAAAAAGGAAAGGTTCCTCTACATTTGTGAAAATAGTTATTATTTTGATAATAATGATGCCAGTTACTAGCTACTATTAATTGACTGTTATATGCTAGGCATTGAATTTAGCATTTTATATACATTACAACTTGTGAGTTACTTGCAAAAAACACAGATAAATATTTTAATAAAATTATATCTTTAATAAGAGGCAAAGCCACAATTCAAACTCAGTCCAATAAGCAATGAATTTTGAATCATAGACCTAGAGATTTCCTTAAATGTAAACGAAGTATTGAAGCCAATATTTCCTTTTAACATGTGAGGAAACAGAAGACTAGAATTCTTATTCCAGTTCTCATTAAAGGCATAAACTTGAGAAAGACACGCCCCTTCCCCAGTTTTCTGGATCTCTAATTCTAATTGTAGCTTTTTTCCCCAATGCCCTAGGCTGCCTTCCTAAGAAAAATTACATCAAGCTGGTCTGCAGCTGTGTCTTTCAAGAAATAACTGCTTAGGGCACAGGAAAGTAACCTGAAACCCTTGGAGAAAGGCAGTCTTTCAGATAGCCCAGGTTCAGTATTTCTGAAAGGTCCTTTGCTATGTATGTGACTTCCAGGACCTGATTGGATGTGACTTGTTTTTTAATGAAACACTGTTTTCCAGAACCTTATACTCTGACTCTAACTCCATTCAAATTAGTATATGTAGCACTCATTTGCAGTGTGTAAGGTTTGCCTATTTTTAACTGAGGAGAGAATCTGCCTTGCCTTGTCAAACTTTTTTTTTATTGCATGTTAGGTTTTGGGGTACAGGTGAAGAACATGCAAGATTGTTGCATAGGTACACACATGGCAGTGTGATGTGCTGCCTTTCTCCCCATCACCTACATCTGGCATTTCTCCCCATGCTCTCTCTCCCCAACTCCCCACCCCCCACTGTCCCTCCCCTATTTCCCCCTGACAGATCCCAGTGTGTGATGCTCCCCTCCCTGTGTCCATGTGTTCTCATTGTTCAACACCCGCCTATGAGTGAGAACATGCAGTGTTTGATTTTCTGTTCTTGCATCAGTTTGCTGAGAATGATGGTTTCCAGGTTCATTCATGTCCCTACAAAGGACACGAACTCATTGTTTTTGATGGCTGAATAATATTCCATGGTGTATATGTGCCACATTTTCCCTGTCTATTCTGTCATCCATGGGCATTTGGGCTGGTTCCAGGTCTTTGCTATTGTAAACAGTGCTGCAATGAACATTCGTGTGCATGTGTCCTTATAGTAGAATGATTTGTAATCCTTTGGATATATACCCAGTAATGGGATTGCTGGGTCAAATGGAATTTCTATTTCTAGGTCCTTGAGGAATCGCCACACTGTCTTCCACAATGGTTGAACTAG
>NW_016107604.1:2463774-2497310 GCF_001604975.1 Cebus imitator
CTAGATATACAATCATGTCGTCTGCAAATAGAGACAATTTGACTTCCTCCTTTCCTATTTGAATGCCCTTTATTTCTTTTTCTTGCCTGATTGCTCTGGCTAGAACTTCCAATACTATATTGAATAGGAGTGGTGAGAGAGGGTATCCTTGACTAGTGCCAGATTTCAAAGGGAATGCTTCCAGTTTTTGTGCATTCAGTATGATACTGGCTGTTGGTTTGTCATAAATAGCTTTTATTATTTTGAGATATGTTCCGTCAATACCTAGTTTATTGAGGGTTTTTAGCATAAACATAGATGCAAAAATCTTCAATAAAATACTGGCAAACCGATTGCAACAGCACATCAAAAAGCTTATCCCCATGATCAAGTAGGCTTCATCTCAGGGATGCAAGGCTGATTCAGCATACACAAATCTCTAAACGTAATCCACCACATAAATAGAACCAATGACAAAAACCACATGATTATCTCAATTGATTCCAAGAAGGCCTTTGACAAAATTCAACAGCCTTTTATGCCTTGTCAAACTTTACACAAAGTGTCAGCATTGCTAGGGGGCCAACAGAGTGCCCTGCTTACATTTTTCCAATGTGCAAGTTTCCTGTCCCCTGTGACCACTTACTGAGAAAGAGCTGGTGGCTTTGCTGTGTTATTTAATCTTGCACTGCCCTGGACCATTTCTGGAGTGAACAGCAAAGCAGTATGAGAGACAAAAATCAGTAACCCAGGAAGTAAAGAGGGGTAGAGAAATATAGTAAAACTGTAAGAGCTTACTTTTTACTTTGGACTGTGTCTCAACAAATGCCCTCTTTTCAAACTGTCTTCTTCTCCCCACTTTTATTTTAGGATAAAAATTTAAATGATACTTTAATATTTGATGTAAAATAAATCAAAAAACCATAATACAAAATTATATATTACAGCTGCTATCATGCAACAATGAGCTTTCATAATGAAAAATCACTGGAAGGTGATATTTGAAAATAAAAATAGTTTTGAATTATGGTTGCTTGTATTTGTTCTCAATATCCTTACTAATTGTTTTATGGCCTTTTAATTAATCAAGCACAGAACTTTTAAATGAGTCTCAATAGAAAAATGGGCAAAGGATAAAATAAATTCACAAAAGAGGCCGGGCACAGTGGCTTACGCCTGTAATCCCAGCAGTTTGGGAGGCTGAGTCGGGCAGCTCATGGGGTCAGGAGATCGAGACCATCCTGGCCAACATGGTGAAATCCTGTTTCTAATTAAAAACATAAAAAAATTAGCGGGACATGGTGATGAGCTCCTGTAGTCCCAGCTATTGGGGAAGCTGAGGCAGGAGAATTGCTTGAACCTGGGAGTCAGAGGTTGCAGTGAGCCAAGATCTCACTACTGCACTCCAGCCTGATGACAGAGTAGACTGTCTCAAAAAAAAAAAATTCACAAAAGAAGCAAAGCCATAATCAACAAACATCAAACTTGCACAATTATATTTATGTTAAGTGGCACAATGTGATGGTTAATGTTATGTGTCAACTTCACTGGGCTATGGAGAGCTTTGGCCAAAGATTATTTGAGTGTGTCTGTGAGGGTATTTCTGGATGAGATTAGCACTGAAGTGGTAGACTGATTAAAGCAGATGGCCCTCCCTAATGTGAGAATGCATCATCCAGTCAATATCTGAATAGAACAAAATACTAAGTAAGAGGAACTTCACCTGCCAGACTGCCTGAACTGTGATATCTGGTCTTTTATTTGAGGACTTAAACTGAAAAATTGAGTCGTCTTAGGTCACAAGCCTGCTGGCTTTCACAATGGAACTTACACCATTAGCACTCCTGGTTCTCAGGTCTTTCAATTAGGAAAGAAAATACACTGTCAGCTCTCTGGGGTCTCCAGCTTGCCAATCTCTCTCTCTCTCTCTCTGTCTCTCTGTCTCTCTCTCTCTCTCTCTCGTTAAGATACAGTATCTTAACAATAATAAAATATCTTATGCCTAATGTGTATTGTATTAATACCTCCCCAAAACTTATATGTTGAAGTTCTAACCCCTAGTACACTAGAATGTAACCTTATTTTGAATTCGGATAATTGCAAATGTAATAAGTTAAGATGAAGTAATGCAGGACTAGGGTGGGCCCCTAATCCAATATGACTGATGCCCTTATACAAAGGGGAAAATTTGGAGATAGACACACACAAGAAAAACACCAAATGAAGATACATGCAGACTTGAGGGTGATGTTTAAACAAGCCAAGGATTGCCAACAACCACCAGGAGCTAGGGAGGGGCATGGAAGAGATTCTCCTTCACTGTCCTCAGAAGGAACCAATCCTACCAACACCTTGATCTCAGACTTCTAGCCTTTAGAACTGTGAGATAGTAAATTTCCATTGTTTAATCCACTCAGTTTGTGGTACTTGGTTACGGTCACTCTAGCAAGCTAATAAACATTTCATGTTAGAAAAAGTTAAAAGATGGATACAATCCAGTGTTGACACAGCCGTAGTTTACTTTTAATGGCAAAAACTGATTACTTCTGCATGAACCTAATACAATTTTCTAGATATGTAAATAAATGGAATCATACAATATGTACTCTTCATTTGTCTGCTTTCTTTCACTCACCATAATGATTTTGAGATTGTGACCATTTTGTGTGTTTCAGTAGTTGATTCCTTTGTATTACTAGACAGTATTCCATGGTATGGATAGAACACAATTTATTAATCTATGCATCTGTTGATGAGCATTTGGGTTGTTCTGTTTTTTTTTTTCTATTACAAATAAGGCTACCACAAACATAGTATACAAGTCATTGTGAGCACCTTCATTTTCATTTCTCTTCTGTAAATACCTAGGAGTGGGATGGCGAGCTTAGATTTTGGGCATATGTTTAACTTTTGAAAAAACTGCCAAAATATTTTTCAAAGTGCACGTTTGATTTTATTTCCCATTAGGAATATGTAAGCGTTTCACTTGCTTTACATCCTTGCTAGTGCCTGATACTGTCAGGATTTCTAATTGTAGACATTCTAACAGGTGTGTAATCTCACTGGGGCTTTAATTTGAATTTCTCTAATGATTAATGAGGTTGAACATCTTTTCATGTGCTTATTTGCCATCCATATGTCTTCTTGGATTGGCCTGTTTACTTACTATTGTGACTTGAGAGTTCTTTAAATATTCTGGACACATGTCTTTTATCAAATAGGTGATTGGCAAATATTTTCTCCTTGTGTGTGGCTTGCTTTTTCCTTCTTTCAATAGTGTATTTTGAGGAAAAATTCCTAATTTTGGGGAATCCCTGTTTATCCAGTTTTTCTTCTATAAATTGTGCTTGGCTGTTAAACTTAAGAAATCTTAGTGTCACTCAGTTCACAAAGATTTTCTTATATCTTCTAGAAGTTTTAGAAATTTAGCTTTGTGTAACCTTGTATCCTGCCAATTTGCTAATTTCATTTGTTCTAGTATCTTTTTATTTGATAATGTAGGATTTTATACATAAACAATCATATCATCTGATAATAAAGGTAGTTTTAATTATTTTTCAATCTTTGTGCCTTTTATTTCCCTTTTTAAAATTCTTATTTTACTGGCTGGAACCTACAATGTACTGTTGAATAGAGGCAAGGAAAGTGGATATTCTTACCTTTTGTATGATCTTAGGGGAAAATAATTCAATTATTCACTGTAAGTATGGTAACAACTATACATTTTTTAAAGATGTCCTTTATTAGTGTGAGACAGTTTCCCTTTATTCTTAGTTTACCGAGAGTTTTAATCAGAAATAGATGTTGAAACATTTCAAATTTTTTTTATATCTATTGAGATTTTTAAAAATCTGTTAAACCAAAATATTAAACCAATCTATTCTGATAATAATTCTCATCTGATCATTGTATTAATATATTGTCTTTTTATATCTTGTTGAATTAAATTTGTAAAATGTTAAGTTTTGTATGTCTGTTCATGAGGGATATTGCTCTGTAATATTATCTTTATAAAATATCTTTGGTTTTGGTATCACAATATTTCTTTCTTTTTAATTTTCTGTAGGAGTTTTGTAGAATTAGTATTATTTGGCCTTTAAATGATTTAAGTCTGGACATGGTGGCTCACACCTGTAATCCCATCACTTTGGGAGGCCAAGGTGGGATGTTCGCTTGAGCCCAGGAGTTTGAGACCAGCCTGGGAAACAGAGGGAGACCTCATGTCTAAAAATAATTTTTAAAATTAGCTGGATGTAGCAGTGCATGCCTGTAGCCCCAGCTACTCACGAGGTTGAGGTGGGAAGATCCCTTGAGCCCAAGAGTTCAAGGCTGCAGTGAGCTATGATCATGCCACTGCATTCCAGCCTGGGTAGCATTCCACCCTGTCTCAAAAAAAAAAAAAAGTTTGGTAGAAATCATTAGTGGAGCAGCTGTCTGAGCCTAGAATTTTTGTTTTGTTTTGATTTTGTGGGAAAGTTTTTAAACTACAAGTTGAATTTTTAAGCAGATATAGGAGTATTCTGGTTATCTCTTTCTTTTTGAGTGATTGTTGATAGTTCTGTCTTCCAAGTTATTTGTTCATTTCATATAACTTGTCAGATTTATTGGTATAAAGTTGTTCATAATATTCCCTTACTAAATGTGGTGGCTTTAAAATAGATTCACAAATAATTTGGTACTCCTCCCTTAAAAAGACAGAAACTAAATTGTGGCCCCCCACCCATGTTTGAGTCATGCAAAATGACTGGCTTCTATCAAATAAAATATGGCAGAATGAAAGTTATATGATGTCCAGGATTCAGTTATAAAAGACATTGATGGCATCCTCCTTAATCTGTGTCTTGGATTACCTGCTTGATAGAAGCCAGCTGTCAAAATGGTGGCCTTCTGCCAAAAGTCAGCAAGGAACTTAGGCCTCCTGCCAACATTCATGTGAATTAGCCATTTTGGAAGTGAGTCTTCTGGCCCTAGTCACATCTCCAGAAGACTCTGGTCCTGGCTACAATCTCACAAGTGATCTTGAGACAGAAACATGAAGATAAAATGCTCTTAAATTCCTGAGCTACATAAATTTTAAGATAATATGTGTTTGTTTCTTTAAGCACTTAGACTGGGGACAATCTTAAACATCAGTGGAAAACTAATATAAATTTTTGTATGTACTGAGAATGGAGTACTGGAATAGCAAAAAGAAAAAAGTGGGAGTGGTTTTGCAATTGATCAGTGGGTACATGGTAGAGCATTGAGGAGTTAGTGAAAGATGGAAGATTTTTGAAGAAATTTAATTCCTGACTCACAGAAACTGTAAGATAATAAATGTTTGCTGGTTTAAGCTACCATGTTTTGTGATAATTACTATGCGGCAATAGATAACTAAGGCATTTTCCTTTTATTTTTATTTTATTTACTTATGTTAAATCTTATTTCATGTTCAACAGTACATGGGCAGGTTTGTTATATAAGTAAATTGCACGTCACAGGGTTTGGTGTACAGATTATTCCATCACCCAGATAGGTATAGGTAGTTTTTTAATCTTCATCCTCCTCCTTCTCTTCATCCTTAAGTAGACCCTGGTGTCTGTTGTTCCCCTCTTTGTGTCCATGTGTTCTCATCATTTAGCTTCCACTTGTAAGTGAGAACATGTAGCGTTTCGTTTTCTGTTCCTGTGTGACTTTGCTGAGGATATTGGCCTCCAGCTCCATCCATGTTCCTACAAGGGACATGATCTCATTCTTTTATTGGCTGCATAATATTCCATGGTATGTATGTACCACGTTTTCTTTATCCTGTCTACCATTGATGGCCTTTAGGTTGACTCCATGTCTTTGCTATTGTGAATAGTGTTGCATTGAACATACACGTACATGTGTCTTTACTGTAGAATAATTTATATTTCTTGGGTATATAATCAGTAATGGAATTCCTGGGTAAAATAGTATTTCTGCTTTTAGTTCTTTGAGGAATTGCCGCCTTGCTTTCCACAACAGTTGAACTAATTTATACTACCACCAATAAGTGTTCCTTTTTCTCTGCAACCTTGCCAGCACCTGTTAGAGGTTTTTACTTTTTAGTATTAGCCATTCTAACTGGCATGAGATGGTATCTCATTGAGGTTTTGATTAGCATTTCTCTAATATCAGTGATGCTGAGCTTTTTTTCCATATACTTCTTGGCCACATGTCTGTCTGCTTTTGAAAAGAGTTCATGTCCTTTGCCCACTTGTTAATGGGGTTGTTTTTTTCTCATAAATTTGTTTAAGTGTCTTATAGATGCTGGATATTAGACCTTTGTCAGATGTACGGTTTGCAAATATTTTCTCCCATTCTATAGGCTGTCTCTTTACTCCATTAATAGTTTATTTTGCTGTGCAGGAGCTCTTTAGTTAAATTAGATCCCATTTGTCAATTTTTACTTTTGTTGCAATTGCTTTTGGCATCTTTGTCATGAAATCTCTGTTCATTCCTATGTCCAGAATCATATTTCCTGTGTTTTCTTCTAAGTTTTTATAGTTTTGGGTTTTACATTTAAGTCTTTAATCCACCTTGAGTTAATTTTTGTATATGGTATAAGGAAGGGGTCCAGTTTCAATCTGTGTATGGCTAGCCAGTTATCCCAGCACTATTTATTGAATAAGGAATCCTTTCTCCATTGCTTGTTTTTGTCAGCTTTGTTGAAAATCAGATGGTTGTAGGTGTGAAGATTTATTTCTGGGCTCTCTATTCTGTTCCATTGGTCTATATATGTTTTTTTGTACCAGTACCATGCTGTTTTGGTTGGTGTAGCCCTGCAGTATAGTTTGAAATCAGGTAGCACAATGCCTCCATTTTTTTTGTGTGTGTGTGCTTAGGATTGCTTTGGCTATTTGGGATCTTTTTTGGTTACATCTAAACTTATAAATAGGTTTTTTCTAGTTCTATAAAGAATGTCATTGATAGTTTGATAGAAATAGTATTGAATCCATAAATTGCTTTGGGTGGTATAGCCATTTAAATGCTATTGGTTCTTTCTATCCAGGAGCATGGCATCTTTGTCCATTTATTTGTGTCATTTCTGATTTCTTTCAGCTGTGATTCATAGTTCTCATTGTAGAGATCTTTCACTTCCCTGGACAGCTGTATTCCCAGATATTTTCTTCTTTTTGTGGCAGCTGTGCATGAGATTGCATTCCTAATTTGGCTTTCGGCTTGACTATTGTTGGCATATAGCAATGCTAGTGATTTTCATATGTTGATTTTGTATCCTGAGACTTGGCACTGAAGTTGTTTATCAGCTTAAGAAGCTTTTGGGCAGAGACTGTGGGGTTTTCTGGATATAGAATCATGTCATCTGCAAACAGAAATAGTATGACTTCCTCTCTATTTATATGCGTTTTATTTCTTTCTCTTGCCTGATTGCTCTGGCAAGGACTTCCAATACTATGTTGAATAGGAGTGATGAGATAGGGCATCCTTGACTTGTATCAGTTTCCAAGGGGAATGCTTCTAGTTTTTTTCCATTCAGTATGATGTTCGCTGTGGGTTTTTCATAGACGGCTCTTATTATTTTGAGGTATGTTTATTCAGTGCCTAGTTTGTTTGGGTTTGTTTCTGTTTTTTTCTTTTTTTTGAGATGGAGTTTCACTCTTGTTGCCCAGGCTAGAGTGCAATGGCACGATCTCAGCTCACTGCAACCTCCACCTCCCAGATTCAAGTGATTCTCCTGCCACAGCTTCCCACGTAGCTGGAATTACAGGTTCCTGCCACCATGCCTGGCTAATTTTTGTATTTTTACTACAGTTTTGTCATGTTGGCCAGGCTGGTCTTGAACTCCTGATCTCAGATGATTCACCCGCCTCAGCCTCCCAAAGTGCTGGGATTACAGGTGTAAGCCACCATGCCTCATTTTTTGAGGGTTTTTAACATGAAGCAATGTTGAATTTTATCAAAAGCCTTTTCTGCTTATATTGAGATGATTGTATGGTTTGTGTTTTTAGTTCTGTTTATGTCATGAATCACAGTTACTTATTTGCAACCAATTTATTGAACCAGTTTTGTACCCCAAGGATAAAGCCTACTTGATTATAGTGGATTCACTTTTTTATGTGCTGATGGATTTTGTTTGCAAGAATTTTGTTGAGGATTTTTGCATCAATGTTCATCAAGGATATTGGCCTGAAGTTTCTTTTTGTGTGTGTGTCTATAACAGGTTTTGTTATCAGGATGATACTGGCCTTATAGAATGAGTTGGTGAGGAGTCCTGTCTCCTCACTTCTTTGGAATAGTTTCATTAGCCTTGGTACCAGCTCTTCTTTATACATCTGGTAGAATTCAGCTTTGAATCTGTCTGGTCCTAGGATTTTTTTCTGATTGGTAGGCTTTTTATTATTGATTCAACTTCAGAACTCCTTATTAGTTTCAGGGATTCAATTTCTTCCTGATTCAATTTTGAGAAGTGATACGTTTCTAGGAATTTATCTATTTCTTCTAGGTTTTCTTGCTTGTGTCCATAGAGGTGTTCATAGTAGTCTCTGAGAGTCTTTTATATTTCTGTGGGGGTCAGTGATAACTATTTTGTCATTTCTGATTGTGTTCATTTGGATCTTCTCTTTTTTTCTTCATTAGTCTAGCTACTTGTCTATCTTATTGATTCTTCCAATAAGCCAACTCCTGGATGCATTGATCTCTTGTATAGTTTTTTGTATCTCAGTTTTCTGCAGTTCAGCTCTAATTTTGGTCATTTCTTGTCTTCTGCTATCTTTGGGGTTAGTTTGCTCTTGTTTTTCTAGTTCTAGTTGTGATGTTAGGTTGTTAACTTGAGATCTTTTTAAGTTTTTGATGTGGACTTTTAGTGCTATAAAGTTCCCGCTTAACACTGCTTTAACCATGTCTCAGAGATTCTGGTATATTTTTGTTCTTACTAATTTCAAAGAATTTTTTTATTCTTGCCTTAATTTCATTATTTATCCAAAGTCACTCAGAACCAGGTTATATAATTTCCATGTAATTATATGGTTTGAGTGAATTTTCTTAGTATTAATTTCTATTTTTTTTGTATTGTTCAAGAGAATGGTTGGTGTGATTTCAGATTTTTTTTGAATTTGCTAAGAATTATTTCATATTCTATTGTGTGGTCAATTTTAGAGTGTATGTCATGTGCAGATAAGAATGTATATTCTGTTGTTTTGGGGTGAGAGTTCTGTAGATATCTTTTAGGTCAATTTGTTCAAGTGTCAAGTTCAGGTCCTGAATATCTTTATTAATTTTCTGTCTCAGTTATCTGTCTAATACCATCAGTGGCCAATTGAAGTCTCCCAGTATTTTGTGTGGTTATCTAAGTCTCTTCTAAGGTCTCTAAAGACTTGCTTTATGAATCTGGGTGCTCCTGTGTTAGGTGCATATATATTTAGGATAGTCAGGTCTTCTTGTTGAATTGAGCTTTTACCATTATGTAATCCTTTTCTTTGTCTTTTTTGACTTTTTTTTTTTTTTTTTTTTTTAAAGTCTGTTTTGTCTAAAATTAGAGTAGCAACTGCTGCTTTTTTCCCTTGTCCATTTGCCTGATAGATTTTTCTCCATTTCTTTACTTTGAGCCTATGGGTGTCATTGCATGTGAGATGGGTCTCTTGAAGACAGCATATAGTTGTGTCTTGCATTTTTATTCAACTTGCCACTTTGTGTCTTTCAATTGGAGCATTTAGCCCATGTACATTCAAGGTTAGTATTGCTATGTGTGGATTTGATCCTGTCACTGTGCTGTTCATTGGTTATTATACAGATTTGTTTGTGTGGTTGCTTTATAGTGACTGGTATATGTACTTAAGTGTATTTTTTTAGTCACTGGTAGTGGTCTTTTCTTCCCATATTTAGCTCTCTCTTCAGTACTTCTGATAAGGAAAGTCTGGTGGTAATGGTTTCCCTTAGCACTTGCTTGCCTGAAAAGGATCTTATTTATTCTTCACTTATGAAGCTTAGTTTGGCTGGATATGAAATTCTGGGTTGCTAATTCTTTTCTTTAAGAATGCTGAATATAGGCCCCAATCACTTCTGGCTTGTAGGTTTTCTGCTGAAAGGTCCACTCTTTGCCTGATGGGATTTACTTAGTAGACGACCTGCCCCTTCTCTCTAGCTGCCTTTAACATTTTTTTTTTTTTCCAATTACAACCTTGGAGAATCTAATGACTTATATGTCTTGGAGATGATCTTCTTATGTAGTGTTTTTCAGAGGTTCTCTGCATTTCCTGAATTTGAATGTTGGCTTCTCTAGCAAGGTTGGGGAAATTTTCATGGATGATATCCTAAAGTATGTTTTCCAAGTTGCTTGCTTTCTTGCCCACTCTTCAGACACCAATGGATCATAGATGTGCTATTTTTACAGAATCCCATATTTCTTTGAGGTTTTGTTCATCCTTTTTGCTTTTTCTTTATTTTTATCTGACTGAATTATTTCAGGGAACTGGTATTTGACCTCTGAGATTCTTTCCTCAGCTTGGTCAATTCTACTGTTAATACTTGTGATTATATTCTGAAATTCTTGAAGTGAGGTCTTCAGCTCTATGAGATTAGTTTGGTTCTTTCTTAAAGTAGTCATTTCATCTTTCATATCCTATATCATTTTATTATATTCCTTAGAATCCTCAGATTGGATTTTAACTGCCTCCTCAATCTCAATAATCAATTCCTATCCTTATTGCAAATTCTTTTTCTGTTATTTCAGCCATTTCAACCTTATTAAGACCATTGTTGGGGAACTAGTGTGATCATTTAGAGGTAAGAAGACATTCTAGCTTCTTAAGTTGCCAGAGCTCTTTCTCTGTTTTCTCATCTGTGTGGGCTAACATTCCTTCAATCCTTGATCTTGCTGTCCTTTATATATATATAATTTTGCTTTTATCTTCTTTGATGTCCTTGGAGGTTTGATTGTGGCATAAGGTGGGTTCAGTCAACTCATTTTGTTTCTGGAAGATTTGGGGAGAAAGGGCTTAGCTCAGCACTCCTGGGCTGTATGCTCTAACTTTGGAGGGTGCTAGTATCAATTCCCCAGCTTTGTTCTCTGGCCCCTGATGGTTACAAGTCTGATGTGCTAGAGGGGCTGAGGTGTTCCTGGACTACTGACTAAATACTCTGATGGATGGTGCCAGCCAAATCACTTTGTCAGGCAGTATCGATGGGATCCATGCTTGTTTGCATGTGTCGGCAGCTGTGGCAGCATGGCAGCATACGTGCTCATCAGCTGTGGCAGTTGTGGGGCTGGCAGCCTTAGTGCAGGTGTTCACAGCAGTGGTGGTGCCAGCATTAACTGAGGGGCAGGGCCACTGGAGTCTATTCACATGTTTGCACTGGCAGTGGTGTCAATGCCAGGGTAAAGCACTGGAATGTGCAAGGCTGGCAGCTCCTTATGCACACATTTATGCTAGCAGCAGTGTCAGTGCAGGACTTCTGGCCTCTGTGCATGCATTCACATCAGCAGCAATGACAGCACAAGATTGGAGGGTGGGGCCACTGGCCTCTGTGTGTGCGTTTGCTCTAACAATGGTGGCATGGTTGAGTTGGGGATGGGGTGTACTCATGCTGGCAACAGTGGCATGGTGGGGTACATGCAAACATTTATGACATCAGGAAAGAGGAGAAAAGAAAGCTTTACCTATGCACACATGCACCCTCAAAGCAATAGAGAGGGTGGCCATGGTAAATTGCTTGTTGGCAAAGTGGCACAGGGGAGGTTTCGGTGAGGGAAGGGTGCTGGTGGGGTGTGCATCAGTGGGGGCCACTCTGCTGGAGCTCTCCAATGGTCAGGCATGGTTTGCCAAAGCAGGAGCTATGATGCAAATTCCCAGGAGTCACCCCAGTTAGGCATCCAAGGCTGTACTGCAAACAGATATGGTCAGGCTGGGCCCCTGGGATAGGCCAGCAGATAGTGGGATGCTCAGGTTGGACTGGCCTTGTTTCATGGGCAAGATCACCTTTGTTCTTTTCAGGGCCAACAGTCCTCCTAATTACATCTTTTAGAGGGAGCATGGGGAGCCTTGGGAGATGGGCATCCGTGGCTGTGCTCTACTGCAGACTTTCCTGTATCAAACCCTCTGGGCTCCACACGGACTGGAGTCCTGCCCTTATCACCTTTCTAAGCAGCATTTCCTGTCTGCTCAAGTGTCCATGGGGGCTGTGGAGTCTCCTGCTGCCTGGATTCCAGAGGTCTATGGCAAGAGTGGGTGGCTCCTTGCCAGCTCAACTCACCCCTTCCCCAGGAATAATTGAGGGCCAGAAATGAATCCCTGTGTGCTACTGCCCCATGCAGGGTTCTAGCTTCCTCCCTCTTCAGCCCAGCATCTGTGTTCTCCCTCCATCCATTCTCAATGCCTTACCTCTGAAGATATGCTCAGGGTATTCCATTATTTGCAGGGTATTCCTGGTCCCTCAGTGGCAGGAATTCCTCCTGGCTTCATCTAGTCAGCCATCTTGCCTCAATCCTCCATTAGTTAGTTATATTTTCCTTCTAGTATCTGTAGAACTTGTAGTTATATAACCTCTGTCTTCCTGATGTTGGTTTCTTTTTGTTTCTTTTTTTCTGATTATTCTGGCTAGAGGTTTGTCACCTTCATTGGTTTTTGTTCCTCTCAAAGCCCTTTGGTTTCACAAATTTCTCTTTTATTTTGATTTTGTATTATTGATTTCTGCTCTATTTCCTTTATTCTGCTTATTTTTAATTTTATATTTTCTAGTTTCTTCAGGTATAAGTTAAAGTCACTGATTTGGGACATTTCTTCATTCTTAATATAGACATTGAAGCAATCCATAGTTTTGATATGTGGTGTTTTCATTTTTCATTCAATTAAAAATACTTTCTAATTTTCTTTGTTATTTCTTCTTGGATCTATGGGTTAATAAAATCTGTGTTACTTAACTTCCAAATACATAGTGCTTTTTCTGGATATCTTACTGATTTTAAATTTCATTTCAGTTAGAGAAGTCACTTGATATAATTTGAGTCTTTTAAAACTTATTGAAACATTTTATAATTGGAAATATCTACCTTGGTAAATAGAAATTAGATCAAATTGGTTGTGTTACTCATTTTTTATGTCCTTGTTGATTTTTTTGTTCTATCAATTATGAAAACAGGGGTGTTGAAAGGCTCCACTTATTGTGGAATTTTCTATTTGTCATTTCAGTCCTATCAGATTTTGCTTCATGTGTTTGCAGCTTCATTGTTAGATAAATAAATGTTTATGACTGTTATGTCCTCTTGATAAACTGACACCATTATCATTGTGAAATGCTCCTCTTTATCCTAGGTAATATCTTTACTCTGAAACCTACTTATTCTAATGTTAATATAACCACTGCAACATTCTTTTGATCAGCGTTATCGTGGTATTTTTCTATTCTTTTACTTTAACCTGTTTGTCTTTATATTTAAAATGAGTTTTTTGTAAGCATCATATAAGTAGTTGCTCCTTGCTTTTCAATCCACTTTGACAATCCAATTTGGCTTTTAATTGAAGTGTTGAGACTATTATACATTTAACATGATTATTTATGTAATTGCATTTAAATCTTCTGCTCTAATTTTTTTTTCTATTTTTCCCATTTGTTATTTGTTTTATTTTTCCTTTCCCCCTGAAGCCTTTATTATTAAGGGGATTAAAAAATATTTTTCTTATTATTTCTTTTGTTGGATTATTGCTATAAATTTATTTTGGTTTCTTTAGGGTTTATAACATAAATCTTTAACAAAGTCTACTTTCAAATAATATGATACTGTCATATATAAGTGTCTTATGACAATATATTGTCATAAGACACTTATATATGACAGTATCATATTATTTGAAAGTAGACATAACATAAATCTTTAACATAAAGTCTACTTTCAAATAATATGATACTGTCATATATAAGTGTCTTATGACAATATATTTCCATCTCTCTACCCTAACCTTTGTGTTGTTGATTTGTATGTCTTATTGATACACAATTTATAAGCCCATGATACATTATTATTTTCACTTTCAATAGTCAATTATCTTCTAATAGCTTCAAAAATAACAAGTCTTTTACATTTACCATCTCTGGTTCTTTTAATTCCTCATATAAACCTGTTTCTTTTCTTCTGCTTGAAAGTCTTTCTTGTAGTGCAGGTCTATTGATAATTCATTCTTTCAGCCTTTGCATGTATTAGAAAATAGCTCCTTTCAAAAAAGGTATTTTCACTAGGTATAGCCTTCCATGTGACAGTTATTTTTTTTTCAGTACTTTAAATATGTTCCTCTATTGTCTTTTGACTTGGATTATCTCTAATGAAAAATCTGCTACCTGTTTAACTTTGTTACTCTACATAAGGTCTTTTTTCTCCCTCTGGTTATTTTTCAGATTTTATTTTTAGCCTTGGTTTAATAATTTGAATATAATGTATCTTGATTTTTTTAATATATTTTTGGTGGTTAGGAAACATCTAGCTTTTTAGATTTGTGAGTTTTTAGTTTTCATCAAATTAGAAAAATTTTAACCATTATTTCCTCAAGTATTGTTCTGTTCTTTTGTGGCCTCTAATTGCATATATTATTAGGTTACTTAGTTGTCCTAGAGCTTATTAATACTCTGTTCATTTTTCAGTATTTTTTTCTCTGCATATTTTATTCTTGATATGTCCTATTGCTAGGGTTTTGAGTTTATTATTTTCTTCTCTAGTGTCTACTTGCCTGGTAACCCCATCCAGTGCATTTTAAAGAAATATTTGACACTATAGTTTTATCTATACACTTTTGAGTTTTTAACTTTAAAACATTTTTGTAGAGATAGAGGTCTTGCTATATTGTCCAGGCTGGTCTTGAATCCCTGGGCTCAAGTGAGCTTCCTGCCTCAGCTTTCCAGAGTTGCTGGGATTACAGATGTGAGCTACTGTGCCCAGATGATTTGAATCTTTTGTATAGCTTCCATATCCCTAACATGTTCAATTTTTTTCTGCCTTCTTGAACATAAAAAATATAATAAAAATATGTTTTAGTATATTTTGTGTACTAATTCTGACACCTATGTTGTTTTTAGTTTGTTTATATTGATTTGCTTTCTCCTCATTATCAGCTTCATTTTCCTGCTCCTTTGCACACCTGGCAATTTTTGATTGGATGCCAGGCATTGGGAGTTTTAATTTGTTTTATGCTGAGTGTATGATGGGCTATATTTTTTGCTGAGAGTGACAGCAAGGAAATCCGAGCTGGCCCCCCAAGTGGAAAACTGCTCAGGGTGTTCTAAAGTAGTAAACAGTATGTGTATATCATGCACCAGTTAAACTAGTTCTATAAGCACAGGATATGTGACCCTGCTCCCGTGGCTCCCTCGTGGAGAACACTTTCTAGTTTGTCTTTGATCAGTGGTAAGCAGGCACCAGCTGCCTGCCTAGTTTATCTTGGTTCTATGAGAAAACAGAACACCTGCTTGTGAGTAATAATCACCTGTTCAGAGAGAATAACTGCATGTGTCAGAGTCTGCTCAAGGCTCTCAGCTCGGAAGGCTGTTAGCCACCAAGGCTCTCAGCTTGGCTACCCCTGATAGTCCCACTTTGCACTCTATCTTTTTGTCTGCTTCTTAGTTCCTTTAGTGCTGCCTGGGTGGGGGTCTCTACGACTTAGCTGGTCTCAGTAGTTTTATGCTGGATTATTTTTTGTGTCTATAAATATTTTTGAGCTTTGTTCTTGAATATAGTTAGATTACTTGACAACAGGTTAATCTTTTCAAGCTTTACTTTGAAGCTTTGTTAGGTGGAACCAGATCAACTTTTAGCCTAGAACTAATTTTTTCACCTCTACTACTGAGGCTATACATTTCTGAGTACTCATTCAATCCATTGTCTTGTGAATTACAAGGGTTTTTCACTCAGGTCAGTGGAAATAGCTATATGTTCTCTAGGGATTTGGAATAGGTCCGTCTTCATTCTCAGGTGGTTTTCTCCTTACACTATTGTGCTGATCAGTAATCAGCTGAAGATTTGAGGAAGATCTTCTGCAAATCTTTGGGTGCTCTGTCTTTGTGCATCTATCTCCATCCACTCTGTTATTCCCACAAACTTAGCTATACTTGGGCTCTGGATTCTATGGTTTTAACTCAGGGAGACTGTTAGGCTCCTCCTGGGTTTTCTCTACCTGTGATGTGGCCTGAGAACTCTGTCTTGACAGTAAACTGGTGCAATCATAGGACTTATTTATTTCCCCTTTCATAGGAATCATTGTCTTATGGTCTTTGATATCCCATGTTAGAACAACCTCATAGCACGCATTTTGTCTGATATTTTAGTTGTTTCTGGTGGAAGCATCAATATACTCCTATTACTCCATCTTGGTCAAAAGCAGTCTCTTCTCAACTACATCTAATTACCTATGTTCTACAGTAGTTCTTAAACTGATCTTCCTGTTTCTGATATTTATACCAATTCTACATGTCTTCTAGATTATCTTTTCTGAAACACTTCCCTAAGAAATGAAGCCACCACTTTTCTTAAAAATGTTGAATGATTCGATTATATCCAAACTTCTTTTTTGATGTTTAAGGCCTTTTAGTAAAATGAAAAGCATCTCATCTTTTTATCTCTCCTTCATTGGACCAAGAGAGGACAAAGAGAAGGAAATCACATTGACATTTTTTCTCTTTCCATTTGAGGGATCTGCCCCCTGGAACAGTAGCCCTTTTGTGTATAATCTATGATTCTAGGTCAGAGAGTGAAGAAGTAGGCAGCTGACAGTCAAAATTAATGATGACAGGATTGTATCTTATTTACTGGAATTCTTAGTGTGTAATATATCTGGTATATATTTGATAAAGATATAGTCTGTATAAACCACAGTACCTAGAACAAAACAGTTTACGTAATGGTTCTATAAAAATACTTCTTGGCTTAGCAAGACATAAAGACCTTAAAAATATATTAAAATGGATCACATCTTTTCCCCCTTAAGCAGTCAATTAAACCAATCACATATTTCTCCTCTTAAGCATCAATTAGGCCTTATAATCACTGGTATTCTGTGCTGCAGATGAAGCTATGGCTATCTCAAATTGGGAAAGCTGTTGTTAACATTTTTCCTCAGTCTCAAAAACTGCAATTTAACATAAAATATCTGGATGGAAGAATCGGAAGGAAAAACAAAACTGCACCTAGGAAAATGTTACTTGTGTCCAATCTTGATAAAAAAATAAAAAGAAGGTGGTTTTCCTAGAACTTCAGTTGTCACTTTTTTTATTTTACCATTAGACATTTTATTGATCATTAGAAAAATGCAATCAAAACAACAATGCAACCAAAACAATACTATTTCACATCCTCTAGAATGATTATAATTAAAAAGTCATATAGTATCAAGTTTTATTGAGGATGTGGATAAACTAGAATCCTTATGTATTGCCAGTAAAAATGTGAAATGATACAACCAGTTTGGAAAAGAGTTTGGCAGTTTCTTTAAAAGTTAAACATAAAAATACCATATGACCTAGTAGTCCCACTCCCAGAAATCTAAGAGTAATGAAAACAATGAAATGTCCACACAAAAACTTGTACACAAATGCTTATAGCAGCATTGTTTAGTATAACCAAAAAAGTAGACAAGCCAGTTGTTCATCAATTGGTGAATAAATAAACAAGATATACATCCATATGATGGAATATAGTCACTTTTATTTGTCAACAAATGTGTTTGAATTTTCTCAGGTTATGAAACAACCGGCAGCAATAGCGGGGGTGGCAGAGGCATAGGCTGCTTGGTTGATTGTCTTAGCACTGACCTGTAAGCAGCCCCCTCTAGGGTGAAATGCAATTGAGTCTCTCTATTAACTTCAGTACTCTGTGCCTCTTCAGTAGTCTCGGTTATCAGGCTCAGGACACATTGAGTTCAGTAGGAAGGCGCAGGGTGGATAATGGCTTTGTGACGCAGATGGCTATCAGCAAGAGACTAAGCTGAAAATTACTTCTCTGGGGCTGCGGAGGATGGGAAATCAGGGTGAAAGTTGAGGCTAAGCTGCAAGGTTTGGTTTTCTATCCTCTGCAACGGCCTTGCTCTGTGGATTAAAGGCCACTGCTGTACTCATGAATATATACTATTTCTGGCTGCTATAATTGACTAGCTACACTTTGCAGCTGGCTTAACGAGCCTAAGAGCTACTATTCAAGGCCTAAGGAGCAGTACAGAATATCATATCCATAGATGCTTTGAGTTCTCTGTAGCCGTGTGGAAACAGAGTGAACTCAACAGCAGAGAAACACTCTTCATATTAAATGGACTAAATTTTGAACTACTATCATACCAGCATTGTCTCCATGTTGGTTATATAACTATATTTGACAAAAAAATCTCAACACTTCATCTTTCTTTAGTTTGCCTTTAACTTCATATATATGTATGTATGTATATATGTGCGTGTGTGTATATATATGTGTGTTTATATGTGTGTGTGTGTGTGTGTGTGTATATATATATATATATATATATATATATACACACACACACATATATATATATATGGAGATGGTTTTATCTTTGTGATGGAAATGTATTCAACATCTGACATGGTATGGTATCAGGCTAAGACCTGAACTCTGGAGTGAGCTGCTTGGTGCTGAATCCCAGCTTTATTGCTCACTAATTGTGTAACCCTGGGTAAATTACTTTACCTCTCTTGCCTTAGTATCTTCATCTGTAAAATGGGCATAATAAAGTGACCACCCTTGTATGGTTGTTGTAGTACTAAATATGTTAATAAATATAAATCACTTACATAGAGTTAACCATAATCTAGACTTTATTCTAACTTTTAGTCATTGGAGTTATCTGAAATGACAAAAGAGCTACAGTGGACAAGTACATAATATAAAGCTTGGAATTCAAGCTGATAGCATTTTTTCGCCCTTGATCTCAAGCTGTTTCTGAAAGGCTTTCATTTGTATTTGGTTACACACAAGTATAATTTTTCCGTAAGGTCTATAATTGTGTTGTCTTACTTAGCTGACTAGAAGCTCTTGAAGTGGAGGTTTTATTTCCCTCTTCACTTCCTCTCTATATAAGAAGCAGCACAAAAAATGGGTATTTGTAAATATTACTTTTAGCAAGTCTATTTTTCACTAAATAAAAGCACTGGCTTCATGTGCAGCCTCTCTACCTTGTTGTAGCGAGTGCAGAGCAGCATCTATTAGCTCCTTAAAAATATTATATTTGTGACATACCCTAAAGAATATCAGTTACCATTTATTGAGTGGCTACCATCTGTAGGTAGCCACTCAATGTGTTCTAAGCCTGATAACCGAGACTACTTGCCTCTGTTCTGATATTTTTCATTATAAATTAGTTTAGCCTGTTTTAGAAGTTTGTATAAATGCAGTCCTGCACTATTTTCTCATTTGTGTAAGCCTTCTTTCATTCAATATGCTGTTGAAAAATATCTTATTTGAAGACAAAAGAGCTTTCATAAGGAAACCGAAAGACTAACTTATTTTACTCTAAAGACCCAGTCAAATGAATGGTTCAAGAAGAAATGCATATAAATAGAAAGATATCATTTCTCTTGTTTGTAGCATCCAGAGTAATATTTGCATGTGTATTTCTGTGGGCAAAACCATCTTGAAATACAAATATATATATGTGTGTGTGTGTGTGTGTGTGTGTGTGTGTGTGTGTGTGTGTGTGTGTGTATTTCTATTTAAAAAGAGCAGGTGAGGAAGAAAGCTGATATATATGGACCAACTAATGAACACCAGATATCTGACATGCACCATTTCATTTAAACTTCATACCCCAAGAGAAATATTATCTCCATTTTACACATGAGCCATGTACTCCCAGTTACACTTTGCTGTTTCCCAGAGCTTTCTGCTGCTCTGTATTAGGGAGAAACCAGGGCTCCCTGGCTAAGCTGCCATTCCTAACTAGCCTTCCTTACCTTCTCCTCATTGTTTTCCAGTTACCTCATTTTCTAGAGTTTTGCTCCAGACTAGGTGACAACTAGTTAATTACTTAAATTGTCATGGCTTGATGTCCTGTAAATGTTGGTATCCTACCATTTGCTTCTTATGCTAGATATGTTTACTTTGTAGAACTACTGTGAGAGACAATATCTTTATCTGAAGGTGAAACTCACTGGTGAGAGTTATAGATGCTTCTTTAGATAAGTAGAAATACATTGCAATAGACAGACATTTGTTCATTTCTGATATGTATATTTACTTACCTTATAACACTTTCTAGATTATTATTCATGGTTTCTAGATGTCTGCTTGTTCTCATATTCATCATTAGGAATTAAGGTATTAGAGACTCGGTTCAGGACTATAAACAATAGTTCCAGTAACTTCCGACCTACTCAAGTTACTTAGTTAAGGCCTATATATTACCCACATGAACAATATATCCAGGACTTGGTCTTTTTATTTCTTGACTTCCTTAGTTTCTATAAATTCTTTTTTTTTCCATTAAAAATTTGTTAAAAAAATTAATCATTTTGATTAGGACTTTGGTACATAAGAGGTCATCATTAAAATGGAAACTTCAAGCAAGGATGTAGGGAAGAAACATGAAATCCATCCTGTATCTCTGCCATATCAATTATTTGGCCCTTTCCATCTATATCTGCCAGTCTTTTTCCTTATGTGTTATCAGGGTAATTTCTCTTCTCTTGACACATTTTCTTCCTTCCATCCCTGTTTGAAAGTTTGGTTGAATTCCCCAGTGAAAATATCTGGGCCTTTTGCTTTACTGAGGAGTAGCCCTTTAATAACTTGCTGTATTTCTTCTGTGGAAGTTGGCCTATTTAAACTTTTTCTCTCTCTTACGGTGAGTTTGGTAAATTATATTTTTAAGAAAGTTTTCTAGAAAATTATCCAATTCAGTTTACAAATTTCCTTTTCATAGAGTTTTGCAACTCAATCCATTATGATTTCTTTGAAGTTAAGTATAGGATAAATCTCTAAATTTAAGACATTTTATTTGGGAAGGAAGAATTGCACTTTGGGGCATATACACAGACCAGTCTTTGGTATGTCTGAAGAACAAAGAGAAGGTTGGAAGTTATATTAGAAATAGAATTGTTACATATTGTTTTGAAGGAAAGCTCGTTTGCACTAGAGAAGCTTTTGACATCTAGCAAGCTCTGATTGGTGAGTGGTGGTAGGTAAAACTTGTCTTAGAGTCACTGCAGGTGATTTCAGTACAACTCATCTTTGGGTTACAGCAGGCTATTTCAGCAGTCAATCTTGCAGAGAATTACATTTTGGAGCAAGGTTATATGTCTTGAGTGTTTTTCCCCCCTGGCCCCTCAACACTGATTTAGTTGATTATGACAAGAATGACTCAATTGTGTAATTAACTTTTATAATTCAAAAAATAATTCCTCTGTTTCAGTGGTTACATCTGCCTTGTCTTTCTGTTGGATTTGTGCTTCTTCCTGTTTTCTTTCCACTGGTTTAGATTTTAGTTTTCAATTTCTTAAAGGAACTAGCTTGTTATTTATATATTAGTTCTACTGTTTTTCTTTTTCCTGACTCACAAATTTTACTTTATATTTAGAATTTTCTTATTTCTGCTTTGTGGATTGCTTCTTGCTTTTTTAATTGAATGTTAAATTTACTTTTATGCATTTATCTTTATCCATTTTAGTGTTTAAGGGTCTGAATATTTCTATCATTAATATTTTTAAAATAAATTTTGCATTTTCATTTTATCTCCTCCATTTAAAAGAAAGTTTAAAAATACCCTCCAAATTTCCCAGCCTGTTTTGCAACCTTCTTGACCATGTAACTGATCCTATCTAATGTGTGGTATGTTTCACTTTTGGGTGAAGGCAGTGAAGTAGTTAGAGCGCCTTCTGCTTGTTCTTTCTCTCCTCTGAGTAGCTGAAGGTGAAAGACTGCAAAATGGTAGAACGATGATTAAAGGAGCCTAGATTCTTGATTTACTGCTGTTAAGCAAGGGTCAACAAACTTTTTCTATAAAAGGCCAGATAGTAAATATTTTTGGTTTGTTGGTCATGCTATCTGTGTTGTAACAACTCAACTCTGCCATTGTAGCCACAGATAGTACATAAATGAATGGGTGTGGCTGTATTCTAATAAAATTTTATTTATAAAAAAAGAGGGGCTGGCCAGATTTGGCCTGTGAGTTTGCTAACCCCTGGTTTAGAGGAGAAACCTGCCCAAGATCAATGTTCAAACTGTATTAGATCATATGAAATATGAGGAAAAAACACTTTCATCGTATTGCCACTGAATTTTTTTTTTCCTACAACAGATGCTAATATTTTCTCTAGTGGTCAGGAATACTCTGAACATCAGATTTAGTGATTTGCTCGAGACATAGCTAGTCCTTGACAAACTTGAGATTTTAACAAGGTCTATAGAATTCTAATGTTCATATTATTCACGATACCATGTTGTATCTCTATCTTCACTTTTTCTATTGAAAAAATTTTAGCCAAGAAAGGTTAAATATGTCCAAAATCATGAAGCCAGTTGCAACTTTAGCAGATTATATTATTATTCAATAATATTTACTCCCTCCTTCTCACACACAGGAAAAATACATTTCCCTGATACATTGACTTTGGGCTTGTCCATGCTTTGGCCTTCAAGTAGGACAAGTTATTCTCTACGTCCCTTGTGTTTCAGCTTGGCCATGTACCTTGCTTTTTAGCCAATGATATAATAGCAGACTTGATGCAAGCAGAGATGTGAAATGAACTTCACAATTGGGCTCGTCTTCTGGTTTCTCTGTTATTGTCCTGGCTAGCTGCTATCCCTTTAGCCTGGGCTCCACGATATCAGAGTTGTGCCCTGGCAAAAAGGGATCAAGCCAGGCTGAAGCCACTGATTGAAGCAAAACCACCCAAACAACCATAGATATATATGTGAGAATAAATAATTGTGGTTTTAATTCGCTGAGTTTTAAAATGGTTTATTACAGATAATTTTTGAAAATAGAAAAATCTTAAAGGCGGAGACTCCCCAGAAAAAGTTTTCCGAATCCTTGCCTAGTTATGTTTTCTATGGAGTCATTTTTGATAGACACTTTTGATAGTGACAGGAGGCAACCAAATGCCTAGGCAGATAGGGGTGGGCACCCAGTGAAACCCCACGTCCATGTGAAAGACAATTTAAAGCCTGAAAGCCAAGCTACAAGTTAAATCCCCAGACCGGGTTGAAAACTTGTCCTTCTGTTTGATGCGCTTTCCTCTGATTGATCCCCACCCTTCGCCCATTTTACATATACCTACCCTTTCCTAATTGGTTTTCTATATTGTCGTGCCCACCTTTGAGTGTTTTCACTTTAACCTTTTTTGCATACTCACAAACCAATCAGCACACACACTCCATCCTATGCCTATAAAGACCTCAGACTCAGTCTGTAGAGGAGATGACCTGACTTGGGGGAAGAGACAAACTGACTTTGTGGAAGACAACCTGCCCTTCTGGTCTTTACTTCAGCTCCCCTCTCTGCTGTGAGCTGTTTTCATTGCTCAGTAAAATTCTCCACCATTACCATCCTTCAACTGTCCATGTGACTTCATTCTTCTTGGGGGACCCACTGAGTGCAGGTACCCAGAAAAGGCTGTCACACCAATGCTTTGTCTTCGCTGGTGGAGGGCAGCCGCCCAACACAAGTCAAGGGGCCAACTGAGCTGTTAACACATCACCATCCATGGACATCAGAACTAAAGGAGCACTGTAACATCCCCTCTGGGTCTTTGGGGTCACAGGCACTGTCACTTGGGCGCTGCTGCGTTCCCCTTGGGGTGACATACCTGGTCTGGCTGTGGTACCTGCATGAAGCTTGCTCCTGTGTCAGTGCCCAGAGTGGCCAGCTGGGTCCTGCACTCACTTGCTTGCACCTGGTCTGTGGCCATGGGCCCTGCATTTAGCTTGGTCCTGTGTTGGTACCCTGAGTCGCTGGCTGGATCCTGCACTCAGTGACTCACATGCTCCCTACCACAAGGGGATGAAAGATGCAAGCCAAGTAGACAGGGCACCCCTGCTGTGAGTTCAGCTAAGGGGCTGAGAAAAATCTGGGATCACTTTCACATATCCTTGAATTTAAAATATTTCTGTTATGAGTTCCTTACTCTTACATATACTATACCTTTCTCTGCTGTGATAATGTGTTATGTTGATTTGATTATCTATACATTTTTACATCTAGCCACAGTTCACTTTTCTATTATCTAGAAGTAAATAAGCAGGGTTGAAAATAAACTAAAACCCACATCGTCACCCATTTAAAACTCAAGTGGCATTTAAAGACACTTCTTTAATCCAAAAAAGCAACCAGTTGAAACCAATGATTAAAATGTCAATCTACCCACCAACTGTATTCTTAAATGAGAAGAAAATAGCATTTACCTCCCTTCTCTTTCTTTGCCCCCTCTCCCATATAACCCCAAAAAGGCAAAGCTGTAAATCTATAACACGATCTCCGGAACTGATAGCAAAGTAAACAGCTTTTGGTTAGTCTCATTTCTCCAAGGAATAGATTTTCCATAACCAGTATATTTTCACAGGCAAAACACAGAATGGTTGGAAAATCTTCAGGAAGTCTGGACATTTTTGTGAGACAGAGATTGACTGTGCTGAAGCTCATAGCTAGGCTGATCTGTCTTTTCCATTTAAAGAGGATTATTATATAGGCAGCAATATTAGACTCCTAGGCATAAAAATTGCATTTTAATACAGTATGGAATCCTCTGACCTTCCTGTAAAAGAGACTGAAATATAAACAAATGGTAATTTGTTCTTAAACTCCTCTATGCAATTCAATTTTTGCTTACGCTATCCATTTTTTTCTTATTTCCAATGGATCATTTAAAATACTATGCTTGGCTTATTTTAAAAAGAGTCATTATGTATTTTTTTTCTGCTCTGAACCTCTCTTAGGTCACCTTGCCACTAATTGAGACCACAAGACAGTTTGCCTCTTAATTGTTTATTTGTTTCCGCTGTGGTTGTACATCACTTCTTTTCTTCCTTTTAATTATCAGGTTGAGCGGTAACAGATATTCTTTTGGTTTGTATTAAAGAAGTTAGGTGTAAAAATATGATCTCTTAATACTTTTATTTGCCAAATATCAATTTCTTTCTTGCAAGTATCCTCATTCCTGTCTCCCTGGTCCTTCTTTTATTACACAGACCCTCATTCTTCCTGAGGTGTCAAAATTTGCCTCTATACCCCAAACTGAGTTCTTTTGTCTCAAGTTTTTATATATTTTGTTTCTTCTATGATGGGTGAGTATGTGAAAGGAGAATTGGATGCTCTAAGTTGCTGATTCTTTGTTCTTATGACAAACTTGATGGCATTAGAAAGAAGACACGCCAATGCCACAGGAACTTCAGTACAAATGGATGTTATATATACCTCTTAATAGTAGTTTAAATCTTTTCTATGCTAGAAATAACCCCAAGCTGCAGCAGGGGAGGTAGCGAATAACGGCTAGCTATACTACATAATTTGCAACTTTGTTTTTCCATAAATACACAATATTCCATCAATAAGTGTCTTTTTTTGTTGTTAAAAAAAAATCACCGACCACCAGTGAACAACCCCGGCACTTGGGAGAATTAAGCCTGTGAGCTCACTTGTAACTTAGTAATCAATCCATCTACACGTAGCTCTCTTATTTGGCATGCAATTGAGATGGTAAAGTAGTACAATTCCTTCTCTTATTTCTGTGAGAGCAGGTGCATTGCTAGGACCTATGTCTGGCAAACAAACAACAAAACCATGTCTGCTTCTATAAGTCTATAGAGCTAAAGGCAGTTGGGCCCCAATTCATTTCCAAATCTCCCACGGAGCTGAAGTGAATCCCAGTCATGACTTTCCCCACCTGGTTATTTTTATATTTGTACCATTTTCATTTTTATTTTTGTCACAGCTATGACTTCTTTAATGAAAAAAGTCATTTCTAACTTCACAGTCTTTATCTGTTTAAATCTTTTATTGAAAAATTTGTGTTTCTTGGTCTGACTCAATCCATAAAGGGATGCCAAAGTGAGGAATAATCTCAATTAGCAATTTCTTTACCACTGTTGTGGCATCAGAATGTTTAACTGGATAGCATTCAGTTCATTCACTAAACCTGCAGACAATAACCAAACAGCAGGAAAAGCCAGAGCTGGAGGTAAATCTATGAAATGTATCTGGACTGCTGCAAGGAGAAGTGTGGGCCTTGGAGGACTGCCTGAGGAGTGCTGGTTTCCTGCAGAAATTTGGTGAGATTTACAAGTAATGCATTGGGGAATAATTTGGACAGAAATGTTGTAGATTCCAGGGAAAAACCAATTATTCTTCAGTTCCTCAACTATCCCCCTTATGGACATGTCCCAACTGATGAGACATAAGTACAAGCCGAAGGGTTAAATGAAAAGTGGCCACAGGAAGTCCATTTGGCCCAATATACAATCCATCTGATAACTGCTTGGCACCCTTTTGTATCTATTTATCATTTTCATATTTTGGGACATTTACCTGAATATAATATCTGTCAGGGATAAAGGCAAATTCATAAGTTGGCTGGAAAAATGAACAGGGGGTCAGTTTTTAGCTGTGTGCTTAGCCGCCTTTTCTGCCCTACCATTCCCTAAAGATACAGTATCCATCTCCTTAGTATGGGCTGGACAATGAGCAATAGCAACTTTAGTGTGAAGGTGAACAGCCTGTGATAAGGCAGCGATTATATGTCCATTAGCAATAGGAGTACCAGCAGAGGTTCAGAATCCATGGGGTTTCCAGATTGTGCCGACAGCATGACAGACTCCAAAAGCATATCTGGAGTCAGTGTAAATAGTGGCAGGTTTTCCTTCTGCCAATGTACAAGCTCTAATGACAGCTATAAGTTCACCAGCCTGGGCTGACTTTATAGTCAGTGAAGAGTATGCCTCAAGCGTCTCATGTAACTATGGCATAGCCGTTTATTGTTTCCCTTAAAATTAAATTTGCGAGAGGCATTACGAAGTAGCAGCAAGCCTAGGTTGTCTAAAGGAGTGTCTGAGAGATCCTCTCATGGCTTTGAAACCGTTCCTGTGGCTGCTAGGCAACCAAGCAGAATGGAACGCAGATCTTCATCATCAGGGAGGGGTAGGAGTGCAGCAGGACTTAGTGTCACAAAGGTGTAAGATAATGGAGGGATTGGTAACAGGGCTTGCTCCTAGGTGGTCTGTCCGTGTGTAGAGAGGTGCTGCATTTAAGAACTTGTAAGAGAGTGGACGTAGCATGGGAAACATCGAGGTGGATGGGGAACCTAATGTATGGGTGCTGACTTTGGTAATTACGGCGGTAGCTGCTGCTACTGCATGCAGGCATGGGGGCGTGCCTGCTGCCACAGGATCCCATTGGCATGAGAAATGTGCTACATATTGGTATCTGAGACACAAAGGGTTGCCCTAGGATACCTGCAGCAATCCTATTATTTTAATGACAACAGAGGTGAAAAGGTTTATCAAAATTAGATAAGTCAAGAGCAGGGGGTAGACAATGATAATTGCAAGGTTTCTAAAGATGTTAATTTTTCTGAAGGAGTGGTACCTGGAAAGAGGGCATATAGTGGTTTGGCAATAGCCTCAAAATTAGAAATCCATTGCTGACAATAGCCAGCTGCCCCTAGAAATTTACACAACTGCTTTTTTGTCTTAGGGAAAGGATTGAACAAAATCAACTGAATGCATTTTGGAGTAAACTTCTGAGTGCCCTGAGATATTTCACGTCCTAAGAAAGTAACTGTTGTTTGCACTTACTAAAGTTTAGACTTGGAGGCTTCATGGCATGGTTCAGCTAATCCCTTTAGTAGACTGAGAGAGCCTGTAAGGGTATCTTATTTAGTTTGGTTACAAAGCAAAAGATCATTAATATATTGCTCGAGGGTGGAGGCTTGGGTGGAGGCTACAGAATCCAGGTGGTTTTAAGGATTGGAGAGAATATTGAAGGGTACTCACAATATCCCTGAGGCATGCCCGTCCACGTTAATTGTCTTCCTCTAAACGTAATTGCGAAGAGAAACTCTGTCAGGGTGCAATGGAATTGAAAAGAAAGCTGAGCAGAGGTAAGCTAATGTAAACCAGGCTACATCACCAGGAATTGGGGTAGGGATAGTAGCCAAATTGGGGATTACAAGGTGGTAGGGAATTACAAAGGTGCTTATGGCTCTTATATCTTGCAGAAATCAATATATTTGATTTCCATCTAAATCGAATTTTCCTTTATTCTTTACTGGTAAGATTGGGGTGTTACAAGGTGAAGTGGTGAAAAATAAGCCTATCTTATTACAAAAGGGAGTCTATGATATGTTTGATTTCTTGCTCTGCATCTCATGAGAGGGGACACTGAGCTACTGATGTGAAATGTTTGTTCCTTTTCCATGCAATGCATACAGGTTCTGTACTCAGTTGCAGTCCAATCTCATTTGCATGTGAAGCCTAGGGACTAGCTGGGCCATCTTTTAAGATTGCATCTTCTTTAGAGGAATTTAAATCAAGATGAGTTTCCCTGAGAGAGTAGAAAGCTTAAAGTTTGGTCTGAATGTAGAGAAATAAAAATGCTTTTTTTTATTATATTGTATTATAGCACTAAACTTACACGATAAATTTCTACCTAAAAGACTTGTGGGCGAGGAGTCCGAAACTAGAATGGCACGGTGGGTGTTAGGAAGACCTAAGGATGTTGGGATGTCCTGAGATATGGTCAATATAATAGGTTGCCCAGAGATTCCAATTGCTTGAACAGGGGCAGAGGCAACAAGTAGAGATAATTTCACTGAGTGAATAGTAAAGGAAGTCCTATCAGTGTCAGTTACATCCAGTTCCTCATCCTCTACTTTAAGTTTAATGGTGGGCTTTGGGGTGCAAGTGAGATTTGGGGTGACCCCATCAATCAATGGGGTATTGTGTCACAGGAGGGGAAAAATGAGCCTTCTGAGCGTGCTGGGTTTTAGGGAGAGTTTCTTTCTTTTTTTCTTAAGTACAGGACAGCGGTTTTTCTAATGCTCCAGTTTTTTGCATGATCTGCACGTTTCTGAAGGCAAACTAGAAAAGCCTTGTGGCTGACCAAAGGTATGAGAGGACTTTGAATCCTTAGAGGCTCGCCTTTGTTTCTGTAAAAATCCAAGCTCCACCAAAGACTGTTGATTTTATTTCATTTTTTTCCCCTTATTTTCTTGCAAACTATTTTCAAAGAATTGAGCGGCTACTTCTATTATAATGCTTAGAGACTGGCCACCTGAAACAAGTATACTATTTTTGATTTGCCTTTTTATATCAGGAAGAAGATTCCCAGCCAGAGCAGAAATTGGAAGATTTCTGTGCTCTGGAGCTACTGGATCTAATGCCATATGCCTTTGAAAACCCTGCATAAATTTCTCGACAAATGCCCTGGGGTGCTCACCCTCTTTCTGGATACACAATTCAACCTTAGACCAATTCATCTTAGGAGGGAAAGCCCCTAGTATTGTCCCTATCAGGCCCTGAATATCAGTGTCTAGCTGAGCTATCTCCTCATTTGCAGGAGGGCCAGAAAGTGGCTTGGGCCAGGGAGGGCCTCCGGCCATCTATTCCCTCTGTGGAAGGGGATTTCCCCAGGAGGCTGTCTGGCCTGTCTAATAACTGCAATATAATCATGAGAGGGAAGTATACCTCTTAGCAGCCAGTCAAGGTTCCTATGAGTGGGATTACGGATGGGCACTGGTTTCTCCAATGCTTCTCTAAACTTGGTAGGATCTTCTGAAAGTGGGGGCAAAATGGCTTTATAATTTAAAAGATCTGTTGCTGTCCAGGAAACATAAATTCTTTCAATAGGGGGTCTAAGATACATTCACAGAGAGCATTGCATACGGAGGTCTGGAGCTGATGGAGTCTGATTACAAAGCCCTGGGAAGTAGGAGAGATTGTAAGGCACAGAAAAAAAGTGAGCCTTGACATGTGTTCTTGGAAACTGTGCCAGTTTTACTTCTTGGTTGTTATCGTTTTACACAAATGACCTGTATGCCTTGGGTTTTGAGATCAGGAGGGCTTTTTGTAAATCATCCAGGGAAAGGAAGGTTAAAGAAGGCTGCTGTATGTCTAAGGGGCTTTCTGAGGAAGTTGAAGGAGTCAAAGAATTTTGTTGGGGAAACAGTAGGAGGAAGACGCTGAGGAGATGGGGCTGGATGTTGAAGGGCGGGGTTCAAATCAGGGGCCCTGACATCCAATAGATCCTCTGGTGGGTCAGGGACAGGGAGTTGGGGATAAAGCAGGGTATAAGGGGGTGGAGAAGGAGGATTTATAGTGGGAGTAGATTTCAATTTTTGCTCTAGGTCTGCTTTTTGTTCTTTAATTTTGTTAAGGGAATTTCTAAGGCTAGTCATAATACTTTTCTGGGTTCTTTATTCTATCTGATTTTTCCATAAAGGTTGATTTTTCAGAATGAAACCTCTCTCAAAATTTTTTCAAATATAGTAGGCTTTCTGTTTCAAAGGCTCTATCTTCTGGTCATTGGCAATTGAGATCTTCATTAGTGTATATATTCCAATATTGACTTAATCCAATAAGCCTTTTTATGGAGAGACCAGAATGTAACTTTCCAGGCTTAGAATAAATGTTTACAGGGATGCAAGGGGCATTTCTGGAGTGGGCACAGAAGATACAGCCCCTGTGATCTAAAAATTCACTCTCAGAAATAGAGTAAGCAAGCAAAGAACTTTGTTGCCACAGGCACTTAAGGAGAGTGTTTGGGCAGATGATGTCTCTGGTCTCTCATGGAATGTGAGTCACCTTTTTTATAAACCCACTAATTTCTGATATCAAGCAGGCAATACTGGGACGGGAGTTTCTTCATGGGTTGGTATCTTATGACAAAACTCCTTGAGAGCTTGGCACATTTGGACAAAGAAAGTGCTGCTTAATATCTTTCGTGTCTTGAATCCCCAGTCTTCAGACTGGCTGCCTAACACAAACCCAATTCTTTGTGCCCCTCTGACGGCAGTGATTAGAGAGGGTGTCCTCTTTGGTTGCAAAGCCGAGCCCTCGGGACATAAAACAAGAGGGGAACTTCATGTATTTTTTGTTGTTGTTTGTTTCAGGGACCCAGAGCACAGTTTGTTTAGATAGACACTAGCCTGATGAAAACTGTAAACTCACTGGTCTGTGAAGGCCAATTTGAACAGCAGGATTATAAAGACTTATATGCCTGTGTTCTCTACCTATGCCTATGGTTCCTCATACAAAAAGACTTTTACAAAATAAGATAAAGACTATTTCTGAGATCAAAAGGATCAAATATAAATCTAGTGCACTCGCAAAAACACCAAAAGTCGCTTTTTACCCAAAGAACTAGTTCACAAGTGTTTTCGCCTGTTGATCCCAGTGTCGAGAGGAAAAAAGACAGTCTTACCATTCTTGCTTCAACCAGCTACCACTACAGCAATCCAAGAAGCTGACAGTAAGAAATGTTACCTTTGACAGTCTTTTGTCAGAGGTACAGGATCTTGGCTGCAGCAGTCCTGGAGCAAGCAAATGTTCCAGCCAGTGAAAGTTTGCCCCACGCTGCCCCACAATTTCTGTATGGGAGTCAGATTACCTTCAACTCCCCTTAGGATCTTATATGGGCTTTTTGGTTGGATCTAGAAACCAAACTGACACTAGGCAGATTAGCAAGAGAAAAGCATACAAATTGTGTTAATTTTACATGTATATGAGTGTTAGGTACAATGAATTCCTCTTCAAAGAGTCAGCTTGTTCAGCTTCCTTGTTCTTTGATCTCGATTTTCAAACCTAACTTCCTTGTTCTTTGTGCCTCCTTGCCCCTAGTTACAGTAAAAAACCTTTCCGCTGGTCCTAATCTATAACTCACGTCTATTTCCTTGGTCACCTGCTCTGTAACTGACCTTCCTGTGGAAATTGCTCATCCCACCACTGTAACCCACATCCCTGCTCCATTTGAAGTAGGCAGTTGGGATTAGCTCAGATTGTGCAGTCCAGCCCCAGTCAATGGGAGAGGACACAGCAATAGGGACTAATTGCACTAGGGATAAAAGCCCCTTTCCTCCCTTGTTCAGTATGTTCTTGTGACCATGCCAGGTGCAAGTGGCACCCTTCTGCGGAAGTAAATTGCCTTGCTGAAAAAGCTTTTGGCTGGAATGTTGACTCTTCTTTGAGGTACCAAGCATTTGTTTCTAACAGGAGGATCATCACAAGAGAGTGAAGTCCAAAAAAGTGGTCAAAGCAAGATGCTTTTATATTTTTTAGACAAAGAATGAAAAATTTGAGAAGAAATAACAGGATAAAGGAAATCTGGCTAGGGCTGTAAATTTTCTAAGGAAGTCTCTAGGTGATAGACATATAGGGGTTATAAAACTAGTGGAACAAGGGTCACTTCATTAAGCATAACAAAATATACTTTGTTAAGTATATTTATTCTTCTCAATTGCCCCCAATTTCCAGTCTGGTGATAAAGGCTGTTTTCTCACCCTAGTATGGTGAGGGCACCCCTCCCAGAGGAATCTTTATGGCTTGCCACATGCAGGAAGAGACAGGTCAACTAATCCTTTCTGAAACTACAATTCCTCCAATGTTTTCAACTCAAAATAATCAAAATACTTATCTGGCATATTTTGGGATGGCATGTTGTCCTTTATTCTCATGCTCAATCTTATACTTAATACCCAGAAAGAAGGAAATCCATGCTTCACAGCAATTTGCCTCTTAGGAAAAGTTCTTGATTTCTCTGAAATATTTCTTCTTGGCAGTCATGGTGTTGTGCCATTCAGCTTTTCCTTCAAAAATGCACTTGCCATTCAACTGCAGCACCTTCAAGAGTGACCTCAGAGCAGTCTGCATTCATCCTGTGCACTCCTAGCCGAAGGCTGAGCATGGTTGATATTACTAGGACATGGCCATTTCTGTCCAGTGTGAGGCTCCTCTAATGGGCAATTTTTGATCTGAAGATCCTCTTGGGGTTGACCTTAACTATCTGCTCTGACTTGCCATTGGATATGCTCCCTGCCCAATTCTACTTTCTTCTCTTTTATCTTTCAGGGAGCTATTCCTCCAATAAACCTATTGATAGGGACAGGAGGCAGGGAAATTCTGGGCAGAAGAGGGTGGGTCCCCGGTGAGGGGACTCTTGCTGGTACTCAAAAGCACTTGCCCCAGCTCCTGCACCTGCTCACCTGTGCTCCCCGTCCCATGAGGGGTGGAGCACAGTGGGTCAAGTGAGTGGAGTTTGCCCCTGCCAGCACCCATGTACTCCAGTTCCTGCCTGTGAAGGGGTCAGGGAAATGTCCTGCTTCACTATTGTATTCCTAATTTAGTCTCAGCATCTCCCTCCTGGAGAACCCAACTAGCATACTTTCAGAGTGAGAGCAGCATGGTCAGCAGTGATTTGGTTTGCAGGCCTCCTTTGTATTAAACACACTGATCAGTTTGTGAGTGTCAGCAAAAAGGACTAATTAGAAAAAATGCATTTGTTAGGAAATGTTGGCCAGGCACAGTGTGGCTTATGCCTGTAATCCCAGCACTTTGGGAGGCTGAGGCGGGAGGGTCACTTGAGCCCAGGAGTTTGAGACCAGCCTAGGCAACATAGCAAGACCCCATT
>NW_016107604.1:2497525-2517476 GCF_001604975.1 Cebus imitator
AACAACAACAGATGTTGCCCTGGCTTCTCTTGCTGATCTGTCAAGCACCTTGTTTTCTCACCAAAGAAGCCTAAGAAGATTCCATGCATCTTCCTTTCAATCAAATTGGCAAAGAAGGCAAAGCCTCTGAAGTCTAGACCCAGCCCTGCTTCTTCAAGGGAATTGTGGGATTTCAACAACAGGGTGGAGGTCAAGATAGTAAACATTATGAATAAACTGCCCTTGAATTAATGCACAGCCCAATGGACTGCATGCTCTTGAATGGCAGGGGCTAGATCTCACACAATGTAATACTATTACACCCAACAGAGTGCCTGGAACTGTTAAAGAGAAATTGTACCAGACAAGTTAAACAGGCAAGGAGGACTTTATTCAAGACTATTGCAATAAAACAGATTGAATTTGACTCTGAATAACACATGGGCAGCTGAACATTTATAGTCAATGGTCAGGGTAAGGGAGTCAGTGGATGGAAAATTACTAAGAAGAACTTGGTTTAGGTATCAGGGGTCTGGGGTGAATTCTTGCTAAATTGACTTGGCTTCATTCTTGCTGAACTGGGCTGGACAGGATGAAGCTTAGTTGAGAATAGGGCTCAGAGAAGCCTGATGAAAGTTTGGTAAAGGAAGAAGTCCTTTTTAGCACTTAGTAGGCTTTCTGGGGCTTGGGTTGTATAACACCTGTCAAGATATCATCTTATTACAGCAACATAATTTTCCCTTAACCCAGGTGTGAAACACTTAAAACATATTTTTAGTATTACCTAGAGAAAATTTATTCATATCTATCCATAATCAGAAAAATATTTTGAAAGGGATTATTTATATTAAATATTTAATAGGTATCTAAACTTGGACTACATAAGTATTCTTCCCAAAGGATTTCCAGGGAATTTGAAAATAGAGGCTAGCTCATGTCAGAAAAACAATATTGGTACAGACTGTTGGGATATAAAGGGCCCTCTGCAAGGCTCCAGGTTTTGTTCTTGCATTCATTTAAAGGAGATTCTATCTGGAGAGAGTTTCCTTAAATTAGGACCCAACTCTGTTGTGGAAAGTGCTAAGGATAAAATGTCTCCATCCAAATACATAGAGACAAAGGATGCCTTAGGCTTCTCATGCTGTGTTGTCATCAGAGGGACTGTGGTTCTATAATATACTTTGTTCTGTCTGAATAGGTTCAACTTGTTGGAATGAGAATTACCTGATGTTTACAGAACTAAAATACTAGAGGAAATGCCTCCTTAGTGAGATGATTACCACTTAATGGGTCTCATTGTCTGATAAATAAAAACCTACTTAGGAGGAAGGCTGGAACTCACACCTAGGAACTTTTGCAAGTGTCTCTACTGTAGCAACTCAACACCTTCAGTTCTTTTTTCCTTTCATTCATCCAGGAAATAATGGTCCTGATTCTCTTTCTAAAGCACAAATTTTTCTGCTTCGCAACTCTAATTGCTCTCAATTCTCTACTGGCTTCAGGATAAACTCCAACTCTTTCAGTATTCTCATGAGGGTGGCTTTCAGACTGGGGAATTTGTATTCCCAGGGCTATATGAAGTAGACTGGGGAATTTTTACTCCCAGGGATACATAACATCTTGCCAAGTGGGACGCAGGTATGGTTGGTTTTTAAGCAATCACTTATAAATCTTAAACGTCCATATTTACTCTTTTCTTTTAGTATAAAATGTCACTTGGGGTCAAGGCCTCAAGCTGAATTATCTTATGCCCCACCCTTTTTATTTAACAATCTTCTTTATCTTATTTTCAAAAGAAAGGCGCATGTCTTACTCAATAAAAATCCTATCATGCAGTTTGGCCCTGAGTTATACCTCCTGGGTAACAAACACAGAGATAATTACAAATGTTGGTGTCAAAAGCTCTCCTTAAGTCAAAAGTAACCTCTATCCTTCTTAGCATTTCCAATAAATAATTGTTCTTTGGATTTGATAATTATCAAATTTTGTAATATATTCCATTTTGATCAAATGTGTACTAATAAGATTTCTTATGGATTGAAATATAATTAACATTTGAGCCTTAAGGCCACAGGTAATTAAAAAAATTAAAGTTTCAATTTAATATACACATTCTTATTGCAGACCGGCATGTTAGGGTAATCAGTGGAATTTTACAGCACAAAAATGTATTTCAATAGGATAATATTATAGAGAAGAAGTAATTTGTATATATAAGTTCAAGGAGAAAAAGGAATAATTTAATGTGTCTGACAGGAGAATAGCTTATTCATATATTTTTTAAATTAAAGATCATGATTCAAATTGCTTTCATATTTACAGTCCTTTGAATATATTTAAAAGAGTGATATGACAGTTTTAATTTAAAATAACAATATTTACAATATACTGGAAATGATATTCTTTGCAAATATTTAAACTTGTGATGAAAAAGTTTAGATGTCAATTTAAAAGTACCTGAGGAGATAGATGTATTTTAAAATAAATTTTTTACTTTGAAATATTTTCAGATTTATAGAAGCATCACAAAGATAGTACAGAGTATTTCTTTTTGCTTTCACATTTGTCAAACTAAAAATTTAACATCAACAAAAATAACTAACTCACAGCAACCAGCCAGGAAACCAACACATTATCTACAGTAACCAGCCGGGAATCCAACCTGTTATCTATGAATTAGACCGGTAGACAGGCAGGCTGCTATCGCTAATAACCCAGGAAGCTAAACAATAACTCCTATAACAATCAGCTCCAAATGGCCAGGACTTAATTAATAACTGATAGATTCCCTAATTTTTATCCCTGCTTTCAACTTAGGATCAACCTGAATCTGCTCCTCAAATGAATCACATAGGATGCCCAGCTTCATTTAGCCCATTTCCTGCTTCCCCTTGTCAACAGCTTCCAATTAGGGCACACCTGAAGCTCTCTCTCTTTTCCAACATAAAGTTGTCCCACTCTTCTCACTGGCTTTTGAGTCTCTGCCAAAACACAAATGATGGTGGCTAACTCCCTTGCTATCGCAAGCTCTGAGTAAATAGCCTGTGCTTGTTCTCATTTGGGAGCTCTTTATTTCTACAATGTATATTTTATATTTGAGTTATAATCCAAGTATATATACATATTTTTCAGCTTATTTTCTTACTCAGATTCTTCCAGTTTTAGCCATTGGGAGTTATGTCAGTTTTGCCCTTATTTGCCTTTACCATGCTCCCATCCTTTTGTTTGAGCACTTCCTTCATTTCTGGCACTACAAAATGCTTCAAGCTCATCTTGTATATTTCCTTCTCCAGTTCTAGAATCAGTCATTTCTTCGAGGAGCCCTAGTTCCTCTTATTAAAGAATGGTATTTAGAAACTAAAATCTGATCACCAAGTATATTGTGTTGCTACTGGAAGTATCACTACTTCTAGGCCCTCTCAGAAGAAAGAGCTAGGAGACACACACAGACACACACAGATACACACAGACACACATACACACTAACCTGAGTATACACACATATCTATAATTATTCTCTCTGTGTGTATATTAAGATAAACATGAATTCATACTTACTGTCTCCAACTTTAATTCAGAGTTCATTCTAGTCTTCTCTCTTATTTTATTTGCAACTTCTTTGTTTTACAGTGAGAAACATGACTCCATTATTTATCGCTTATATGCTTATAGGTTCAATTATAGTATATACTTAAAGCGTTCAAACTTCTTAACCCAGTATCCCTTTGAGAAACATATTTGACAATTAGAGTACATTTTATATACAGTTTGTTTTGTCTTTTGGCTTACATTTTTCAGTCAAGACATAATTTTCCAAAGTTATTTAAGTCAGCTCCTTTTCTAGCCACACCCTTCAGTGAGGTTATGTAATAAATTTATTGTAAAGTTACATTAATTTGTCACATTTTTTTATCCCATCAGCTATCCCTTGAAATTCTGGTTGATTTTTTTATTTGCATAAAGTTTAATCTTTGTGATGAACAGTTCTTCCAGTTTTAAAAAATACACCTAGTCATGTGTCTACCATCCTAGTACCATACAAAATATTTTATCACAATAAAAATTATACTGTGTGTCTCCTTTGTAACCAACTACTCCCCCTTTTATAAACCCTGATAACTTGCGGAAGCTGGTCTGTTTTTCATTTGCATAGTTTTGCCTTTTCCAGAATGTCATATACATGTAATTATACAACGTGTAATCTTTTGATTCTGGTTTCTTTCACTTAGCGAAATTTATTTATGATTTATCCATGTTGTGTGAATCAATAATTCATTCTATTTTATCACTGAATAGTATTCCATTGTATGGCTGTATCTTGGTTTGTTTATCCATTTACCCACTGAAGTACATTTGGTTGCTTGCAGTTTTTGCAGATTATGAACAACTGCTAAAATATTTGCATATTGTATCTATCTATCTATCTATCTATAGATTGATTCATTACAAGGAATTGGCATAAGTAATTTTAGACCTTAGTAAGGAAGGGAAGCTCACCAACAGGTTGAAACTCCACAGGCACAAGCTGAAGCTGTTGTCCACAAGTAGAATTTCTTCTTCTCTCTCTTTCTCTCCTCTCTTCTCTATTTTTTACTTTCCTCAAACTAGCTTTTAAGACCTTCAAAACTTTAAGTCAGGCTCACCCAGGTTGCACAGGATAATCTCTTTTGCTTAAAATCAACTGATTAGAGACTTTATATCTGCAGAGTCCTTTCACAACAACTAGATTGATGGAATGACAGAAGACTGCAGCGTAGGCAACCTGACACACTAATACATGGCATCAGGCAAGAAAGAATGAAACCCAAGCAAAAGGGGGAACCCCTTATAAAATCATCAGAACTTGTGAGACTTAATGCCAGGAGAACAGTATGGGGGAAACTGCCCCCATGATTCAGTTATCTCCCACTGGCTCCCTCCCGCAGCACATGGGAATTATGGGATCTACAAACTCAAGATGAGATTTAGGTGGAGACACAGCCAAACCATACTAGTATTTTAATTATAATTCCAATTTTTATTTTCTGTTATTTAAAGATAGAACTGGCTGTTGTATATGAAATTTGTATCCTGCGATCACGCTAGATTTACTTAGTTATAGAAAGAGTTGTCTTTAGGTTTGATTTACATTGACAATTATGTTGTCTCAAATAAAGATAGTTTAATTTCTTTTCAATCTGCTTGCTTTTTATTTCCATTTTCTGCCTTTTTGCATTGGCTAGGCTTTCTAGTACTTTGTTGAATAGGAGCAGTGAAAGACAACATATTTGCCTTGTTTCTCATTTTAGGGCAATTTCTCATTTTGTCTCTCACTATAAAGTATGAAAAGAGCTATAGGTATAATTTTTTTCTCTAGACAACCTTTATGAGGTTAAGGAGGTTCCCTTATTTTCCCAGTTTGTTGAGAGTATTAATATGAATTGATGTTGTATTTTATCAAATGCTTTTTCTTCATCTATTGATATATAGATTTTTTATTTAGCCTGTTAATATGGTGAATTACCTTGATAGATTTTCAAATGTTGAACCAACCTTTCATTTTTTTGGTCAAACCCTACTTATTCACAATACATTATCATTCATTTTCTATATTGCTGGGTTTGATTTGTTAATATTTTGAAGAGTATTTTTATCTCTAAGTTTAGAGTGATACTGATGTATAATTTTCCTTTCTTGTAATGTCTTTGTCTGGCTTGAGTGTTACAGTAATGCTGGCCTAATATTAATTGTCAATTTATTAAAATTTAGATGGTAACTTAAAAGTCCTCAAGAAAATATATGTTATTTTAAAAAATTATTTTGGCAGGTGTGTGAAGAAAAAATTTTGAAATCTATTGTCATATAAGATTATCCACAATCTAACTTTGACGATCTTGCCAACCCCAGCTGTAGCATATACTGCAGTGTCAGCTGTAGACCAAGGAGCGCTTTGGATATCTTTACCATTTCTGGGCACTCCCTCTTCCAGCTTTGGCATGCTTTTGCCTCCAAAAACCTGCACCTTTACCTGCAGAGAACTGTCTGGCTAGTAGAGCTGCTTGTCTTACAGCAACAGAGAAATAGCTGGGAGCTTGAATCCTCCTGGGTGAACCTCAGGCAATGGGCTGATGTTGTGAGCAGAAATATGAAAGCCTGGGTACTTGCCTTCAGGTCAGACAGTTCTAAGGGATGACTTACTTATGTTTCAGAATTCTCCTGAGGACAAGACTGAAATCCTTTTTGAGACTTTGCCTGAAATCAGACCTTTGCATGCCTCCTTTATATTTTCTGCCCTGATTCTCCTTTTGCCTAATGGTGTCTCCTGAAAGTACTTACTTAATAAATTACTTGTGCATAAATCTATGTCATAGGTTTGATTATGGGGAATCCAACCTAGGATAACCATTAATCTGATCTACCATTTTGTTCCCACACTCCTGATTATACAAATATCCTACATTTTTCTTCATTTCCTCACCACTCCATGTTAATATGCCATAGTAATTTTACATATCGTGCTGTTTAAACTTTGAATTCAGTCTGTCTTTTTTCTTTGCAAGGTAGTAACAAAATTCAAGGCTATTTCAAACATCAACTCTTTTGAAAAATCTGGCCAGACATTTTTAGCTGCTGTTTGGCCCCTCCTCCTGGCCTACACAGCCCTGTATTTTGTTTGTTTATTTATTCACACAACTATTCATCTCTTGCTAGACTGGAAACTTCTGAATTGCAGGAGACAGATTTTTTTTTTCATGTTTATTTCCTTACCTCCATATTAGTAGGTAACAAGTATCTAATAAGTATTTGTGAAATGAGTTAATAAATAAATATTCCAGTAGAATAGATTCCATTCACATATGTACAACTCTAGAAAGTCCTTTACATTTTATTTTAGTTACAAGCCATTTGGTGAATATGCAACATGAAATCATTATCAAGTTACATATGAGGAAACAGACTCTAGTAGTTACATATGAGGAAACAGACTCTAGTAAGTGACATAATTAATCCAACATCAGGAGAGGCTGGCCAAGATGACCAACTAGAAGCAGCTAGTGTCCACCACTCTCATGGAGAGAAATAGAAGGGATGAGTAAATTCCGTACCTTCAACTGAAACATCCAGGTACATGCACTGGGATTTGTCAAGAAAACAACTCAACCCACAGTGAATGGAGAAAAGCAAGGCACAACAGTAACCCACTTGGGAATGACACAGAGCCAGGGGAACCTCCCTCACCCAGGGAAACAGTGAATAAGTAATTGACCCTGTGTACCCATGCTTCTTTCATGGATCTTTGTAACCCTCAGGTCAGCAAATTCCTTCATGAACCCACTCCACCAAGTTGTGCAGTGTGACGTGCAGAGCAATGTGGAGTCTTAGCAGAGAAGTGTCTCAGGCACACATGGAGCCCCAGGAGCTTTAGATGCTCTGGCTTCCTGACAAAAGTGGCTGCAACTTTGGCAGAGTGTGAGGTTGGACCCCCATACATATGCCTAGGAAAGGGGCTGAATCCAGGGGCCTAAGCAGCGATGGTCTGCATGCTCCACTTCCACAGGATCTTATCCTTGCAGGATAAGACCCAATGGTTTGGATCTCCAGCCAGCTACCAGTGGCAGCATTACACCTCCCTGAACCAGAGCTCCCAGGAGAAGGGGCAGGCCACCATCTTTGCTGTTTCACAGCCTTAGCCATTGCTGCCTTCAGTGCAGCCACCCTATGAAAAAGCTACCAGACTGCTCTTTTTCACAGGTCCCTGACCCCCACTTCTTACTGGGTGGGACCTGCTGACTGGAGTCAGCAGCCATCCTGGCCGGTGTTTCCCAGCTGGCAGGGTTCTGAGTCTGGGACAGAGCTCCCAGTGGGAAGGATCAGCCACCATCTTTGTTGTTTCACAGCCTTAGCCATTGCTGCCTTTGGGCTCTAGGGAGTTGGAAGTGACTAGGGACTGGGGCAGTCCCCTAGAACAGCACAGTAGCTCTATGGAGAAGCAGCCAGACTGCCTTTTCATGTGGGTTCTGGATCCCATTTCTCTTTACTGGGCAGAATCTCCTGACCAAGATGTATAACAACCACTGCTGATATTTTCTGGCTAGCAGCTGTTTTAAATCTCCCTGGGACAGAGCTACCAGAGAATGGGGTGGGCTGCTGTCTTTGCTGTTTCACAGCCTTAGCTGTTGTTGCCTTTGGAATTTGGAGAGTCTGAAGTGACTGGGAGCTGGAGTGGACCCCCAACACAGCATGATTGCTCTACAAAAAAGGAGCCAGATTGCTATTTTACATGGGTCCCTGATCCCATTTCTCCTCACTGGGCAGGATCTCCCAGCCAGGATGTCTAGCCATCTCCTGCTGGTGTGTTCAGGCTGGTAACAAGTCTATACCTCCCTGGGATGGAGCTCCCAGAGAGGGGTGGGCTGCCATCTTTGCTGTTTCACAGCCTTTAGTGTTGACACCTTTAGGTGCTAGAAAACCCAAAGTGACTAGGCACTGTAGTGGAACCCCATCATACTGCAGCACCCTTATGGAAAACTGGCCACACTTTTACATCTTGGTCCTCACTTCTCCTCACTGGGCAGGGCTACCTGACCTAGGACACCAGCACACCCACTTTGCCCCTGCCTGACCACTTTAATCAGAGGTAGCTCAGCAGTTAAAGGAATACCCACACACAGAGAAGAGAAAGAACCAATGCAAGAACTCCAGCAACTCCAATGAGAATAGTATCTTATGTCCTTCAAACGGTTGCACTAGTTCTTCAATAAGGATTCTTAACCAGGCTGAGTTAGCTGAAATGACAGAAATAGAATTCAGAATGTAGCTAGGAATGAAAATCATTGAAATTCAGAAGACTGGTAAAATCCAACCCAAGGAAACTAAGAATCACAATAAAGTGATACAGGACCTGACAGATTAAATATCCAGTGTAAAAAACAACCTAATTGATCTGATAGAGCCAAAAAACATACTACAAGAATTTTACAATGCAGTCGCGAGTATTACAGCAGAATAGATCATGCTAAGGAAAGAATCTAGGAATTTGAAGCCTGACTCTCTGAAATAAGAAAGACAAAAATAAAGAAAAATGAATAAAAGGGAGTAAACAAATAATCCAAGAAAAATGGAATTATGTAAAGAGGCCAAATCAACAAAATACTGGCATTTCTGAAATGGAAGAAGAGAAAGCAAACAACTTGGAAAATACATTTCAGAATATCATCCATGAAAACTTCCTTAACCTCACTAGAGATACCAACAGTGAAATTCAGAAAATAGAGAGAACCCCTAGAAGATTCTCCATAAGAATATCATCCCTAAGAAACAATTATCAGATTTTCCAAGGTTATAATGAAAGAAAGGATGTTACCAACCAATACAAATCACACTTAAGTACATAGACCAGTGACACACAAACAAATTTGTATAATAACCAGCTAACAACACAATGAAAGAATCAGATCCACACATATCAATACTAACCTTGAATATAAATGAACTAAAGGACCCATTTAGAAAGCACAGAGCAAGAAGATGGATAAGAAGCTTGATGGTATGCTGTCTTCAAGAGGTCCAACTTATACACAATGACACCTATAGGCTCAAAATAAAGGGATGGATGAAAATCCACTAAGCAAATGGAAATCAGAAAAAAGCAGGGTTGCAATTCTAATTTCAGATAAAACAGACTTTAACCCAACAAAGATAAAAAAACACAAAGGAGGACATTATATAATGGTAAAGGGTTTAATTCAACAAGAAGACCTAACTGTCCTAAATTTACATGTACCCAATACAGGAGCACTCAGATTCATAAAGTCAGTTCTTAGAGACATACAAAGAGACTTAGACATCCACACAATAATATTAGGAGACTTCAACACACCAATGACAACATTAAAGAGATCATTAGTGCAGAAAATTAACAAAGATATTCAGAACCTGAACTCAAAATGGGACTACATGGATTTGACAGACTTCTATAGAACTCTCCACCCCAAAACAACAGAATGTACATTCTTCTCATCACCACATGGCACATACTCTAAAACTGACCACATAATCAGACATAAAGTAATCTTCAGCAAATGCAAAACAACTGAAATCATACCAGTGACACTGGTGGATGACAGCACTATTAAAATAGAAATCAATACTAAGAAAATCACTCAAAAGCATGAAATTACAGGTAAACTGAAGAGTTGGCTCCTGAATGACTTTGGGATAAATAATCAACGCAGAAATCAAGAAGTTCTTTGAAACTAATAAGAAGAAAGATGCAACATACCAGAATCTCTGGGACATAGCTGAGGCAGTGTTAAGTGGAAAATTTATAGCACCAAATGTCCATATCAAAAAGTTAGAAAGATCTCAGTTTAACAACCTAAAATCACAACTAAAAGGACTAGAGAAGTAAAAGCAAACCAACTCCAAATCTAGCAGAAGACAAGAAACAACCAAAATCAGAGCTGAACTGAAGGAGATTGAGGCACACAAAAAAAATTAGAAGATCAACGAATCCAGGAATTGGTCTTTTTAGAAAAATTAATAGTAGACCACTAGCTAGACTAATAAAGAAAAGAGAGGAAGATCTGAATAAACACAATTAATATTTACAGAGGAGATGTTGTCACTGACCTCAGATAAATACAAACAACCATCAGAGACTACTACAAACACATCTATACACACAAACTAGAAAACCTAGAAGAGGTGGATACATTACTGGACACATACACCCTCCAAGACCTCTTTTCTTTATAAATTACACAGCCTCGGGTATTTCTTTATAGCAATGCAAAAACAGCCTAATACATACATCCTTTCCAAGGTCACAAAGGCCCCTTTCTAGGGTACATGGCCTTCAATCTCAGGACCCTAAAAGCAGGAGGTAGTGTCTCAGAGCAGATAGGAAAATAAATCATTTTTGCACTAGGACCTTTCTTATGAGTGAAGGGATGTCATCTCAAGTCCATGACATCATCTTCCTCTGTTACTTTTCCTACTGGCACCACTGAAAAGTACCAGCCAGCAGCCAAGGCAGTAATTTCCCTATTACCTGAGGTCTACCAAATGGTTGACTTATGCTTTTCCTCCTTGATTAGCAAGTAATTAGAAATTACCTATAACTTGCTGAAACTGGACAATGACATGGGCATGACAATATAGGGATAAAGAAAGAGACTATTTTGAAGGGCACTCATTAATTTCGCAGGCATTATAAAACTAAATGCCAAAAAACTGTTGGCAATGCCTGATTGGGATATACAGATGTTTTATTTCCTCTCTGGCAACAGAACTCTTACTTTCTTCTCTGGCTGTCTTTTGAAGGTCAGATTCCTGACTGTGGTCCAATATGTGACAGTGATAGAAAGCAGCATTGGGGAGACATATATACTGGCTGAGTGGTACCTTCTTTGCATACCTGAACTTTATAGGGAATCTTTGCTCTTTTTTATCCTCTTTGAAAATCTATTAAAGTTTCTAGTATTCTAATGAGAGTATGTGGAATTGTGACATTGGATTCCAGCAAATCTGTAAAAGGAAAAGACATTCTATATGATGTAGACAGAAGAGATTGTAGAAAGAAAATCTAATTTCTCAGCACAGAGGCAAAAACTAAGGGGAAGCCAGTGAGTTTCACTAAAGATCCTTCAGACCCATTTACATAATCTTAGTAAATATTTATCACAATCTGTTTTTGAGAGGTAGGATTTATTATTTGCACTGCATGGTTGAGGGAAACTGAGGTCCAGTCTCATTGAACTACTTGTCCGAGGTTTTACAACTGCGTTAGTCCAAGCAGATAAAAGGGCTGGGCCATTGCATCAAGAGCTAATAATGGCTTCACAGGATCTTCTGTTCCTCTCATAACTGTCAAACCTTGGTCAGCAATGCCCTGGTTAAAATGCCTACATGGAATGATGTTGATGAAGAGGGGCACAGTGGCAAAACTGTGGCAGGAACCCCTGGTTTGTCATCTGTAAGTATATACTTTGCTGACCCTGGCTCTGGAAGAAATCTTAAAAAAAAAAAATTGATTAAAAAGGTCCCAGGATCACAAGAAGTTAATATGAATTATGGTCCAGGAGTATGAATGGATAGTAACTTGAATCCCCAGATGTTTTCAAAGATAAAAGGGAAAATGTATCTGACCCAAATTGAAGATACATAAAAGAATGGCCAGAGTGAATTGGGGGATTGAGGGACTCTGAATGAACAATGTAATATTTGAGACAATTGGCACTTAGGGAAATATCAGGTTTCTTAATCAAAGTTACTTCTCTGAGCATTCATAGTAGAAAACATCTGACATCTCTTCCCCTTATGGCCACTATCTATATATATGTAGTTTGTGTACTGCACAAAAGTGGCCTCTAAGGAGGGATAGGTGGGAATTGAATTTTCTGCCTCTGGAATGGAGAAAAGGTGTCCTTTTCTACTATACTCACACAAAGAGGTGAGTTTTTCTAATTTGCCCTAAGCCTGGATTTTCACTTCCTTTTGGTAAGGCATCACTTTACTTTTTCTTTGGAAATTTCTCTCCCCAACCCCTGCCATTGGAGATGGGGCTGGTGGAATTTTTGTTTGTACTGGCTCAACTCCCCCCGACCCTAGGGATACACTCATGGGCTAAGCTGGATGAATTTGGCTTTCCTGGGTAGGGATCTGCAACTTGACTGCAATGGCACAGGGATGGGAGGTGTCCAGAGCTGAGTCAAAAAGTTGGAGATGAGCAAGAATTGAGCATGAGTTCTTGTTGCTGTTCCTCTGGGAGCTCCTTGGCATCTGTGCTTCCGAAAGCCTGAAATTTCATATATTCCTCTGTACATCTTCAGCAAAAGAAGCATGGTTTTAGAAAGAAGCTGTGGCTCAAAGATTCATTTCCTGATGTTCAACCAATACAAAGGAGATGAGAATTTGAGCCCTTTGAAGTTTTATCCATCAAAGCCAAGATTCATTCAACCGTTTATTAAACAAATTCAACTGAGTTTTATTTATTTATTTTTAAATTATCAGTGGTCATTTTTTTGCCTTTTAAAGTCTGTAAATCATTATGCCTTTTAAAACCAACGTGTGCCTTTAAGGGAATGTTTTCTATTTTCTCAGATATGTTATCAAATATATAATATATCTTAGAATCAATAGTGTCTGAGAGACCCCATCAGAGGGATCTAGTAGTTGATGCTCTTTATACTGAAATTAAAGGTCTTCCTCGGGAAGTTCCATCAAAACAAGTACCCAAGGAGATCTGGTCTGATGAAGGTCAGGCCTCAGCATTAATCTATCTATCCCTGATTATGAGGACTTTCATGTTTTCACACTCTCCCTGTCTTCAGCAAGAATCTATTTGCAATGTTCTGCCCATCATTGTGTTAGTCTGTATATATAGTTAAACTGACTCATGCTATTTTGTTCTCAATATATAAAGATAAATTATTAGGCGGCTGAATAGCCCAGCTTTCTCCAGGCTTCATTTTATATTCTACTTAATAGTGTTGTATTTGACCGAGTGTAGAAAGTTATCACAAGACAAAAGTATGCCAGATTTGCAGGGTCATTTATTATGCCGGCGACCACAGAGGACTCACGTCTCTCCAACCTGTGGTGGCAACAGGAGGGTGTCACGATTTTTTTATACCTGAAAAACCACCTTGGGAGTGGGGTTGAGGGGCGGGGATGGGGATGAAAAGGCTTCAGACATTCGGAGGGCTAGTGGATTCTGTAAATTACCTCCTGGGCAGAGATGAGGGTGGGGGTCTCCGGACATTCCAAGGGATGGGGACTTTTGTCATTCCGTTTTGTTACTTAAGTGGTTTACAGAAGTCAAGACAAACATTTGTTTACACATTATCTGGTTAAGGTGGAAATCACAGACCTTAGTTACTTATTACAAGTCGCAGGAGCCAAGATGGCATGGGTTAGGACTGCTTGCCTGTCACATTAGGGCCACAGAGAGCAGTTACTGATAAGAAAAGGTAAGCAGCTTTACATAGTTTTGAAGAACAAACTGGCAGTTCTATTTACAGAGGCCAAGGACAGTAGTTATTGTGAGGAGAATGGGGCAGCCATTTCAACTTATCTAAAAACAGTTTTGCATTTTATAAAATAGTTTTGCTCTGGTTCTGGCTCTAGGCCAGCACAATATCACAATAGGTGGGTTGAAATCTTCAGGTTACAAGCCCTGAATCAGCTATCCTCAGTTCTCAGTCAGAGCTTGCAAAGCATGCATCAGTTATATTTCTAACTCTGGGTTAGATACCATATCTAACAGAGAGTAAGCTTTGAGCAGTAGGCCATGTGTCTGCTTTATAGAAAGTTTGACTCTCACTTTAACAATTTCTAAAATCAAGGCTGTTCATGGAGAATGTCTAAAAATCATCAACTACCTTCTAAATAAACTCCATTCTTTTACATAAAAATTAGTTTGTTTTACCTTGTGCTTATAAAAATTGTTATTTCTATATGTGAATGAGTTTTTTTAATAGGAGATCAATTCATGACACAGTCACATGTGCACCATACAGCCACTGTATTAAAAGTTAGAGGAGTCAAAAGTTAGAAATAGGGGCAGATGTGGGGATAGAACCTAAGCTTTCTTAGAAATTTAACTATTCTGGACCTTCTATAAAGACTGGGATAGCATTTTCCCTGTCTGATCCTCAGTGTTATTTGGAGCACTTAGAGATAACATAGGAATATGCATTGGAAACTTAAGTGCTCTACAAGTGCAAATTAATATAGCGGGTTGTTCAGGCTGAAAGGAATTCCATCTCAGAATAAGAACAATTTCAAGAGGGCAGATACCACAAATTAGGCATTCTTGCAACCATCACTGAACCTGACAGCAAACAGAATACAGAAGTAGTGCCTGCCATAAAAATATTGAACCAATCAATTATTAATTGGCAGGTGTGTATGAAATTTTTGATTTTGAATTACTGATGGGTAGATGTCAAGATAGAAGGCCACCTGACTTCACCAGGATGTGAAGATGAGTGGTTGGAGAAGAAAAAGTATTGCCCAGGGGCTAAGAACTCAGTAAGACCCAAAGGAAACCAGGTAGAGGTGCTAAATTATATTTTAATGTATATTTAACCATCTAGCAGTCACTGTACTATAAGTGGAAGTTACAAATGTGAATGAGATAAAATATTTGCCTGGAAAGGAAATACTCACAATTTAGTGATTTAGTATCAGAGAAGTAAACACTAAACTGTAATACATGATTTTTCTTCTGTTATACTAATATGTTTAAAACTGTGCCTTAAAAATAGGTTTGAGGCATATCATTCAAGACTTATGTCAAGTATTAATCAGAGCACCAACAAACACGTATGTGAGACTAACAAAATACTGGTGTAGGGAAATGTGCACAGATATTTGCACCCCAGCATCACAGTTAGCCAAATATTTGCACTCAAACACAGAGCTTTATGTTTCCCCCTTCAAGATAGGTCCTAGAGAGCTGTTTCATCAAAATTAAAAATTTCATCCAAGATGGAGCTTCCTTCATAATTTTCTATGCACATAAAGGGAAATGTCTTTGCAGCTTCTTTACCTGCCTTTGCAACTACCCCAGTTAGTTTCTAACAGTGGACATTAGAGCAATTCCTGAAGTCACTAAAGCACTTGCACTTGAGAAATTTACTTGCATAGGATTTTCAAGGTTTTTATCTTTTCTTTCTTTTAAAAATAACCACTTTATTGAGGTATGATTGACATATAAAATGCTGCACATATTTAATGTATACACCTCAACGAGTTTGAGGATAAGTATATACCTGTGAAACTATCATCATCATCAACGCCATAAGCATATCCATCACCTCCCAAAGTTTCCTTACTCTCTTTCTTATTATATTTTTTCTTCTTTTTTTGGTAAGAACACTTAGCATAAGATCTATCCTTTTAGCAAATTTTAAGTATGCCATACAGTATTGTCAGATATAGGCGCTATGCTGTGTAGATCTCCAAACTTACTCATTCTGCATAACTGAAAATCTGCACTTTTTGAACATCACCTCCCCATTTCCCCCTTTCCTAAATGCCTGGCAACTGCCATTCTACTTTCTGCTTTTATGAGTTTGACTATTTAAGAGTCCATATTTAAATGAGATCATATAGTATGTTTCTTCCTGTATCTGGTTTATTTCCTTTAGTATAATGTTCTCTAGGACTGTCTATGTTGTCAAAAATGGCAGGATTCTCTTCTTTTTTTAAGGTAGAATAATATTCAATTGTATGTATATACAATAATTAGTTTATCCATTTGTCTCATGGTAGGCATTTAGGTTGTTTATATATGTTGACTCTTGTGAATAATACAATAATGAACATGGGAGTGTAGATATGTCTATGAGATCCTGATTTCAATACTTTTGGCAATATATTTAGAAGTAGGATTGCTGGATTTTATGATAGTTCTAGTTTTAATTTTTTGAGGGCACTCCATACTGTTTTCCATAATGTTTGTACTAATTTACATTCCTTCTAACAGTGTATAACAGTTCCCTTTTCTCCACATTTCTTTCAATATTTGTTATCTTTTGGTTTTTAATAGCCATCCTAACAAGTGTGAAATGATTTCTTATCATGGTTTTGATTTACATTTCCCTGATGATTAGTGACATTGATCATTTTTTTCATATACCTGTTGGCCATTTGTATGACTTCTTTGGAGAAATACCTATTCAGGTCTTCTGTGGTTTGAATGAGTCCCCCAAAAAACATGTGTAGAAAACTTAATCCCCAATGTAACAGTGTTGGCAGTGGAGCAATTAAGGAGAGGTAATTAGGCCAGGAGTGCAGAGTGAGGGGATCATAGGAGTGGATTCCTTAAAAAGGATAAATTCGGCCCCCTGTCGCTCTCTCTCTCTTACCCTCTCTTTGCGCCTCCACCATGGGATGATACAGCAAGAAGACCCTTACTAGATGCAGGCCTCAATCTTGGACTTCCTAGCAAAGTTCTGTTCATTATAAAGTAGTCTGTGGTATTGTTATAGCAGCACAAAATGAACTAAGATGGAGTTCTTTGCCCATTTCAAAATCAGATTATTTTCTTACTATTGAGTTGAATTTCTTATATATTTTGAATAGTAACCTCTTTCCAGATGTATGTCTTGTAAATATATTCTCTCAATCCATAGGTTTTGTCTTTATTTTGTTGTTTACTCTGCTGTGCTGAAGTTTTTAAATTTGATGTAATTCCATGTGTCTATTTTTGCTTTTGTTGTTTGTGCTTTTGGAATCATAGTCAAAAAACTATTGTCAAGACTAATGTCAAGGAACCTTTCCCTACGTTTCCTTCTAGGAGTTTGTGGCTTCAGATATTTTGTTTAAGTCTTTAATCCATTTTGAGTTGATTTTTGTGTATAGTGTAAGATAAGGATCCAATTTCATTATTCTGCAGGTGGATATCTAGTTTTTTCAACACCATTTGTTGAAGAAACTGTCCTTTCTACATTGTGTACTTTTGGCACCCTTGTCAAAAATTAGTTGACCATATTGTATGGGCTTATTTCTGGGCTCTCTATTATGTTCCATTGTTTTATGTGTCTGTATACATATAGGTTGGTATACCCACATATATTTCCTTACTCTGTCAGTGAGAGCATCTAGAAATAACAAAAGCCCAATAGCAAGCACACTTAGAACAAAGATCTTGCTTTCTAATACCATTCTCCAACCAGAAGAACCAGTATTCCTTAGAAATATAGCTGTTTATAGAACTGGGGTAGGAAATATACAAGATGAGCCTGGAGCATCTTATAGTGACAGAAAGTAAGGAAGTGCTAACAAGTACACTCAACGCAATGATGGGAGTATATCAATGTGACACAGGAGCAACTGAAAGAACTCTTAATGGCAAAAGCTGGACCAATTTGAGCAACAAAGAAAATAAAATACTATTAATTTATAGACCAAAGTATAAAACAGTGTCCCTGGGTCCATAATGACATAAATGATTAAATAAACAAATGGGGAAGAATAAATAAATCTCTCATGAAGAAGGTACTCTATATGTAAATATTCTGCCTTTAGTGATGTAGATACTAATCTCTTCTCTTAGGTGTGGAATATGCATAGTGACTTCCTTCCAAAGATTACCATATGACAGGTGAAGACAGGATAACTTTACAGTGGAGAAATCTGACAAACACTCCTTCAATCATGAGATCAAGATTAGCATTATCAGTAATAATTCACTTTGATAACATATACCCTTGATATGATATGATGAGATCTTGGCACTTTATCTTTGCAGCATTCTTCTGAAAATCCTACAACCCCAGTCTAAAAAAAAAAAATCAGAAAAATACTAAGATACTTTGTGGCACATTCTATAAAATATCTGTCGAGCCCACCTAACAACTGTCAAGGTCATTGAAAATAAAGACTGAGAAACTTTCACAGTAAGAGGAGTCTAAGGAAATATGTTGACTAGATGTGATATGCTGTATTGAATAGGATCCTGGAACATAAAATGACATTGGGCAAAAATTGAGGAAATCTGAATAATGTGCCAACTTTAGTTAATAATAATATATCAATATTGGTAAATTAATTGTAAACATACCATAAATATATAAAATGTTAATAGAATGGGAAACTATGTTTGGGTATATGGTAACTATCTGTACTATTGTTGCATTTTTTTTCTAAGTCTAAACCTTCTAAAGTAAAATATTTTAAAAAGTAATATATACTCCTTCTAGAAAGATGGAATAGATGTAGTTTTCCCTATTTCTATAGCTAAGTACAACTAAAACCTTGGACATTATGAATAAAACAAACATAAGAAGACTCTGAAATATGGGAAGACAAGGAAAGACCAAACAGATGTTCTGGTCTCAGGAACAACATGGCAATTAGTTCCCTGGGTTTTCTTTTTTCCCTTGTAGATCCCAGAATGTGTACTAGAGAAGCTAGCAACCCAGAAATACCAGCTGGCATATAAAAGAAAAAGTCTTAAGTAAAACCTTTTTTCTGTCTGTCTAAATGAATAGAAAAGAGAAGCCTGGCAAGACAGACAACTTTTAGGTAATAACTGCTTTAGTCAAATCCATTGAATTCAGTGATATATAAAAAGAATTATACATATAACCAAGGAAGGCTCATTCCAGGAATGCAAGGCTGGTTCAATATTTGAAAATCAATGTAATGTACCATATTAACAAGCTAAAAAAAATCACATGATCATATTCATTGATGCAGATAAAGCATTTGATAAAATCCAACACTCACTCATGATAAAAACTCTCAGAAAGTAGTAATATAGAGGAACTTCCTGAGCTTGATAACAAAATCTACAAAAAATGCACAACTAAAATGACAATTAAGAGTAAAAGGCTAAATCTCAAAGCACTATATATTATGTGATACCATTTATATAACATTTTTGAAATAATATAGAGATATAGAAAACAGGAGAGGTTTCCAGGGGTTAATGATGGGAGAAGGAAGTGGAGGGAGAAGACTGGTTATATATGGGTAGAAAGAAGGAGATCATTATTGCAATGCATTACTTCTGTGTCTTAATTGCAGTGGTTACATCAATCTACACATAAGACAAAATGGCATAGAGCTATATACTCACATTGTGTCAAAGTCAATTTCCTGGTTTTAATGTTGTACTGTAGTTAAGTAGGATAGCACCAATGGAGAAAACTGAAGGAAGAATGTAACTCTCTTTTCAACTTTGTGTAAATCTGTAATTATTTCAAGATGAAAAGTTTTTCTTAAAAAGTGAACTAATAAGAAAAAAAGTAAGACTAAATTATTTCTTCTAAGATGAGAAACAAGGCAAAGATGTCCAGTCACACTGCTATTATTCAGTGTAGTACTGGAAGTTATGGCCAGAGCAATAAGAGAATAAAATAAAAGGCATACAGCCGGGCGCGGTGGCTCAAGCCTGTAATCCCAGCACTTTGGGAGGCCGAGGCGGGTGGATCACGAGGTCAAGAGATCGAGACCATCCTGGTCAACATGGTGAAAC